>NW_017731371.1:7009862-7035812 GCF_001890085.2 Hipposideros armiger
AGCTCAGCTCTAAGTCCAGTTGCCATCTGGCCGCCCATGGGCAGCTAGCGGCCGCTAAGTTAAAGATGCCATGTTCAGTCTTAGTTGTGGGTGTGCATAGCCCACCATCCTATGTGGAGGTCAAACTGGAAACCTTGTTACTAAGAGCATGCGCTCTAACCACTGAGCCATCCAGTCACCCATGGGCAGCTCAGGGCAGCTCAGGGCAGCTCAGCTCAAGGTGTGGTGTTCAATCTTAGTTACGGGTGGGCATAGCCCACTATCCCATGCGAAAGTTGAACTGGCAACCTTGTTGTTAGGAGCACGTGGTTTCAACCAGCTGAGCTATCCTGCCACCTGTTGGCAGCTCAGCTCGGGCGCAGCTCACTGGCCAATGTGGGAATTGAACCTGCGAACCTGTTGCCCAGAGCTCGTGCTCTTAACCAACTGAGCCACTCGGCTGGCCCGACAGGTTATATTTTACAGACCCTACAAGCCCATCACAGGTAGTCAAGGGACTGTACTTGTATTTACTCAGGGATGCAAGTTAACCAGCAGCCACCATCTCAATCATTTGGCTCAGTTTAGAGACTCATCCTGCTTGTCAACATCCTGGCCTAGAGGTGCACAGGTACTTCTACACATACTCATTGGCCCAAATTGGTCACATGACTTCATCCCCAAAGGTGCCTGAAGCGCAAAGCCATCTTCTGCTCCAAAGAAGGTAACCTGAGTGATATATGGGAAATGGTCATGTCCTCTCCATTTTATCTGATGACGATGAGTGGAGAAAACTAAAGCTGGGAAGGATACGGAGCGCCAGAGGTTTTAAACAGGATCACTGAGCAGGCCTTCCTATTGGTGACACGTGGCAAAGGCTGGTGGCACTGTGATGGGAGTGCAGAATGAGCCAAGTGGGTGTCAGGGGAGGCGTCAAGTAGATGGGGCATGTTGGCTTGTTTGCAGAAGGGAGAAGGGAAGCAATGGACAGCAGTGGACAGACACATTCAAGGGACAGCAGATCCTCAGGGCTTGGGGGTAGACTGTGTTTGATAGGCGGTGGTGGGAAGGGGTAAAGCAGACCACCAGTTTTTTGGCCTGGGAGAAAATGGGGGGTAGAACCCTCTCTGAAAGGGAACAACTAGGCTGGCAATGTCCCATAGAAAGTTCTGTGGTGATGGAAGTGGTTTATGTCTGCACTGTCCAATTCAATAGCCACCAGCCACATATGACTTGTGAGTACTATTTATTTAATTTTGATTAATTAAGGTGGCCAGTGACTACCTATTAGCTATTCCATGTTTTAAAATGTAGGTTTTATTATGATTCAGGTATGGTGAGTCAACAGATCAGGAATTGATTGCCATTGAAAAGGCAGAGCACATGGGAAGCCCCAGGTGGTTCAGAAGGCAGAGGGAGGGGGAGGAAAATGTGGACAAGAGCCTTTATTGTGGTTTCCTTGGGACAGAATGGGTGAGGCAGCATTAACAGGTTTAGGATTGGCAAATTTGAATAATTTCAGGGGCTCTAGTGTGTAGGTGCTAGAGTGGTTAGAGAAGGGGGCCTGGAGTTGTTGGTTTGCATTTGAAAGATGTAATGGGCTCATACACAAGTTAGAATCACATTTGGGGATTTATTCGCAGGGACAACTGCTGGCCCCTTTGAGGCCACAGTGGAGTGCGGTCACAGCCAGCAGACACCAGCAGACAGCAGCAGGGGCAGGCTTGGTTAGAGCTGCCTGCCTCTGAGCACTTTGAAGACTGTACAGTTTTCTTCCCTCATCAAGAAAGAGCCCAAATGTGAAAATCAGAAGGATCTGTGGCTATGTGAAAACCAAGAGTCCAAACAAATCCCAGGCTAACCATGCATGGGTGTCCTCAAGACCCATGGTTTCTAAGCCCTAACCATTAATCCTTAGAGGGAAGCAGGGACAATGGAGGGATAATTACACTCCCTGGTCTTGAGGCTCAGCGTTAGGGTAACAGGAACTCTCATATATTGCTGGTGGGAATGAAAAATGATACAGTTGGGTTGTTTCTTACAAAACTAAAATACTCTTACCGTAGGATCCATGTGATCCAGTCACACTCCTTGGTATTTACCCAAAGGATTTGAAAACATATCCACACAAAAACCTGCACGTGGATGTTTACAGCACTTTTTTCATAATTGCCAAAACTTGGAAGCAACTAAGATATCCTTCAGTAAGTGAATAGATAACTAAAATGTGGTACACATCTAGACAATGGAATATTATTCAGCACTAAAAAGAAATGAGTTTTTAAGCCATGAAAAGACATAGAGGAACCTTAAATACATGTGAAAGAAGCCAATCTGAAAAGGCTACATACTGTGATTCGAACTATATGAAATTCTGGAAGAGGAAAAACTATGGGATTTTCCAGTGATTGCCAGGGACGGGGAATAGATAAATAGGAAGAGCACAGAGAATTTTAAGGGCACAGAAATTACTCTGTATCATATTATAAAGATGAATATATGTCATTATACATTTGTCCAAACCCATAGAATATACACCAATTGTGAACTCAGAGGTAAACTATGACCTATAGGTGATTATGATGTGTCATTGTAGATTTACTCTTGGTAACAAATGTTCCACTCTGGTGAGTGATGTTGATGATGGTGGGGGCTGTGCATGAGTGGGGACAGGGGGTATATTTGGGAATCTCTGTACCTTCCTCTCAATTTTGTTCTAAACCTAAAACTGTTCTAAAAGTGCCTTTTTAAAAAACATCATCAAGCTCCAGCCACAGGTTGCAGTTGATATCAACTCTCTAGAAAGAACCTGAGCTGCAAGGTAGTAGCCATGGTTTTCTTACCGAGTTACTTGTCTGGGTTTTGTAGGAGCAATCTGTTCTCTGTTTTTTCTTCCTCTATTCTTAAATTATTTCTTTATACAACCTCACCACATTTGATTGTCTGTGCTCATTTTCCTCCCATTCTTCATTATCTGGAATAACTTCCTTTGAAGAGCCTTTTGTGTGTTTTTTTAAAAAAGTTTCTGCTTTGACTTCCATTAATATTCTGACAATATCGTAAGTACTTCTTGCCTATTTATGGTGGTATTTTTAGCAACTGCTGGCTCCAATGTTCAGTTCATTGATACTTTTATGGAGAGGAAAGTTCCTAAGAATAAAACAGTAATAGAGAGTCCTGGAAAACTTGAAGAAATTCTGGCACAGGATAGATTCACCTTACCCTAGCAGAGCCATTAACCATTGAATCCAGCTTACCAGGTTTCCTGAACAGAAAAATCTGTGCTCTCCACACCTTTAATATTTGCGGCTGTCTTCTAAGCTATAATCTGAAATTTTGGTGATTCTTAATCCACACTGGGTCCAAAAGGCTGCCTCTTGGCACCTGTCAAAGCTACTTCTAGACACTGTTATTCAAGACCTAATTTCTCATTCTTTATTCTAGTCTTGCTCTGGACAGGATGACCCCTATTTACTTCACGCAGCTATCTACAATACTGGATTTTTTTTTTAAAGATTTTATTGGGGAATTGGGGGGAGGGGAACAGACAGGTAGACAAATTGCTGTTTTTGTTCTTCAGTCTGGTTGTGGAGGATGTCGCTTCACTGGCCCATGTTGGTATGATCATTGTGCTCTTCCTGGGTGAGGCAATCGGTCGCCCGTGATTGGGTCTCTCAGCAGCTCCCACCGGCTGCCAGACGCTCACGCTGGCTGCCGGCCATACATGGTAGCTTATGGCAGCCCACTGGAGCCCTGCTGCAGCCTATGCCATCACCTGCAACTCACAGCAGTCCAGCTCCAGGTCAAGCTGTTGTTCACCATCTTAGCTGTAGAGGGCGAGCGTTACTGGCCCTCAAGTGGGATCAGAACTGCAGCCCTGCTGCTCAGGGCTGGCGCTCCCAAGGGAACTCTTAACCAGCTGAGCCACTTGGCCGGCCCTGGATTTTTTTTTACATGGCACAATATCATGTACTTTCTATAAAAATGATTGCATGAAACAGTACACATTTGCATAAACTATAAAAACAGAATGATTGTCAATACTGAATGACTTCTGAACTCAGTTTTTGTTGTTCATTTAATCTCAAACACTGAGTATACTCCAGTAGCTCAGAAGTCGCCATTGGGACACCTTACTCTACTGAAAAGGCGATCGTCCCTCACCTTCAGGACTTCACATCGAGGCACTGACACACCCTACAGGGAATCAGCTCCCTGAACTCCCATTCCCAGCCTGATTTCCCGCAGTCAGCAACGCCCCCTGGTGGCCTCAGACGGATATGAGCAGGAGGCAGGGAGCTGCGTGCAGGTGTTAGCCGGACGCGTAGCCTGGTACTGAGTCAGGACTGGAACTTGGAGAGTCGAGTGCGGGACGCAGCAACTCCAGCCCTGGACAGAAGTTGGGGACAAGGCGACGGGAGGCGGGGGAACCGGCGGTCGCGGGAAATCCAAGACCTGAGTCTGTGCGTGAAACGGGCTAGTGGGCCAGGGTAAGGCAGATTCCTCAGCAGAATTAGCTTTAAAGGGCTTCTGGAAGGAAGGGATCAGCAGAAGGCCCAGAGCTGGAGACCCTTCTCTCTGCGCCCAGACCCTCTCTGTCCAGTAACTGGCCTGGCACCCAAACTTTTATCGTTGCCCTTCACAAGCCTGGCCAATCGGTGGTCGAGGTTCCAGGCGCATCACAATGGAACCCACCGGTCCCCATCCCCCATCTTGACTCCATCCGTTGAAGACTCTAGAACTCCCCCGTCCTTGCCTCTGCCTCTAAGAGACCTATTCCACCACAATCTTTCCCCTCCCAGTTTCTGCCTCCGTGTCCCCGCCCTGCCTGCTCTCTCTCCCGTGCTGAATAGGGAGATGTCCCACATTTTCCGGAGAAGTTGCAGCGGCTCAGTGACTGGCAAATGTTACGATGTCAGGTGGAAGAGGAAATCCCCAAATCCGGGGTCCCGATAGCCGCGCTTCCTCCCGAGGCCGGCTGATTTAGAGAGTCCGGGGCGCAAGATCGAGACTGAGTAGAGAAGCCAAGCGGAAGAGCATCCTGGAATCGCCAGAAGGCCTGAGAGACCCCTCCTGGTCCCGGGACCCTGACCCCGCCAGTTCCCAAGCTCCGCCAAAAATGCAAAAGCGGTTTCCATGGTGACGGTAAACAAGCCTCCGTTCAGCCATGCCCCCCACCCTCATTCGAGTTAATGAAGTAACCCAGAATGACAACTCAGATGCTCAGATGGGAGGAACTGAACCATCGAGAAAGGGAGCACTTGACGGCGAGTCCCTGATATCAGCGGCTTGGGGTTCAGGACTCCGAGACCTCAGGCTCTGTTGGGAGGGGCAACAGACACCCGGAATGGGCAGCAGGTACTGGAAGGACAGGAATCAGGCTTCAAGGACCAGTGCAGATGGAGCCCAGAAGTGCACGTGGCTCGACGCAACACAGCTGTGGAAGGTGCCAGGGCCTCAAACCAAGCAAGACCTCCTGGTCGTAGCATTTTCCTAAAAAAAATTGGGGCCTGGCCAGAAAGGGCGCTCCTGCAGGAAGAGGAGTGAGAGCAGAGGGCAGAGAACTCCTGAGAGGAACAGGGTCACGGAGACTCAAGCACTGGAGAAGGTCGTCAGAAAGAGCTGTTAAATGTTTCATTGTTAAATGTTAACTTTAAATTAAGTTATACATTCACATCGTTTAAAGCGTTAAATCTTTTAGAATTCTTACTTTTTTTATTTTTATAAAACAGCGCTTTTATACCCATCATCTAATTTCTTTTCCTACATACAGAACACCCTTTCCTTGGTACTTGTTTTTTATGTAAATGTTTTCTCTCTGACTACTGCTACCTATATTTCACCTCCTCTGTCACCCTGTCCTCTTTGGGGCCCTGGGAGCTGGACATTTGTCTCCTATTGTAGAAACGATGGCTTCCTTAAGTTCATTAAATGTTGCCCATTTTTAATCACGTTTTTAGGTAAAATTTTGTTTTATTTTTCTTTTCTTTTTTTTGTTTGTTGATTTTTTTATTGTAAAATAAACATTTTTTAAGTTAGTTTCAGCTGTACAACAGAGTGCAATAGTTATACTTTTTACCTCTCAAAGTGACAACCCCCTCCCCCAATCCGCCACCCACTTCCCTCCCCATATCATACATATCTATTACAATTCCCTTGACTCCACTCCCACACTATAGTCCACGTCCTGAGACTATATATATATATATATANAATACCAATATGGGCCAGTGAAGCAACGTCCTCCACAACTAGACTAAAGAACAAAACGACAGCAACTTGTCTGTTCCCCTTCCCCCGACTGCCCAGCGCTGTTCCCCTCCCTGAATTCCCCAATAAAATCTTTAAAAAAATAAAAAAAAAGAATTTTATCTACACTTTTTCCAAGAATTTCTCTTTTAGTGGAAGACAAAGGCCTCAGTCCTTGGCAGCCATACTAGAACCCTGCTCCCTCAACACTCCTCTGCAGCACTGCACACACCCCTCTGCAGTCACTGGTTCACACCAGTAGTGTGGCGCAGATTCTAGAGTCAAGTATTCTGGGGTTTGTGCCATTTTGTAGCTGTGTGCCCTTGGACAAGTTACTACCCTCTCTGTGCCCCAGTTTCCTGGTACTTGGTACTTGGCCCTGGGTACTGTGTAAATGGGAATTATTATTTTTGTTTTTGCCTGACTGAGCTATCTGAAGGTGGGAGCATCCACACACACAGTTACTGGTCATGACAGGCTTTCATTGGAAATTGTAGAAGGACCACAGGTCTAGCCTGATTTTATGACTTCAAGAAGCAACATGGTCCACTTATATGAAGAGGCATGGAAATGCCATGTGTCTTCTGGGTGCTAAATCCAACCAAGGGGCTGGCCAGAGAGTAGAGTTTAGGCTTTGCAGGCCACACAAGGCCTCTGTAACACAGTCTTTTTTTCTAACAATTTTTTTTTAAAACATAAAACCATCCTTAGCTCACAGGCCATACAAAAACAGGCCGCAGGAAATCCAGCATATTGGCCATAGTTTGCCAACCCCTGATCTCATCTATTGCTATTCATTCCTATTTCCATCACTTTATTTGCTAATCAACTAGTGGCTTTATTCTCTGGCAATAGAAACCATCTAAAAGATCATCTGTACTTAAAAGACCTGGACTCCAATTCCTTCAACTAGGGTGATACTGAATGGCCAGATGTGATATGACCATGCCCAAACGTCAGAGTGACAGCTGGGATGTCAAGCACTCATCTGTAGGCCAGGCAGTGTTCCAAGTACCTCACATGTGCTGAGTTATTAAATCTTTGGTCCACGGTGCTCTTCACGCAACCCTCTGCTGAAATAAGATGCCAAGTCTCAATGCTTCCTTTTCTTATTTAAACAATACAACCACCTGTGGATAAATATTCTCATGCCCATTTTTTACAGACAGGAAAAAAAGCATTATTCTCATCTTTTCTGATCCTCTCTTCACTTCTCAGGGCTGAGTTTAAGAATACAGAAACTGGGGAAATACACGTAGATTAATCAGAACTCTGCCACTATTATGTTGTGCGATCTCAGGCAGGCCACACATCCCCGATGTTATTTTCCTCATCTTTAAAATGGTATCAACAACATTCCCGCTACTGACTTCCTGACAAGGCTACTGTGAGGATCCAGGACTAATACATGGTTTCCATATTTTAAAAAAAAAAAAAAAGTGTGCACAGTCCGAGACATATATATACATGTCACCCAAAAGCCCTCTAGTCTTCAGGTCATCCTTGTGATTCAAGCTCAGTTTACCACAAGGCCCCAAACTCCTAGGTTTGAATTCAAGCTCAGGTCTCTCACTAGTGACCTTGAATAGGTCACCTCAACTCTTAAAGCCTCTTCAGCGCATAGTCGATATACATGCGTCCAACCTTTCGTGGTGTCAGGCACTGTCCTAGGCATTAGCTTCTCCTGGAGCTTAATATGAACTTCGGCTTTGGGAAGAAAGCTAGAATCTGCGGGTACGGTTCAAGCACAATGCGCCTGGCTCGCGGCGGGGTCGAGAGCAGCTATTCCTTAATGGGGAGCGGGAGAGTGTCCCGAAGCGGCGCACTCCCAAGCCCGGAGGCGCGTTGCTCCACTGCCGACACCCTCCCCACCGCAGCCCGGCGGCGTGGCCCAGAGAGCAGAGAAGGGATGAACGGCGCAGGACCCTGGACAAACGGTCCAGTGCGACTTGAGTAGGGTCGCGGCGAAAACCCTGAACAAAATGTAGGTGGCTCCACAGCTCCCTCCCTTCCTAGTGCGTCTCTGAGCCCCGACCCTGGACCCCAGCTTCTGCCTCCAACTTAGCTGCCCTAACTGAGTCCGGTACTAACCGACTGACGCCATCTTGGAGTCCGGGGTGTCCGCTCTGCCGAGCCGCGCGACGACTGCTGGGTAGGGAGCAAGTGCTCCGGTGTCGCGAGAAGCAGAGGCTCACGGGAAGCAGGTTGCAATTGATACTCAGCTGGGGCTGCAAGTGCGCCATGGGGTGAAGGTCGAAGTCTCGGAGGGCCAATCCCCGGGACCGCACAGTTGGGGCGGGGGCAGCGTGTGTAGGGCTCAGACGGGGTTCCCCATCCTAGGACGGAGGAGACTGGAAGGGATCAAAAATTGGGAAGTGAGGAGAAAAGAGCATCCTGGCTTTCTTACTCTGTCACCTAAATTTGTTGTAAAAAGTGACAGAGCCATATCAAGATCCTTCCTCCCAAGTGTGCTGAATTGGAGGTAATGACCAGCCACCAGGAAAAGCTGTGTCCAGGCTTAGGTTCCAAATAGGTTTGATTCAAGAGTACTTATATGTGTCCAACACTGGGCTGGGCTCTTAAGTACAGAGATATGCAAGATCCTAGGGGTTCACAGCTCCAGCCCTTCTTTCTGCCACTTCTTTTCCTGGCACAGTGATGCCTGACCACCATCTTGTTTTTTGTGGAAAAGCTACATTAACCATTTCTGGTTAAGCAATTCTGACTCCAGGGAGACACTTTGATTCTCTGAATCTCAGTTTCCTTCTCTGTAAAATAGGGATGTAATGTTTACCTGGCATCCTTGTTGTGGGAATGAAAATAAACAATGTATGTGAAAATAAAGGATTTAGAACTGAGTGGATAGTAGGAATAGAACCAGTAAACTGACAGCTTTATCAGGAAAGTGACTTCAGGGTGTTATCAAACTCATATTTTATCAGCCATTTTATTCATTCACTAAACACATACTGGTATATACTGGGCACTAGGGACATAAAAATCAGTCAGACATGGTCTCTGAGCTCTAGAATCTCTGGTATTGTTCAGGAGACAAGTGTGTAGACAGATGTGAGCACAGTGATAGATGTGTGCACAGCAGGGGGCCATGGACTACTTAGTGAGGAAGAGGTCTGGGGGGACTTCAGAGAAGAGGAGCTTATCTGGGTTGGTTTTTGAAAAAATTAAGAGGTGGTTGTTAAGTGTCGAAGGGCACACCAGGCACCAGGAACTGCAAAGGCATAGAGGGATAGTACTGCATGGTGGGTTTGGGTCAGAATGGTGCCAGTTGGGGAGTTAGTGTTTAATGGGTACAGACGTTTTGTTTGGGATGATGAAAACATTCTGGAAATGGATAGTGGTGATGGTTGTACAACAACGTGATTGTACACCTAAAATGGTAAATTTTATATTATGTAAATTTTACCACAATAAAAAAATAAAAAGTGATGGAGATAACAGATGAGTCTGGAGAGGTTAAGCAAGGTTCAGAACACAAAATACTGTGAATGCTAGGTGAAGAGTCAAGTTTGTCCTAAGGGCAATAGAAAGCCATTGAGGGTTTAAGAAAAAGAATGGCTTTATCAGATTTACATACTAGAACAATAACCCAGGCTGCTGGATAGAGAATAGGTGGGGGAGGGGTAGGACTGGAAGCTACAGGCCAGCTCGCAGGGGTCACAGCTCTGTAGGATTCTCCTGTCAGGAGTATTGAGTGCTACTCTGTGCCAGGCACTGTTCCAAACACTGAAGATCCTGGGAAAACAAAGCAAATAAAAATCCCTGCCATTGTGGAGTATTCGTTCCTGAGAGAGAGGGACAATAAACACACAAGTGAAATCTATAGTCAGGATGGGCTAGATTTCGTTAGAATAGAAAAACACCCAGGGTTTTTTAAATCCCAGGGATTTAAAAAAACAAAAAACAGGTTNCTGATGCCACCTGTGTTCATTGGTCAAGCAGCTCTTCATGCATCCCGTGCTGGTGCCCATTCTGGCCAGTCCCTCCCACTCAGGGCATCATTCATAGTGAAGCACCCCAGCCTTAGATGGGCAGTTCAGTGACCCACTTCGGGATAGTGGCATTTGTTTTCGAGAACTGAGACACTAAGAAAAGCCTCCTAGGGCAGAAGAAATGTGTCATGTCACATTCTCCAGCCCCTCCAACTCACTCCCAATGCAGTCTCAAGTGATTGTTTTTTAGAAAGTTGCAGACTGGTCACTGCAGATTCTCTCTCACAATCATTGACTTGTCTTGTAATTGGAAGTGAAGCCCTACTTAGCTCTCTGCTCCCATTTCTGCGGGTACAGTTAACCCAAGAAAGATTTTTTTTTTTTTTGCATCCCAGTAATATCACCTGCCTGAATTTGGCTGCTCGGGGTCTCCCTAACCTGAGAGCTTCCTGCAGCTTCTTCATGCAGGTAAGGAGCAGGGCAGAGGCAGCCTGTATGCAAGGGGGGTCCTTTGAGCTCTGTGGGTCTAATAAAAAATGTGTACTGGTGGTGTCATTATGAAAGACATGCTGTGTGAAGAAGCACATCAGAAAGTCTAGAATATTGCCTACTGTCAATACAGCCTACAGGAGTTGGGGTCCAAAACAGGTAACCCCAAAATACCCCACAATGAGATATTGATTACTTTGAATTAAAGCTATTTGACCAGCAACTGGTGCCAGAGGTTTCCCTCTCTTGTCTCCTCGAATGCAGGAAATAAATCTCCCATGTGAAAGATGTCCTCCTCACACCTGGAAGACGCCCCTTATCACCAGAGTTAGCTCAGACCCAAATAGCCTGGGTAGTCAAATCTTGTTGCCTCTTTTCTAATTTATTATTTTGTTTAAATTTGTCACTAACACCCAAACCTTGCTTAGATTCCTTTCTAATGAGCACTACCTTTCTTTGTCCTGTCAACTTCTGACAAATTTATTGTTTCTTTGTCTAAAAAGCATGAAAAGGTGCCTGAATAGATCATTTCTTTGAGCCTCATTTTGTGATCTGAACATCATATTGAGGTTCTCCCATGGGCATGTATTAAATTGGTTTTATTCCTGCAAATCTAACCTTGTGTCAATTTTATTATTTTATTACTAGTCCAGCCCTAAGAACTAAAGAAGGGTGGAATCCCCCTCCCCAATAACATGAAAGCTATTGGCGGAGAATACACACACACACACACACACACACACACAGAGTCACTTACACAAACACACAAAAAACTTCTTTCTCTCTGAAGCCTGAGGAAGTCACTTCTGTGTCTCAGGAGCTACTTCTATCCAAAAGCTGGTGAGATGGAATGGGACATCAGAGAAGTATACTCCCAGGAGGCCATGTTGCAAATGACCTTCCTACCTAGGCATCCTGCCTTCTGTGACCATCATGGGCTTTTTGGAGCTGGACTCTGGGGGGAAGGAGCATGCAGGATCCCATCTAGAGCTTCAACAGAGGGTGACTCTCAGGGACTCCAAGCATCTACACTGGAACTGGAGAGAGGGGAGGGAGGAAGGGACACGCCATCTTCACTTCAGCCATTATAGCCCTGATTCACTGGGAAGTCCTACACACTGGAATTAATCCCTTCATTTACACACGGGAAAAATGAAGGACTGTACCATGTTCATCCTGGGAGTCAGAAATTTGATCTGGTTTCCATCTCAGTCCTGCTCAGGGTCTAAGCCCAAGCTAACAGTGAAAGTAGAAAATCAGTCCCTTTTTTCTACCCCTGGGAGCTCGCTATCAAATGGATATGGAAACCTGAGGAGATGGAGTAAGAAAGTCCAAAACCCCGACTCCCTCTGAGCTGTGGCCAGGAGTAGGACACAGTGTAGGCACAAATTATTGATGGTGGCTGCTTTCCTATATGTGCTGGGACTTGTGTGGCCAAGGACAAGTTCCCCGCTCTGGTCCTGTAATAGATTCCCAATACTGACACCAATTACAATGTGTTGGGGTTTTTCTTCACACCACCAAGCAATGCTCTGATACCAGCTGGGTGTCCTACAATTCAACTCAATTCTGACACTATCTACCTAGAGATCGTGTCAGATCCCACAGGTTATGGCTCAGTCCTACAAGACTGACACACACACACACACACACACACACACACACACACAGACACACACACACTTCAGATGCCAATCCCAAATCCAGATTGTCACCAACCGGCTATAGATAGGAGGTTCCAACCACCCCTTCCTCGGGTTCAATCAATTTGCTAAACAACTCACAAAACCCAGAAACATTTTATGTTCTAGATTATAAAAGGATATAACTTTGAAACAGCCAAATGGAATAGAGATGCACAGAGCAAGGTGAGGAGAAAGGGCTCAGAGCATCCATATTCTCACTGAGTGGGCCACTCTCCTAGCGCTTCCAAGAGTTCACCAACCTGTTAGCTCTCCAAATGTTATCCTTTTGGGTTTTTATGGAGGCTTTATTACATAGGCATGGTTGGGAGAACACTGTAACCTTGGGGCCTACAAGCATCTCCACATCAAACAGGAAAAGGGTTTTCTTTTACAGGGACGGGTAAGCAAGGTTAGCAGGAACTTTGTGAGGGAGAAGGGCAATCAGTCTGGTGAGCAGGCAGCATGATGGGTGGGGGGGTTAACAGGAAATGAACTGTTTAGGGGGATGTTCTGCACCCAGCTGCTGTAGGGCTTGGGCAAGTCAAAGTTCAAGGGCATGTGGGGAGGAGAGCAGCCTGACTAGTGTGGTTAAGCCAAAGTTCAGTGGGTAAGTAGGTGGCAATCGTGAACACTTGGTCACCAGAAATCAATCAGTTAATATTTCTCTAGAGGGGCCAGCTGAGTGGCGCACTGGTTAAGAGCTGGCTTGGGATGCCAGCTCTGAGCATCAGGGCCTCGGTTCAGATCCCACATGAGGGCCAGTGACACTGCCCTCTATAGCTAAGATGGTGAGCAGCAGCTCAACCTGGAGCTGGGCTGCCATGAGTCGCTGGTGACGACGTAGGCTGCAGCCCCTGCTGCAGTGGGCTGCCATAAGCTACCGTGTATGGCCGGCAGCCAGCATGAGTGGTTGGCGGCCGGTGTGAGCTGCCAAGAGCCGCCATGAGTGGCTGTCCAGAGNAATATATAAAGTTATAATTTTTATAATATATCTTATATATATATATCAACTTGTATGTAATAATAAGACAAAAACAATATGTAGACCAACTCAAATAGAATAATAACATTATCTTTGATGCTTTCTCTGCAGCCTCACTCATCACAACTCTTCTCTCACCCCCAAACATAATCAATGTTTTATTTTTGTGAGTATCGATTGCTTGCTTTTCTGGAGATGTTTATTACATTTTAAAATCACCAAACAATATATTGTATTGTTTCTTATCCCTTCAACTTCCCCTGCCTCCTTCCTGTTTCAGCAGCCTGGATTTAACTCATTCCCTCTTCTGATCTTAGAATAACTTTGTACGAATGTCTATTTGGTCCTTAAACAAATAAATCTTATTTTCTTCTTTTTCATATAAATTTGATTTCTCAGAGTCACTAACAGGGCTACATTCCTTTGAATCTCTGGCTGATGTCCCAGTATAGTCTCAGCTTACTGAGTCTAACTTTTGGGCAGCTTACTTCAGAATTCAGGAATATCAGTGTTCAGTAGCAGGGCTGGGAGAATGAGGGTTATTTGGGTGGGAAGAAACATCCAAAACATGGATATGGCCAGAGAGGGAAGGAAACATCTGGAGAGGCAAGACCAGGTAGAGGTGAACGTTAGGCATTCACAAATTAGAGCGCCACCATGTGGTGAGCAAACAAGGCGTAAGAACACGGACTTCAGCAACGATGAGAAAGAACCGCGAAAAAGAGTATTGGCCTCAAACTTCCTCTTCCCCTGCGATACCCTTTTCTCTCTCCTAAACTTCTTAAATTACATGTCTCCTTCAACTTCAGCTCAAATGACATCGTTAGGAAGGCTCCCCTCATTGCATGATTGATATCCAGTCCCCCTTACCTTGCCCCCGTCCCCCACCCCTGGTCTTTGCTAACCACCTAGCGTCCTTATAATATAACTTGTCTCAGTTATAGGCAATCGCTTGTGGTCTGTCTCATGCTATAAAGAGCAACTCCATTAGGACAAGAACGTATCTTTTAAGAAAATTTATTCCCCATATCTCTCAGCATGGTGTATGGCACACAGAAAGTCATTAATAAACGTTCACTGAACGACCTCATTTGGAGCGAAACAGTGCCATGTGCAGAGTGGGCACTTGAGTCATTGTTATTCAACAAGTGCGTAGTGATCATGTGTTGTACACTGGTATGCACACGTATATGGGCACTAGGACCACAACTCTGAACAAAAGAGACAAAAACATTCCATCTCAGGACTTACATTGAAGTTGTATATTAGTTTTCTAAATGTGTGCACTTGGGGAATTCCCCAGGTGTGATCTGATGGAGAAGTTTCCCAAGAGGAACCTTGCATGATCCTTAATCTTCAGGATATCACATCTTATATTCAAACATTAAGTGTGAGTTTTTATCCAATTAGCCACCAGGAGGCGCTATAGGTACAGGAAAGTCCTTTGGCTGGCCNTCTTAGCTGTGGAGGGCAGTGTCACTGGCCCTCATATGTGGGATCTGAACCGGGGCCCTCTGGCGTCCCAAGCCAGTTCTTAACCATTGCGCCACTAGGCCAGCCCGGGATTGACTTTTTTATTCAGCACAATTTTCCAGAGATTCATCCAAGTTCTTGCATTGTATCAACAGTTTATTCCTTTTGTATTGTTGAATAGTTTTCCATGGTATGGATGGACAACAGTTTAATCATTCATCCATTGAAATACCCCTGGGTTGTTTCCATGTTTCAGCTATTATGGATAAAGCTCCTATAAACATTAGTATACATACAGGTTTTGTGTGAACATAAGTTTTCATTTCTCTGGAGTAAAATTGTTAGATCATATGGTAGTTACATGTTTAGTTTAGTTTAATTTAGTTTAGTTTTTTAAAGACACTGCCAAACTGTTTTTCAGAGTGGCTGTACTATTTAACATTTCCATGAACAATCTATGAGTGATCCAGTTTCTCCATATTCTTGTCAACATTTATTCAGTGTTGTCACCTTTTTTTCCAGCTATTCTGATACCTGTGTAGTGATATATCTCACTATGACTTCGCATTTCCTTGATGGCTAATGACGTTGAATGTTGAGTGCTAATGCCATTATTTTTTAATCTGTGTATCCTCTTTGGTGAAATGCTTGTTCATGTCTTTTGTCCTTTTTCTAGTTATATAGTTTGCTTTCCTTTTCTTTCTTTTTTTTTTTTTAGCCGTTAAGTTTTGAGATTTCTTCATATAATTTAATACCCATCCTTAGTTGGATACATGGTTTGCAAAGATTTTCTCTCAGTTTTTAGTTTTCCTTTCATCTTCTAAACAGGTTCTTTCCCACAGCAAATGTTTAATTCTGCTGAAGTCCAATTTATCATTTTTTTCTTTCATGAATCATGCTTTTGGTGTGTAACTCTTTGCTTCGCCCTGATCCATATGATTTTCTCCTGGGTTTTTTATAAATGTTTTATGGTTTTACATTTTACATTTAAGTCAGTGATTCACTTTGAGTTAATATTTGTACAAGGTCTGACAATTAAGATCACAAACTCATCCTAGAAAAAGTGCTATGTATGTCATTGCTGAGTATTGCTATGGTCACCTTTGAACTACTCCTCTTGGGAAGCTATGCACCAATGCCAGCACCTAGTCCACCCTTCAAAGCAATTTTGGAACTCTTTCTGGAATGGCCATCAAAGCTGTCATCATATTACCCTTGATGTCCTGAATGTCGTCAAAATGTCTTCCTTTCAATATTTCCTTTATCTTTGGATAAAGAAAGAAGTCATTGGGGGCCAGGTCAGATGAGTAGAGACGGTGTTCCAAAACAGTCTTTTGTTTACTGGCTAAAAACTCCCTCACAGACAGTGCCCTGTGAGCTGGTGCATTTGTGTGATGCAAGAGCCATGAATTGTTGGTGAAAAGTTCAGGTTTTCGTCTATCTTTTTTATGCAGCCTTTTCAGCACTTCCAAATAGGAAACTTGGTTAACTGTTGGTCCTGTTGGTACAAATTCATACTGAATAATCCCTCTGATATCAAAAAAGGTTAGCAACATCGTTTTGACTCTTGATTTGGACTGACAGAACTTTTTGGTCGTGAAGAACTGGTTAACTTCCATTGTGCACTTTGATGCTTTATTTCAGGGTCGTATTGGTACACCCATGTTTCACTTCCAGTGATAACATGGCCCAAAACATCATCTCACCTCTCCAAAAGGTCTTGCAAATGTTGACTCTCCTTTGCTTTTGTTCATCAGTGAGTTCCTTCGGGACTGTTTTTGCATACACCTTTCTCATGACAAGATTTTCAGTTCAGATTTTCCTAATTGTTTCTCTATCATTATTTACTTGGTCTGCTATGCTTCTCACAGTCAGCCAATGATTTTGATGCACACTTTGATGAATTTTTGCAATGTTTTCATCAGTTCTGCTCATTACTGGCCTCCCTGGCCTCTCTTCATCAGTGACGCATTCTCTCCCCTTAGAAAAACGTTTAATCCATTTGTACACTGCCGTTTTCTTCATGGCATTATCCCCATAAACTTGTACTAACATGTCCCTGCTTTCACTTCCACTGTTGCCAAGTTTAACAATAAATTTAATGTTTGTTCCTTGTCCTAATTCAAGCTCAGACATTTTTGTGATGGCACACAAAAACACACAACAACAGTGAACGTCACTCAGCAAGACGCTGTCACACATTGACATGAACACAGCTGTGAGACACTGATATACCAAGTTTATGAAACCGTACCAAACTGTTTGTACAGTGCTGCCAATGTAAGCTCATGGTGGCAAGTTTGTGAGCTTAATTGGCAACCTTGTATAAAGTATGAGATTTAAGTCAAGATTCTATCTTTTTTCTTTTCTTTCTTTCCCTATGGATATTCAATGATGTCAGTATTATTTGTTGAAAATCTGTCCTCCCTCCTCTGAAATGCTTTAGCATTTGAAAAAATCATTGGAACATATTTGTGTAGGTCTATTTCTGGGTTCTCTTCTCTCTCCCATTGATTTATGTGTCTATCTCTCCACCAATGCCAAGCAGTCTTAATACCTATAGCTATATAACAAAACTTAAAATCAGATAGACTGGCTTCTCCCACTTTATTCTTCTTTCTCAAAATTGTATTAGCTATTCTAGTTCTTTCACTTTTCCAATTTTAAGATAATCTTTGTACATCTACAAAAAAATCTTGCTAAAATTTTTATAAGAATTACATTAAATTTACATAGCAATTTGAAGAGAATTGACATCCATAGTCAATTTATTTATTTATTTTACACTTTACTTATTTTGACATTCAATATTATTTTATATACAATTTCAGACATATAGCATAATGAGTAGACATTTAAATAATTTCAGAAATGATCCCCCTGATTAGTCTAGTACCCACCTGCATAGTTATTACCATATTATTGACTATATTCTATATGTTTTACACCCCCATAACTGTTTTGTAACTACCAATTTGTACTTCTTACTCCCTTCATCTTATTCACCCTATGGTCAATTGATTTTTTTTTTTTTTGCACTTCTTACACATTTTTTTTTTTAAGGATTTTTATTGGGGAATTGGGGGGATGGGAACAGTGCTGGGAAATTGAGGGAAGGGAAACAGACAAGTTGCTGTCGTTTTGTTCTTCAATCTAGTTGNTTGTTTCTATTTCATTTATTTCTGCTCTGGTCTTTATTATTCCCTTCATTGTACTCCCTTTGGGCTTGTTTTGCTGTTCTTTTTCCAGTTTCCTTAGGTGTAAAGATAGTCTGCTGATTTGAGATTGTTCTTATTTCTGTAGATAGTCCTATATTGATATGAATTTCCCTCTTCCACTGCTTCCACTGCATCCCATAGATTTTGGGTTGTTGTGTTTTCACTTTTGTTTTAAGATAGCTTTTAATTTCTTTCTAGGTCTCATATTTGACCCACTCGTTATTTAGTAGCATGTTATTCAACCTCCATGTATTTGTGTGCTTTCTGGGTTCCTCCTCCTTCTCTCCCTCCTCCTCCACCACCACCTTCTCCTTCTCCTTCTCCTTCTCCTTCTCCTTCTTCTCCTTCTCCTTCTCCTTCTCCTTCTCCTTCTCCTTCTCCTTCTCCTTCTCCTTCTTCTTCTTCTTCTTCTTCGTCTTCTTTAAAATTTTTATTGGGGAACTGGGGGAGGGGAACAGCATTGGGGAATCAGGAAAGGGGGACAGACAAGTTGCTGTCCTTTTGTTCTTCAGTCTAGTTGTGGAGGACATCACTTCACCGGCCCATGTTGGTGTTATCATTGCGCTCTTCCCGGGTGAGGCAGTCGTTCTCCGGCCATTGGACGGCTGCCCACGGTGACTCACAGCAGCTCACGAAAGCTCATGCCAGCTGCTGACCAGCCCCACAACAGCCCACACCATCACTGGTGACTCACAGCAGCCCAGCTCCAGGTTGAGCTGTTGTTCACCATCTTAGCTATAGAGGGCACAGCGTCACTGACCCTAATGTGGGATCCAAACCAGGGCCCTGCTGCTCAGAGCTGGTGTCCCAAGCCAACTCTTAACCAACGCGCCACTCAGCTGGCCCCCAAATTTCTTCTTATAATTGATTTCTAGTTTCATAGCCTTGTGGTTAGAGAAGACGCTTGCTATGATTTCAATCTTCTTAAATTTACTGAGACTTGTTTTGTGGCTTAACATGTGGTCTATCTTGGAAAATGTTTCATGTGCACTTGAGAAGAATGTCTATTCTGTTGCTTTGGGGTGCAATGCTCTAAAAATATCAATTAAATCCAGCTGGTCTAAAGTGTCATTTAAGGCCACTGTTTCCGTGTTGATTTTCTGTCTGGAGGATCTGTCCATTGGTGATAACAGGGTGTTGAAGTCCCCTACTACGATAGCGTTACTGTTGATCTCTGTCTTTATGTCTGTCAAAATCTGTTTTATATATTTAGGAGCTCTTATGTTGGGTGCATAGATGTTTACTATGGTTATGTTCTCTTGTTGAATTGATCCCTTTATTATTATGTAGTGCCCTTGTCTTTTATAGTAGTCTTCATTTTAAAGTCTGTTTTGTCTGAAATAAATATTGCTACTCCAGATTTCTTCTCATTTTCATTTGCGTGAAATATCTTATTCCATCCCTTTACTTTCAGTCTGTGTGTGTCTTTTGATCTGAGATGAGTTTCTTGTAAACAGCATATGCATGGGTCCTGTTTCCTTATCCACTCAGCCACTNAGTCTTGGTAGATTGTATGCTTCTAGAAATTTATCCATTTCTTCCAGATTGTCTAATTTGTTGGCATATAGTTGTTTGTAGTATTTTCTTACAATTTTCTGTATTTCTGTGGTATCTGTTGTCGCTTCTCCTTTCATTTCTGATTTTATTAATTTGAGTCCTCTCTTTTTCTTGGTGAGTCTAAGGGTCTGTCGATTTTGTTTATTGTTTAAAAAAAACAGCTTTTGGTTTCATTGATCTTGTGTATTGTTTTTCTTGTTTCTATTTCATTTATTTCTGCTCTGGTCTTTATTATTCCCTTCATTGTACTCCCTTTGGGCTTGTTTTGCTGTTCTTTTTCCAGTTTCCTTAGGTGTAAAGATAGTCTGCTGATTTGAGATTGTTCTTATTTCTGTAGATAGTCCTGTATTGCTATGAATTTCCTTCTTAGGGAAATTCACTGCATCCCATAGATTTTGGGTTGTTGTGTTTTCACTTTTGTTTTAAGATAGCTTTTAATTTCTTTCTAGGTCTCATTTTTTACCCACTCGCTATTTAGTAGCATGTTATTCAGCCTCCATGTATTTGTGTGCTTTCTGGGTTCCTCCTCCTTCTCTCCCTCCTCCTCCACCACCTTCTTCTTCTCCTTCTCCTTCTCCTTCTCCTTCTCCTTCTCCTTCTCCTTCTCCTTCTCCTTCTTCTTCTTCTTCTTCTTCTTCTCCTCTTCTTTTTCTTCTCTTCTTCTTATTCTTCTTTAAAATTTTTATTGGGGAATTGGGGGAGGGGAACAGCATTGGGGAATCAGGAAAGGGGGACAGACAAGTTGCTGTCCTTTTGTTCTTCAGTCTAGTTGTGGAGGACATCACTTCACTGGCCCATGTTGGTGTTATCATTGTGTTCTTCCCGGGTGAGTCAGTCGCTCTCCAGCCATTGGACAGCTGCCCCTGGTGACTCACAGCAGCTCACAAAAGCTCATGCCAGCTGCCGACCAGCCCCACTGCAGCCTACACCATCACCGGTGACTCACAGCAGCCCAGCTCTAGGTTCAGCTGTTGTTCACCATCTTAACTATAGAGGGCACAGCATCACTGACCCTAATGTGGGATCCAAACCAGGGTCCTGCTCCTCAGAGCTGGTGTCCCACGCCAACTCTTAACCAACGTGCCACTCAGTTGGCCCCCAAGTTTCTTCTTATAATTGATTTCTAGTTTCATAGCCTTGTGGTCAGAGAAGACACTTGCTATGATTTCAATCTTCTTAAATTTACTGAGACTTGTTTTGTGGCCTAATATGTGGTCTATCTTGGAAAATGTTTCATGTGCACTTGAGAAAAATGTCTATTCTGCCGTTTTGGGGTGCAATGCTCTAAAAATATCAATTAAATCCAGCTGGTCTAAAGTGTCATTTAAGGCCACTGTTTCCGTGTTTATTTTCTGTCTGGAGGATCTGTCCATTGGTGACAACAGGGTGTTGAACTCCCCTACTATGATAGTGTTACTGTTGATCTCTGTCTTTATGTCTGTCAAAATCTGTTTTATATATTTAGGAGCTGCTATGTTGGGTGCATAGNAACAGCGGTTCGAGTCCCGGCCCGAGCTGAGCAGCCGCTGAGCTGCCAACAGGTAGCAGGATGGCTCAGCTAAAAAAAAAAAAACAGGAAAAAAGTGAGCTTGACTGGGGATTGCCCAGGCCTGCATCGCCTCTCCAGGAACCACCCAGGCTCATCCCCTATGAATAAATCAAGAATGTCCAAACACTCCTAAAAAGAGGAGATACGACTAACCAGAGTAATATAGTTTTGACGCCTGCGCAAACTGCTGAAGCCTGTCCATTACTTGAACTCTAGCCTCATTATAATACAATTAAAATAAAATGAACATTAAGACTTGCCACCACTCCACCCACCACCTGTGGGTTTTTCTGTATGCATATGGGTAAGAGCATGAGCAGAAAGAAACTCGTTATATAACCAACATAAGTCAATCAAATGACCTCAGCCTATAATCACATCTCCTGCTGTAAGGAAATTTACCTACCCTTTCCTATATAAGAAAAAGATAACCTAAAGCTAGAGGCAGATGTCTGCCCAGGCAACTTCTATGCTGATGTCTTTCTTCTTGAATAAACTTTCCTTAATCTTTTACTTTTTGAGGCTGTGATTCATTCACCTTTTGCAAACGACCAGGGGTTAATTCCAATGACACAACACCTACTATAGTTCTTATTCCTGTGTTCATGAATGGCCTGGTCTTATTTCATAGCAGCAACTAACTCTGGTTCTCCGGACACCAACTGAGTGTACAATTCAATTCAATTTTGACTAACTACCTGGGGTTAGCGCAGAACCCACAGGTTAAGGGCACATTCCCACAAGGCTACCCCCACCTCAGAGCCAGTCACCAGCACATTTGCCACCTGTACTCTGACCAACTGGCTATAAATCTGCTATAAATCAAGGGTTCCCTTGACCCCTCCTCAGGTTTAATAATTCCCTAGAACAACTCACAGAACTCAGGAAAGCACTATTGCTATTTTATTATAAAGGATACAATTTAGGAACAGCCAAATGGAAGAGATACACAGGGCAAGGTATGGTCTGGGGGTGGGAGTGAGGGTTGCTCAGAGCTTCCATCCCTCTCTGGGCAAGTCATCCTGCCAGCATCTCGATGAGTTCACCAATGTGGAAGTACTCTAAAACTCCTTCAGTTAAGGTTGTGTTGTTGTTGTTGTTTGTTTATTTGTTTTAAACGGAGGCTTCATTACATAGGCATGATTGATTAAATTATTGGTCATTGGTGATTAACTCAATCTCCAACTCCTCTCCCCTCCATGGAGGTGTGGGGGGGAAGGGGTGAGGAGGTGAAGTGGAGAGTGAAGCTGAAAGTTACAATGATCTATATATATAATCTTGCTTTGGTCTTTCTGGTGACCAGCCCCCATCCTGAAGCTATATGAGGAATCACCAAGAGTGGCTTCATTAGAACAAAAGACACTCCCATCACCTAGGAAATTCTATCACAATGTGTTACACAGATGGGTTAAAGACAGCCCCTCTGCTGTTTAGTTTTTCACAGGAGGCTAGGACTGCCAGCTCAAGCCCACTGGCACCAAACTCAAATTTTTACACAGCCAATTGCTTTAAATATAGTCCAGACAAACATATTTTTAACCATTAGCACATGCCTGCTTTGCATTCCCCAGGAAACTGCATCCAGCATCTGCTAGCCATAGATAAGACAAACCCTGGGGCTATGACCAGGCCTCTGCTTCCATTTGTAGCTCTCTGACTTAGAGGCTCCCCGCCACACTGCTGAGTGACATCTCCTTCACACTTAAAGTCCCCTCTCCGATTCCTCGATTCCTCGCTGCCCTGGGAGTTCTCTTGTCCTATTCCCTCTCTAGGGGGTGGTCCTGCACTGCTATCAATGGAGGGTCTCCTACTGTGAGGGACTTTTTCACCTATCATGCAACCTGTCAAATCACTGTCCAAATAAAGTTCAGTGTGTGCTTTTGCTACCGTGTAGTCATGTCTTTTTCTTTGATCAACCCCCAAATACTCAAATTTACTTCATTAAGACAAATGTAATTGTCAGTGTCCAAATTAAGCAAATTTCCCCAGATGTGGAAATGTCTGGTTCTCTCACCTCACCTAATAAGGACTCTTCCCTCTCTGGGGCCTTAGTGCCTCTTAGTCCTCTTTGTTTCCACAAGCTTTAGGTGTTTTAAAGCATAATATCTTTCTTTTAAAAGTGTGCATTTTTATTTTACTTTTTTAGTGTGGTAAAAATATACATAAAATTTACCATTTTTTAAGTGTACAGTTCAGTAGCATTAAGTACACTCACCCTGACCCCAGGGTGAGCTGAGCCTACTGGGCAGAGGTGGGGAGAGCTTAGGACCCCACCGCTGTGCTTCACCTCCCTGGCCTCTTAGTCTTACGCTGGAACAGTGGTTCTCAACCTTCCTAATGCCACGACCCCTTAATAGGTTTCCTCATGTTGTGGTGACCCCCAACCACAAAATTATTTTCGTTGCTACTCTATAACTGTAATTTTGCTACTGTTATGAATCGTAATGTAAATATCTTTTTGTTTTCCGATGGTCTTAGGNGCACTGGTTAAGAGCTGGCTTGGGATGCCAGCTCAGAACAAAAGGACAGCAACTTGTCTGTTCCCCTTCCCCCAATTCCCCAGCGCTGTTCCCCTCCCCCAATTCCCCAATAAAATCTTAAAAAAATATATTTCTCTAGAGAAATCATTTTCCCTGAAACCCCAACATCTATAACCAATTTTCTTCATGTTCTTCTAGCCTCTACTCCCCACTTCTCTTACTTGATAATCTTGTCTAACAATTCACTGAGAGCAGGACTTGAATCATCTTCCTATCACCCAATACAATGATATGCACAGCTCTGTACCCTTCTTTGCCACATCATATTATATGTGCATCCTCATGGTAGAAATGCCATACCCTAAATCAAAGATCTATTATATATTGCATCGAGTCTCAGTTTTAAAGGAATTTGCTCTGTTGGGTCCATCTTTCTATCCAGCACCCTCAAATTCTACCTTTTAATTTAATCATTTCTGCAGTATGCTAACATATTCTTATCTATCACTTTAAACATTCTATTAATGCCACATCGTCCTTTTCAAGGCTCTGATTTCTCTGGGTCACTTCAGAGTTAAATTTCTAAAACTACAAGTCAACACAGAATTCTTCCCCCCAAATCTGCCCCACTCCCCCCACCCCCCCACCTCCTAGTATTTGTTCTCAGTCTAGTTGTGGAGGACACCGCTTCACTGGCCTATGTTGGTATTATGATCATTGTGCTCTTCACGGCTGAGGCAGTTGGTCAACGGCTGTTGGACAGCCGCTCATGGTGGCTCACAGCAGCTCATGGCAGCTTCAGGGCAGCTCATGCCGTCCGCCGGCAACTCACAGCTGCCCAGCTCCAGGTCGAGCTGTTGTTCACCATCTTAGCTGTAGAGGGCACAGCGTCACTGGCCCTCATATGTGGGATTGAAACTGGGGCCCTGCTGCTCAGAGCTGGCGTCCCAAGCCAACTCCTAACCAACGTGCCACTCGGCCAGCTCCTGAGCTCCTTTTATTTGTATCTTTCTTAATGCTCCTTCACAGTATGTTTTGTTTGTTTTTTGTTTTGTTTTGTTTTGTTTTGCCAGCAAATCATCCCTTACCTGAGTTTTAAATTTTGAAGTGTGTCATAGTTCATTCCTGGGCCCTATTCTTTTTTCTCTCTACCCATTTTTTTTTTTTTTACACTGAGTGATCTCATCACTTTCTAAGGTTTTAAATATCAACTCTGTGATAATAAGCCTCAAATTTTTACCTCTAGCCAGAATTATGTATATGCCTAATTGATTTTCTGACTTGGATGCCTCACATCACATGTTAAAAAATAATCCAGCATTAAATTGTTGTTCTTTCCCCCATTATACCTTTGTCTTGAGGTTTTCCATCTTGTCTGATGGTGGAGCAAACGTGTAATGGCCACCGTGATGAGACAGTATCTTAAGACTGACAAACAAAGCAGGCAACTCCACAGAATATAACAGAATTTATTAAAGGGTAATTTACTTACAGAAAGATTGGGTCAGAGTGGAAGAGACAACAGATAATCATCAACAAGAAAGCTGTGATATGCTTACTAAGGACAGTGAGGTTGGTCAAAGTTCACAGCATGAAAGTTAAAAAATGAAATGAAATCTGGGACACAGAGATGGAGTTGGTTTTGTTCACATCTACATCTATAAACATTTAAATAAAGTATATCATTGTTCACCTAGTTACTCCATTCCAAACTCAGGAGGAATTTCTTCACCGTTTATCTCCTCATATCATTAACAACCCATTATAAGTCTTATGCATTGTTCCTCCAACATATAACTCTAAACAGAGCATTTCTTTCATTTACACACTTCTACATTACAGTGTTAATCAGCCTTCTTCCTCCACTGGACTATTCCAATAACCTGTTTCTGGAGATGATCTGATTTCTTAATGAAACTTTTAACTTTTATGTAATAGTAGATTCTGATGTAAATAATACAGTGAGACCCCATATATCCTTTGCCCATTTTCCCCAGGGGTAACATTTTGAAAACTATGGTACTAGGTCACAGCCAGGATACTGACACTGATAAAGTTGAGATACAGAACATTTCATCATCACAAGGATCCTTCATATTGACCTTTTATAGCCACTCCCATTTCCCCCCTGCCACCACCCACACTGCCCCTGGAAACCACTAGTTTGTTATTAATTTCTATGATTTTATCATTTCAAAAATGTTGTATATGGAATAATACAGGATGAAACCTTTGGGATTGGCTTTTTTTTTTTTAAGATTTTTATTGGGGAATTGGGGGGATGGGAACAGTGCTGGGGAATTGGGGGAAGGGGAACAGACAAGTTGCTGTCCTTTTGG
>NW_017731371.1:7044367-7050885 GCF_001890085.2 Hipposideros armiger
GACCCCTGTGAAAAGGTCATTTGATCCCTAAAAGGGTCACGACCCACAGGTTGAGAACCGCTGAAACTCAAGGGCGAGCATCTTGCTGTTTGCATTCTGAGTTGGGAAGCCAAGGTCTGGAGGACTCTCCACTCCCTGGGCTTAAAGGTCAAGTCTGAGTTCAAGGGGGCTGGCGAGGGTTCGGGTACGGATCTGGAGGTCTCTGCTTCCACGACCTGTTGGGTCAGAGTGTACATTTCAAATCTGAGCGATATTCAGGTTGTTTCATTTCCATTCTGATAAACCTCCCCAAAACTTCCTCAGCGCGAAGCTGCTTCATGACCCGCGGAGCACAGCGTCTCCAGTGGAGATGAGGAAGTATTTTGGTTTGGTTGGAATAAAAATGAGGTTTTTAAGACAGTAAGTGTAGCAGTTTTCCATTTTGATTGGTGACAGAGAATTTCTGGTTTCAGCACATTTCCTTTTTTTTTTTTCTTCCTTTTAATGTGTGACTATTTGAGAATAAAGGGAAGCGCATCTCTACCACTGGGACCCCCAAACCCTCTGCGCCCGCAAAGTGCTGTCCACGTGGGGGCGCAGCTGCTGACCCCAATCCGGAACACTTCCCAGTAGCCGATCCCACCCTGCAAGGGCATCAGTGTTAGGGGCCTTCTTGGGGGAAAAGAAATTGTGCGTTCTCTTCAGCCCTCCCCATATGCCTCAGGTGAACTTTGGGAGAATTCCTCGTGTTCCTTGTTTCAGGAGTGGAAAGGATCTCCAAGTCTGTGTCCTGGATGTGCTCACTTTACTGTTCTGTTATTTTAAAATCGACTCTCACTAAAAAGTATACATATATAGATATAGATATATCTGTATATATCTATATCTATATCTATATATATTCTCCCATAACTATATCTCCAACATAAAAATGAGTATCACCTGCTATATTTGAAAAATAAAATGCATTATTGAAACAACAAAAAAGAACATTAGTTCATGTTGCAACTTTGTGGTGCCGTCCAAGCTCTATGAAATGCTGTAGAGAACGCAGGCTGGTTCTTCAGTTGCTGCGGCAAATTCACTGAACATCTCCGGGGGAAGCTTTGCTGTAGATGCTTTTTTTTTTTTTTTTTTTTAATAAATGAGACCTTCTAAATGTCTTCCAGGAGGCCTGGAGATAGAAAGAAAAGTAATGCCTCTCCAGCATAGAACCTGATACCTTCAAACCTTTAAAGTGTTCTTAACCTGGCTAGCCTCACTGCATAAGACTGTGACACACAAATGCAGACCTAGCTCAACCTTTCTTTGTTCCCAACTCAAAATCAGGGTTCTGTTTTTCCAAACTCAGGAATGGAAGGTTTTTCGGTTTCACCAGCAAGGATATGGAGAGATCAGCCTTGGTACTTCACCCAGGAGGCCTTTATGATGTCCAAGTCCAGGACAACTGGCTGTGTCACCTGATTCCCTGTGTCCAAAACCTCCTACCTGCCAGCTCCTTCCTTCCTCCTCATTCATTCAACGCAATGAACAGAGCGCTGCTACTGAAATTGTATAAACCGTGGTCACGCTCGGCATCCGGACCACAAAGCATTCATCTCCTTCCCCTAACCCCTGTTCTTTGATCTGAAAGATCACAACAGGTGGCGAGATACACTGAGCCCAGTGTCTATAGGAGCTCAACCCTCCTCATTGTAGTGTTTGGTTTACTGTATCTGATGAGATTTCTACAATGAGTATGTATTATTTTTTAAAGCAAGCAAACAAAAAAAAAAAAGGAACTACTAAGTGCCCTTTTGGATAAAGGAAAATATCTTCCTCTAAATTGACCCACGTGCAAATAAATCCTCGTGGTGCTCCACGTGCAGAAAGACTGGAGGAAGAGAAGTCTGGTCCTTGATGACCCCAGCCTTCCCTGTGAGTTGCGCTTCGTACTTTCCACTGTCGCTTCGCGAACAGCGCTCCGGAAGAGTCCTTAGCCCCAGGAAGTGGATTTCCCGAATTACCGGGGCGAGTATCCCTAGAGCCCACAGTTTCTCCCCTTTTCCATTTCCATTTCCAGTTAGCTTTGAATAGCCCCGTCATAAAAGGGACGAAGAGCTTATCATCTACCCCAAGTCAAAATAAGGGCAGTAAAAGAAACAAATACTGGACGATGCATCTGACAACTGAAATTAATGTCCTTCCAAAACACAAAAAAATAAGGTGGTGCCCAGGACCACGTGGTGCAACGGTAGTGCATCTGACTCCAGAGCAGAAGGTTGCACATTCAAATCATGTCCGGTTCAGGAATTAAAATCGTGATTTTCTTTTTCTTTTGTTTGTTTGTTTCTTTCTTTCTTTCTTTTGTCTACATTAATATAAAATCAACAAAACAAGTGACTTACTGCTAGCTCTGAACCTTGGACATTTAAAAAATATATTTTTTCTTTAGTCCAAAGGAACTTCTAATGACCAACTCAGCAATGGATAGGTACTTAAGATGAAGGGTAAAGATGACCTGGAAAGGAAGAAAAACCTACATGAGCAGGAATTTAGGTCGTTCTGTTTGCATCTTTATCAGGATTTATCTTTATTAGAACTATACTTGAGGTGACTTCAGATAGAACATTAAAACAAGGCATGCAGAAACTTTGTGAATAAAGTCACTCTGGTGTGAAAATAGTTTTATTGGGCTCCTGGATGGCTATGGCACAGTCTTTCTAGTTTGAAATCTGTGACCTGGAAGAAGTCAATTTCCCGAGATTCTCTTCCCTCCCCCACCTCCCCCTTCCATGGTTTGGGGGAGCTTCTGTCAAAAGCTCCTGAACGTTGTGGTTAAAGAGGCAGTACTAATGTGAAGTTGATTCAAAGTTTATTATGTTTGGAAAGCAATTCTTGAACTCTCTGAGAGTGAAAAGTTACCCATTTACTACCTTTTTACTCGGGAGTCATTTAGATGTATCCCTCCAATAGGGATATGAAACAATCAAGTTCCAGAAACTAACCACTTGTGACATGAGAGCCAGAAAAAACCCATGTTAGTAGAAATGAAGATCGCTGTGGACTTACCAGGATTAAACTTTCACTATGCTAGCCCCACTCCCCGTTCTGTTTAAAAGCCTGCCCTGCCCTGAACTAAAAAACAAAAAACCAACCAAACAACCAACGAACCAATAAGCAAAAAAACCTTGTCCAGGTTTTAAAAGTCTATGATTGATGAAATCTTACAATCGACAGCCTACCACTCGATTTGACGCCAAAGAGATTAGAGCGCTCACCCTTGTGGTCTTTCCCAGACATGCTACCGCTGTGCCACGAAGTCACAAACGCCAATCCCTTTTGTATATATCACATAAACTAATTTCCTCACGTCTCAGCTGCATAGTTCAGTATGTGCTATTCACGCGTCCAGACGGTTCGTGACCTCCTCTGGGCTTCTTGTCTTTTCATTACAGGGGTAGAGAAAACGAGATGATAAGGTGTTATCTGGAAATATTTGCCGTCACCATTCAGAAACAACCCGCCCTTCCCTGGGGTTTTGAGGCGCCAGTGATCCTCCGAACAGCGCTGCTGGTCCGGCCCCTTTTCCAGGACTTCAGATGCCAAGCAGCCACTAGGCCAAAGCTTTACTCAGAAGGAATGTGAAGTGGGACAGGGCGAGTTCCCTTTGACACGGAGCGTCCTGACAGCAGGCACCAGGGAAATCCTGCCTATTTAGGTAAAACCGGAGGGGAGTAAATGGAAGGAGCTTCTCAGAGTCAATCGTCTTCCCAGAAGCGCGCATTTGCGAGCATCCTGAGTTCTTAGCTGAAGCAGGGTCCTACTCCGAGGACACAAAAGTGGCCTGGGGACCCAACCTGTCCTCTCTCTCCCTACCTGCATTCACATTCCTGGAATTGACCTGCGGGACTGACTCCCCACGTCAGCTGCCTAGGTACGGTCATGCGTGACCCTCCTTTCCTCCCTTCTTTGTGTTCAAATGCCTGAAACGTCCCTGGAGCACTGGCTTTCATGCGTGTTCTGTGAAGAGAAGCAATGGTGCTGCTGTCTGTGCGAGTTGCTTGCTTCTGAATGTTTTCTCCTCTCTAAAGTGACTCTAAGAGCAATTTTCCTAATTTATTTTACAGATATTTGCATAATCATAAGATAACACATGATGTTCTAGGATGTCCAAGCACTCTTCTAGGAGCTGGGGACAGGGCAGAGAACAGAATAGGCTGGTCTCTCGGGGAGGCACCAGTCTCATATCTGAACAGGTTTTGATGCAACAACCACAACAGAACCACAACACGAAGGAAGACTGAGTTGACGATGTGGTCAGGATGGGGGGTTCGCTTCTTTCTGGCCCTTAACACAAGAGTGTACTTGAGTAGTACCATGAGGACAACATTTTCCCCCTTTCGTTTAAAAAGGCAGCAATTTCTTTTTTTTTTCTTTTAAAGAGTGTGTGGGGGGGAGTGTTTTTTGAAAGACATTATTCCTAATAGAGAACATTTTGATAAGAAAACAAAATTATCCATAATCAAACATCTTAGAGAAAATCAAGGCTGTTGTGATGAAGTGCAACTTTCTGGGTTTTTTCTATGTCTATATATCCTTAAACATTATTACTCTCTTATAAAATTCTTTTTGTAAAACAATTTCTCCAATAATAATATACTAACAGGTATTATCTATAAATTTAATGTGAATTTTTAAAACAGCTTTATGGAAAGAAGGAAGGAAGGAAGGGAGGGAGGAAGGAAGGAAGGAAGGAAGGAAGGAAGGAAGGAAGGAAGGAAGGAAGGAAGAAAGGAAAGAAGGATGTTAGTTCAAGAAAGAAAGAAAAAGGTTGCAAATTGGCTACCCCAGTGAAGAGCCCAAAATACTCCTCATTTCAAATGCCTATAGAGCTGATTTAACAGGCAACCACAACCAGTGTTCCCATTCCAGATTCTTGGCTTACATTGAATATAGTCCATCCATTCTGGATTTCCAGGTGTGGGACATCAATTTCATCTTTATTTGAATTGGTTCCTTTCCCAGAACATCCTCTCTCTTTTTGGCTCCAGGCACTCAAGATAATCTCTGTCAAGACACTAGCTAAATACAAGCAAGCTAAAGGAACAGAGACATCAAAGACCACATAGGACATGGAATACAGACTTTATGAAAATAGTTTAGAAGACTCTAAACAATCAGCTGCAGACTACAGCAAACAACTAAGGTGGGGGGGACCTGAAGAAGGAGAAGAATCATATTTTTAGTTACATTCTAATATTCAAAATACTCATTTTCAACAAAATATTATGAAACATGCAAAGAAATAAGAATGACCCATTCACTGAAGTTAACAGAAATTCCTGATAATTCTGGGTGTAGAAGTTTTATTTATATTTTGTTTATACTCTATAATTATAAGAATATACTGTGAGGGCCGGCCGAGTGGCGCAATGGTTGGGAGCTGGCTTGGGACGCCAGAGGGCCCCAGTTCAGATCCCACATGTGAGGGCCAGTGACACTGCCCTCCACAGCTAAGATGCTGAACAACAGCTCAACCTGGAGCTGGGCTGCCATGAGTCGNATCTCTACCACTGGGACCCCCAAACCCTCTGCGCCATCACGCCACTTGGCCAGCCCGGTCAATTGAATTTTAAATCCATTCATCTTTCCCTATGACACAAAAAGTTATATTTTAAAAATATTACACCGATCACATCACTTTCTTGCTTAAAACTCATCAGTGTTTTTTTTAAACTTAGATTTAAAATAAAATATCATAGCAATAAGGGCTGTGATCTCATCACATAACACTCTTGCCATCAATCACATTGCCCCAGCCATATCTTCGTCTTCTAGACCTTCCAATAACCTTAGTTCTTCCTGTCTCAGAGCTTTTCCAGAGTTAATCAAATACGACTAACTAGAACACTGCTTTTAGCTCCCTTCTGGCTGCTGGTTGTTTCTCATTGTTTATCGCTAAGCTTAAGTAGTAATACTTTATCTATGATTATCCAGCTACCTTTTTCTTTTCTCTCTTGCTTTTTCTTTCTTTCCCTGTGGATGTCCAATTACTTCAGCACCATTTGTTGAAATTCCATCCTCCCTCCAGTGAATTGCTTTAGCACTTTTGTAAAAAATAATTTAGTCATATTTGTGTGGGTCTATTTCTGGATTTTACATTGGCGATGGGTTACAGCTTTGATTAGAATCTGTCCACCTCTAGTTTTAAATGCCTCTAGATCGGTGAGACCTATCTTTTGAGTTTATTTCAGGCATCTTACTACAGTTGAACTTTATCTCCCAGGCACCGTGAGACTTTAGGAGATTTTTACTCTGCCTTTCTTGTCCGGTCCCCAGGTAATATTCTGTGCAGAAATCCAGCCATGCTTTTGGGGATCCTCTGGATTTCAATCATTCCAACTTTCATGTCCATCAAAGGCTCTGCTGACTTACTTTTCTTCTACTGATGAGGCAAAAAAAGATTAATAAAAGTGAGCTTCGGGCTGGCCGAGTGGCTCAGTTGGTTAAGAGCTCACTCAAGAGTTTGAGCTCTGAGCAACAGCGGTTCGAGTCCC
>NW_017731371.1:7059261-7095730 GCF_001890085.2 Hipposideros armiger
GAGAGAGAGAGAGAGAGAGAGAGAGAGAGAGAGAGGGATGGGGGTTGGGGAATACACAGAGATGATGTGTCATTCTCAGGAGAAAATTCTAAAGCACTGACTGATATTCCCCACTTTGGAGAAAAAACATTAGTGGGTTTGTACAACAGGAGAAAAAATGAAGCACCCACTCCTCTGAAGATAATAACTATTAATAGCCAATACTTATTAAGCCCTTCTCACCCCATTTAGTCTTCACAATAATCCATGAGTTAAGTATAATTACTATGCCTGTTCACAAATAACAAAACTAACTTACATTAAATCACTTACCCAAGGGCATATGCCAGTAGGTTTTGAAGTTGGGATTTGAATCATGGAATCTGACTTAGCAACTGCGTGCTTAACCATCATTGTACACTTGTCTCTGAAAGATTAATAGCACTCACTAAGAAGGCAGAAGAGGTATGGTAAATAATATCACAGAAATCATTGCCTTGATGGAGGAAAGAAGCAATCAACTGGAGGAAAGTTTGGACATACCAAACAAAAAGAATAAATGGGAGAACTGCTTATAAAAGTCACCAACTCAAATATCACATGGGAGAAGAAACCTAGTATATGTCCTTGATTCAGCAAAGCTGATCTGTGAGGTTTAGACCTTCAACAAAATTAGAGTTTGAAAGACAGTGGAGAAAAATTTCTTCACCTACAACTGCACAAAGCCATGTGCCTTTCCCAGCCAGCTAAAGGACTCAACCATAAATGCAGACAAATCTGATGATCTCCAGGTCACTTTAAGAGAATTCTCTCACTTTGTAGTGCTCAGGTAAACAAGGTGAGTCAAAGAGAATCCACCTAAGCAAGAATTTTACATAAAGAGTGGATCCTGAAAGGTCTGTTCCTCTTCAAAGATGACTAAATTGAGTTCTGTTTGTGCTTGACTAAGGGTTTGGACCAATCCTCCCACAGAGAACCAATTGAGAAGCCAAATAAAAGAAAACAAACAGATGGTTGAAGGCATCAGAGAGCTATGAAGGCAACGAAAATTTTCAGAGACAAGATCCAGAAGAGCCAAAAGAGGTGAGCTCTGCATTTGGGGCCACATAAAAGTGGTAGCTAAGAAGCTGAGCTGCAGAAAAGACCTTTCAGCAACCTCTCTGGCTGGAGGGAAGAAAAATCAGAGTTCAGAGCTCATCACGGAGGAGGAGCCTGGTGAACACTGCAGGCTTTCACTAGGAGCATCAAGGGGCTGGAGTGTAATAATAAGGGTAAACTGGAAATAAACTAGACCTCTCCAGGAAATAAACTAGTCAAGCTCTAAGCCCGATTGTCCATTTCTCATTACATCATTTTTACCATTTCATTTTAAATTTCTAATTTGTTAAATATCACTGAATATGATGTTTTATTTCTTTCTTTTTTTTTAAATTGGGGAATTGGGGGAGGATAACAGTGTTGGGAAATTGGGGAGGGGGACCAGCCAAGTTGTTGCTCTTCAATCTTAGTTGTGGAGGGCACCAGTCACCATCTGGCTGCCCATCGGCAGCTCGTGGCCTCTAAACTCAAGGTGTTGTATTACAATCTTAGTTGCTGGTGGGCATAGCCACCATCCCATGCGGGAATCGAACCAATAGCCTTGTTGTTAAGAGCACATGCTCTATCCACTGAACCATCTGGGCGGCAGCTCAGCTCAAGGTGTTGAGTTCAGTCTTAGTTGTGGGCAGACTTAGCCCACCATCAAACAGGCAATCTTGTTGTTACACCAGCTGAGCCATCCTGCCACCTGTTGGCAACTCAGCGACAGCTCAGCTCAGGCGCAGTGTCACTGGCCCATGTGGGAATCTAACCGGTGGCCCTGTTGCTCAGAGCTTGTGCTCTTAAGCCAACTTTTAACCAACTGAGCCACTAAGCCTGCCATAAATGTACTTTTTAACCCATGCAATTACTCATTCTTTGGCGTTCAAAGCAACAAGTTGGACAATGAAATTCACAGGGGTGAAGAATTTCTGAATGTCCAAGATGTTCCCAGTGATCACCTGGCACCCGCCCTTTTCAACTTCGGACCTTCCATCCTGGAGTTTATGCTTTCTTGTTTTGGGTTAATAGATACAGACAAAACATTCAGGGAGAGGGAATAAAAGAAAGAACACAGGGTCACTTTTACATTTGGAGAGATGCTGATGCAGAGAATCAGAAATAGCAAAACTTCTAATGATATCTACAGAACCCGTTTGCGGGGATGAGGTAGAGGTTATGAAGTGTTCTCTGCCACTTATGTCCATGCATAGCACCCTCTTCTTGTATGAGCTTCTTGGAGATCAGGGGAACATACCTAAGGACATCACTTTGACTTTGATGGATCCCCTGCAGCTCATGGGATGCATAGAGTGGTTTTGGGAGTCCAGGCAATGGAACTGTGTTGGAGATGGTTTGGTGCTGGAAGTCATAGGGCTCATCCACCCCTGAAACATTCAAAGATTCAATTCACCTGGTCTTCCCCTTAGATATCTACTTTATACTTTCTAATTATCTACATAAACAGCCGTGAAAATAGTTCTGTTTACTTCTTGTTTTTTTTGAGAATCTTAAGGCAGCTGTACACCTGGAAAAATCTGAGCTCAAGAGAGTTCCTGTCGCGTCCCGCACGACACGAGCAGTGGGAGAACCAGAGGGGGGCAGCAAAGGGTTAAGAAATAAAAGAAACAGCAGTCAAGAGTTAAATGCATGTGGGGTCAAGGATCTCCAGCCTCATGGACTTAGAGCCCAGAATCGGGCTGACACACTACTTTTATTTCTCCACATACCCGGAAGTAGCATTGTTCTCTCCACAGTTTGTGAGTCTCTCTCCTGAGAACTTGCTCAAGCCAGATTACCCAAGCCTGCAAGCTGCTATTACCGAGAGTCCGCCTGCAGCGATAAGACAGATGCTCTGCATTCACACACCCTATAAGCAAACGACCTCAGGAAGATAAGATTATTGTGGTGAGTACAGATACTATCACACCATCAGGTCACTTCCCAAGCAGGTTGAGGGAAGGAATGTAGCTACAGAGGTAGAAAACCTCCAGTCTTTTTGGGGGGCGAGTGAGGGCTCATGCCCACCTCCATCAGCCCCGAGATTTCTTCTAATGGCCTCCAACTGACCGTGCCTGTCTTAGGTTGTTCCTCCCACGAGGAATCTTACCTGTAATTGACTAACCGGCTATCCTTTGGAGCCAAACAGGGAGACACAAGGTGTATGAGTAGTGTCCTCAAAAGTGTCAGTTTAGGGTTAAGCGCGGGGGGGGGGGGGGGGGGGGACAGATGGCTGGACAGCTGCGTGGCAAAAAGTTCCCACTCACACTCCCATTATTTTGTCAAGTCCCCTGGCCTAGGACTTCAGCTCCGTTAAGAGCTGCCATTGGGCTAATTGGAGCTAATTTTGAACATTTCAAGAATTGAGACAAACAAATTCCTTTCCAGAGCAGCACAGTGTTTAAACATGAATGAAACTCCTGGGGAAAGCAGGAAAAAAGTAGCCCTTGTAACCCTAGCTGGAGAGGAACATGAAGGAAATCTCTAAGGTTCTCCAGAACATTCTTCCCTGTGTTGTAGGCCCTTTTTGCATCTAAGTCTGATTTTCAGGTAGTTACCTTATTTATTCTGTTTGCATAGTATAGTCTTAGTCTAGTCCAGGAGTTGGCAAACTTTTGAGATGGAAGAGCCACCAGGGGTCAGCAAACTGCGGCTTGCGAGCCACATGCGGCTTTTTGGGTACATACATGTGGCTCTGAAGTAAAATAGAAAATGAAAATAAAAATACCATAGTTTCATTTATAAAATTTTTAAAGGATATTATTCACATAATGGTGATTATATAAAAATATATTTATGACTCTCAAATAATTTTTAAATTGTTGTGAGGGACAGGATTGGTGCTTCCAGAGGTTGGCAAACTTTTTAGATGGACTGTACCCAAAGAGCCTCATGTGGTTCATGAGCCACAGTTTGCCGACCCCTGGTCTAGTCAACTGGGGTCTGAAGATTCAAAATTGTATCTTTAGGGCTGGCCGAGTGGCTCAGTTGGTTAAGAGCTCACTCAAGAGTTTGAGCTCTGAGCAACAGCAGTTCGAATCCCAGCCCGAGCTGAGCAGCAGCTGAGCTGCCAACAGGTGGCAGGATGGCTCAGCTAAAAAAACAAAAACAAAACAAAACAAAAAAACCACAACAAAATTGTATCTTTACCTTAAGGAGGAAAGTAGAATAATGGCCTTAATAAGTGGACCCAAGTCCCTTCACATTGCCCACCATCAGCACTGAGATCCAGGCCTTAACACAGAGAAGCACTCTATCACAGAGCAAGAAGAGGTATTAGAGATGAATTATTTCAGAGTTTTTCATTTTACGCTCACAAAGTAGCAAACAACCTGGAGCATTCCATCGATTCTAAGGCACCATGAAGTTGCAAGATGCACAATTATTTTCTGTGCCACCACAAAGAAAAAACACTGCCAACTAAATTATGACATAAAACTTTATCACTTTGGTGTTTTATTTCCTATTACTAATAGACCTTTTTTAGACATATTATTATTTAGACATAATTTTAATCTTACATTTAAAAATGATATATAACTCTTGAAGTCACATAACAAGGAAAATAAAATGGTTAAGGTATTGCTAAACTCTTCACATTCAGAATCCTGTTCTGAATCATTTTTCCACGCAGTGTTGTCTGTGCCCATGTTTTCCCACCGAGTATTGTTTTCCTTGCTACCAAGAGTATTGGTAATATGGCAACTCTTAAGTAAGCTCCAATATTGTGTCTGGGGTTTTCTTCCAAGCTATTGACACCCATTCTGGTGTGCCTGTGTACCAGCACAGGCATGATGACTACTCGTTACTGGCACCTGGTCAACAACAATTGGAAGGTACTTCTGGATTTCAGAGCTATGAAAATGTAAAATAACTGTATATATTAGAATCAGTGAAAACAGTGGGATTCACAGTACAGGCTGCTTTTCATTATAATACTGTGACAACCACTCCTGGATCATTTCTGAGTAGCTGGTAAATTGGGTGTTACTTATCTGTGGTTTTCATATTCAAACTGAGACATGCTTTCAGTCATAGTCTATTGACTACCTTGTGAATCTTGTATGAACAACAGTAGTATGGTGGATATCTGCACATGACAAAAAGATGTCTTGTTAATTTAATCATACTTATTAGAATTTTGTAGTTTAGCTGGTATTTATATTTTATATTTTTCACTAACTTATATGACTTAAAGCTGTCTGCTGTGGTTATGTTAGGGAACACGTTGATACTGTTGCTGGGAAAAACATATTTCTTTTATTTAAAATAAAACATACATATATGCATTTGAAAAGTATTACCCTAAAAGTGCTCAGAAAGCACCTTGGATGAGATAGTTTATGCTGTAGAATCAAATATCCTGAAAACTCTCAGAGGCAACAACCAAGTTGTCTTTCTTACTCATTCAGCACGTCCATGTCTTCACTCTGGAATACAGACTGATGGAACAATCTTATATGAGACGTTCTGAGTCTCACGGCAGAGGGAAAAGAAATGGCAGACAAAAACTGACTCTAAAACATGAAAAAAATGCACTTGTCTCTCAAGAATGTTATTGCAAGTCACAGGTCCAACCCTGAATTCAACTAGGCAGGGAAATCCTCCCGCAAAGGAAAGGCAGCAAAGATTTTGAAAAATAATGTAACATACCATGGGTGCATAGTTAAGACACACCTACAGAAACACAACCTTGAAGTAATCGGGGCTTCCTTCCACCTCCCAAATAATTTAAAGACTTCATGCCTTCACATTTAAGTACAGGGAAGTTGCATCAGGGTTCTGCAGAGAAACAGAACCAATAGGATATACGCAGATAGATAAAGATTCATTAGGAGTGATTGGCACTTGGCGATTGTGGAGCTGAGAAATCCCATGGTCCGCTATCTGCAAAGGAGATCCAGGAAAGCTGGTGGTATAGTTCAAGCCTGAAGGCCTGAGAACCAGGGGAGTCAATGGTGTAAGGCCCGGTCCAAATCAGAAGATCCAATGTTATAGAATTACGGACTCCCATAGCTCTTAAGTGGACAAATAATAAGCCTCTCTGGATAGAACAGTGTTCCCTCTCTCAGGAAAAATTAGAGGCTTTAACTGAATTAGTACAGATTCAATTAGAACAAGATCATATAGAACCTTCTACAAGTCCCTGGAGTTCTCCAGTATTTGTTATTAAGAAAACATCAGGAAAATGGCAAATGCTCACTGATCTCTGAGCTGTCAATGCCATCATTGAGCCCATGGGTGCTTTACAGCCTGGACTCCCACAGCCCTCCCCTCCATGATTCCAAAAAATTGGCCTCTGACAGTTGTTGATTTACAGGATTATTTTTATACAATCTGTTTACACCCCCAAGATTGCCCTAGATTTGCATTTTCTATTCCTTCAATTAATAATAAGGAACCTATGAAAAGATACCAATGGAAAGTGCTCCCACAGAGGATGCTCAACAGTCCAACTATATGTCAGCTCTTTATAAGCCAGAGCTCTTAAGCCAGTGAAAACAAGCTTTCCAGATTGTTATATCATTCATTATATGGATGACATTCTCTGCGCTGTGTCCTCTATGGAACAGTTGACAGCATGTTTTGGATTACTTAAAAAGCAACTTGACTCAGCAGGACTTTGCATTGCTCCAAATAAAATTCAAACCACCACACCTGTGCAGTATTTAGGTGCTGTTAGTCTATCCAACCTCAAAAGGTTCAAATTAGAAGAGATCAAATTTCTACTCTGAATGATTTGCAAAAATTGTTGAGGGACATTAATTGGTTGAGTCCCACATTGGGCATCCCTACATATGCCCTCAGTCATTTGTTTGGTCTTTTGTGAGGATCACCTCAGTTAAATAGCCCTCCACATGCTGATTTCTTAGGCCAGTCAAGAATTGGAGCTAGTAGAATAAAAAATACAAGAAGCTCAAATTCAGCACATTAACCCTGCACAACCCTTACAGGTCTTGATTTTTCCCACTCCACATTCGCCTACGGTGGTAATTGTTCAACAGGATGACCTGGTAGACTGGTTTTTTCTTCATAATAATTTTGTTAAGTCACTCCCTACCTATGTGGAATTAATTTCTGAACTCATATCATGAGCTCGGATTAGAGTCCTTCATCTTAATGGAAGAGCCTAATCAAATTGTAGTCCCTTTTAAAAAACAACAAATATCTCATTTAAATACTCATGCTGAGTCGTGGCAGATTGCCATTAGTGACTTCTACAGGATTATTGACAATCATTATCCTAAAAGCAAATTGTTTCAGTTTCTACAAAAAACTAATTGGATTTTACCTAAAAAGCTTAGGCAGAAGCCTATTTCTGAGGGCCTTACAGTTTTCACTGATGGATCTAATAATGGTAAAGCAGCAATTGTTAGTGAAAAAGGCAGTCAACTTATTCATACTAATTGCACTTCAGCTCAACCGGCTTAGTTGGTAGCGGTATTAACTGCTTTGCAAACATTCTCTGACCCTTAAATATTGCTTCTGATTCCGCCTACGTTGTGCATACAGTACAAAATATTGAAACCGCGTCTCTTTCTAATAATTCTAATCAGTCTCTCCAGCTGCTGTTTACCCAACTTCAGCAGATTGTGAGAAACCGCCAGCACCCCTTCTTTATCACGCACATTCATGCGCATACTACCCGACCAGGTCCGATGATACAAGGCAATACAATTGCTGATTCCTTAATAGGGAATGCCCAGGTTGCTGAGGCAACGCATTTTCATTCATTAACGCATACTAATGTGGGCCGTCTCTGTTCCCGTTTCACTATTACAAACAAACAGGCTCGTCATATTGTGCAAACTAGCCCTACTTGTCAGATTCTCAATGCTCCATAAGGCTGTCCTGAAGGAGTTAATCCTGGGGGTCTAATCCCCAATGTTATCTGGCAAATGGGTGTGACTCATGTCCCTTCCTTTGGGCGGTCATCGTTTGTTCATGTTACTATTTACACTGCCTCTGGTTTTCTAGTCAGCACTGCTCAAAGTGGTGAAACTGCCGCACATTCCTGCCGCCATTTACTTGTTTGCTTTTCCATTATGGGCCTGGCCCATTCTATCAAGACAGACAATGGCCTTACACAAGCTCTAAATTTGCACAATTCTGCGCTGTTTGGCGAATTACTCATACCACTGGTATTCCTTATAATCCACAGGGTCAAGCCATTGTTGAACGTGCTAATTCCACTTGAAAGAAAAAGTTACAGAAACAAAAAGCTGGAGACATCAGAGAAACCCCTCAGATACAATTAGCAAAAACTATGTTTACTTTAAATTTTTTGAATTCCTCTGGCTCAAACACAGAACCTCATCTCGGGTGTACTGCAGCAGAAAGACATTTTTTTTTTTTAAGATTTTTTATTGGGGAATTGGGGGGATGGGAACAGTGCTGGGGAATTGGGGGAAGGGGAACAGACAAGTTGCTGTCCTTTTGTTCTTCAGTCTAGTTGTGGATGACGTTGCTTCACTGGCCCAAGTTGGCACCATCATTGCGCTCTTCCCGGGCGAGGCAGATCAGTCGCCGGCTTCTGGACGGCCGCTCACTGCGGCTGCTGCCGCTCACCCTGGCTGCTGGCCGCTCACGCTGACTGCTGGCCACACACAGTAGCCCATGGCAACCCACTGCCACAGGAGCTGCAGCCTACGCCGTCGCCGGTGACTCATGGCAACCCAGCTCCAGATTGAGCTGTTGTTCAGCATCTTAGCTGTGGAGGGCAGTGTCACTGGCCCTCATATGTGGGATCCGAACCGGGGCCCTCTGGCATCCCAAGCGAGTGCTTAACCATCGCGCCACTCGGCCGGCCCCAGAAAGACATTTTAATCGTCTCCAAAGCCTGAAGCCGTTGGAAACGTGCCTATTTGGTGGACAGATACTCAACCTAATCAATGGCATCTAGGAACTCTATTGACATGGGAACGAGGATTTGCTAGTATTTCTCCAGGTCCTGAGGAACGGCCTTTGTGGGTGCCTGGCAGGTGCGTTAAACCTTACCATGAGAGACAGCTCACGGAAGAGGAGATTTGCCTGGATAGCAGACATGGAGCTGCCCGAGTTCCACATGTCTGGTCTATTGCTGACAACCACGTTGAAAACCACCCAAATCAGCCCACCCCCGGGAGGATGGACTCCCAAGACGGAGAAAGCTCAACCTCCCACATGGGAGCAATTTAAAAGTTGTCTCAGATAGAGGAAAGCAATTTGGATGACAAAGGCATACCTAAAACTGACACCAATATGCTGGTGTCAATGCTGGCAGTCATCTCAGTTGTAAGTTGTCTTTTGCCAGGCATTGCAGCAGTTAATTTTACCTATTGGGCTTATTTGCCTAATCCTCCTTTATTTTTATTTATTTATTTTTTTTAAAGATTTTTATTGGGGAATTGGGGGTATGGGAACAATGCTGGGGAATTGGGGGAAGGGGAACAGACAAGTTGCTGTCCTTTTGTTCTTCAGTCTAGTTGTGGATGACGTTGCTTCACTGGCCCAAGTTGGCACCATCATTGCGCTCTTCTCAGGCGAAGCACATCAGTCGCCGGCTTCTGGACGGCCGCTCACTGCGGCTGCTGGCGGCTCATGCTGGCGGCTCATGCTGGCTGCTGGCTACATACGGTAGCCCATGGCAACCCACTGCCACAGGGTATTCAGCCTACGCGGTCGCCGGCGACTCACAGCAGCCCAGCTCCAGGTTGAGCTGCTGTTCAGCATCTTAGCTGTGGAGGGTAGTGTCACTGCCCCTCAGATGTGGGATCCGAACCGGGGCCCTCCGGCGTCCCAAACCAGTTCTTAACCATCGTGCCACTCGACTGGCCCTAATCCTCCTTTATTAACTCCCTTAACTTGGAGTGATGATCCTCCCATAATTTACATTAATGATAGTTCTTGGTTTCCTGGACCCGAGGATCCGAGAGGTCCGGGGTTTCCAGAGGAAGAGGATCGGAGCTTTCCCCTTTCCAATCATACAGTGCTAGGATATTTAAACACACCTATCTGCATTTGTTTCAAACCCCCGTGTCTCTCACTTTCCCATCAAACCTGGACCATTTCCAGAGGGAAAGGAAATGGCATTTTTAAAGGTATGTTTATGATTTCTGGTAAGGGATTCAAAATTCAGGAGAAGAGCACTCATAGTTATCCTCCCCTCATTTCTCCTTGTACCCATCAAAGTAATTGGATTGATGGACAGTCCCATATTCACTGGGAAGAGTGCCGAGGGAGAAGGGATCTGGTGCTATTTAATGATTCCTATGGAATTGTAATAGACTGGGGCCCCCATGGGGTCACAGTCTGGAACTGTACTCAATTTAATTGCTCCCATTATCAACTCCTCAGATAGTGGGTACGTTATCATAACTACTTACAAGTAATTGAAACTCAATCTGATTCTTCTATTACTTGGATGGATGGTGCTCTTGCACCTCCTCAACTAAAAATGATTAGCCCCTTTCGAGGGCTGGTTCGAGAAAATGCTATGGAAAGTTGCCCTTAGTCTTGGCCCGAGCCAAGTTTGGAAAGGAAATTATACTCACTTAAGTAAGGGTAATTATGACTTCACCTTTGTGGACACTCAAAAATTTTATTTACAGGCATGTTTAAAGACTCCTTTTGTCTTTTTAGTTGGCACCATAACTATTCATCAAACAGCAAAATTAGTGGAATGTCCTCAGTATCATCTGTACACCTGCATTAACTCCTCAATTTACGATGCCTCCCATGATCAAATTATGATCCTTAGAAGGAGACAAGGATTATGGCTTCCCATGCAGGCCCCTTGTGTGTGGGAAGGCTCCCCCACTGTACATATCGTTTTGCAACTCCTTCATAAGATCTTGCACAGAACTAAAAGATTTATTGGACTCTTAATTGCAGCCGTTATGGGAATTATAGCTATAACTACCATGGCTGCTGTTTCTGGAGTAGCTTTACATCAAACTGTCCAGACTACCCAATTGGTGCAAGAATGGCATGAAAACGCCAGTAAGGCTTGGAACCAACAAATTAAGATTGATCAACACATTAATGTTAGATTAGCTGATTTGGAGACAACTGTAGTCTTCCTTGGAGATCAATTAGAAAATCTCCAAACTATGATTACTTTAAAATGTGATTGGAATGTTTCTACTTATTGTGTAACTCCTTTTTCTTATAATCATTCACGCACCCCATGGTCTGAGGTACGAGCTCATCTCCTGGGACTAACACCCAACCTCACTGTGGATATTCAACAGCTACAGCAGGAGGTGGATTTGATATCTAATGCTAATCTCCAACTCCTCCCGGGAGAGGAATCGCTCTCCGGGACTGCGGAGGAGCTATCTACTTTAAACCCCCTCACTTGGGTAAAAACCCTTGGAGGAGGATTTGCGGGTGCATTTATAATCTTATTGATTTTACTTTTCTTATTTTATCTAGTCCTCTACTGTGGACAACAAACCCTTAAACGAGCAGTAAATCAAGAAACTGCCAAGTCTGTATTCCTCCTGTTGCAGAAACAGAAAGGGGGAGATGTAACCTGGTAGCTGCCTAACGGAGTGTTCCCGCGCACTGATCCCATGAAGTCATAAGGAAGTGTCTCGGAATGCTGAGACCCGAGGGAATGATCTCGGTAAAGCTTCCTAATCAGATGGTCTCGCAATGCCAGTCCATCTCCTGGGGTCGTGTGTGAAGGCACATTATGTGCTGGAGCACACAGGAGCTTCTGGGAAGGCAGTTGCTAGATACACAGACTTAACAGATTAGAATTTATTGCCTAGTAACTTTAGAGAATAAAATATTTGCGTCCATCTGAATCGGTGCTCAGTTCTAGAGGCTTGAGACCCCTGGCCCGCATGAACTCAATATTTGGTTCTTGTATTTCTTAACCCTTTGCTGCCCCTCTTGCACTCTTCCGCCCTTGTCGCAAGGGCCAGGATAACCCAAGAACCGGGAGCACCAATGTCCTAGGGCAAAAATGTCTCAGCTCCAGTAGAGAGAGAAAATATCCCCTTTTTGTTCTATTCAGGTCCTCAACGGGTTGGATGATGCCCGCCGGCATTAGTGAGGGCAATGTTCTTTATTCAATCTGCCAATTCAAATGCTATTTTACCGACACAAGCACTCATAGACACACTCAGGAATGTTTTACTATGCAATCGGACATTTCTTAGCCCAGTCAAGTAGACACATAAAATTAATCATCACAAAAGCTTGATATAGTTCCACCTGAAAACCTCTCATTTTTCTGTGAAATAGACGGTGAATATTGACTAAGAAAGAGGAACTTAGTGATGAGGTAGAGGGCTTAGGAGAGCAGCGTCTGGAATGGCTGTTGAATGAAGTCAGAAAAAGAGACAACCATGGATAAAAGGAGATAACCATGGATAAATAACTGCTAAATTATGCTAGGACCTAGCTGAGATTGGGAGTTGGAATGGCACCTTCTCAACACTCAACTCTGTCAGGCTTTGTGCTTGAAAATTGTGGTGCACAAAACATGTATAGTCTTTGTCCTCATGGAATTTACAGTCAAGTAGGAAGACGCACATTTAAAAGTAGCACACACAAAAAATGTGTAATTACAAATTGTGGAAAGTCTATGGAGAGAAAGAACAGGGTTCTGTGAGAAAATTAATTTGATTAAGGGGAAGGAGTTCAGGGAAGGCTTCTCTGAAGAAGGGGCATTTGAACAGAAATCTGAAGGATTACTAGAGGGAGAGATGTTCTAGTACATCTAGATTACTAGAAGCAGAGTTTGGGATATCTGAGATACTAAAGAGCACATGTGATAAGTATAGAAAATGATAGGAAGATAGCAGGAGAAAATTCAGGCTTGGCAGAGCCAGATTATGCAGGGTTTTATAAACTGTGTTAAGAAGTTTGCATTATTCTAAGGGCAGAGGGAAATCATTGAAGGGTTGAGAAGAGTTAACACAGATTTAATATTTAAATGTTCATCTTGGCTGCCTTGAATATTATGGATTGAGGAAAGGCAAAATTAGATATGGAGACTATTCAATTGTCTATGGTAATTTGGACTAGAATGACACTTGTGATACAATTTTTTTTCCTGATTTCTGTAAAGAACTGGAGCGATTGCCCTCAGTGTTTCTGACATTGAGGAAAGAAGTATCTTTTGTCTCCTAGGTCTTCGGCTCAGGGGGAGTGGCACTTCCAGTACTAACGTTCCTAAATTCCAGGTCCACACAATTCTCCGTTTCAAAGCCAATCTCCCTACTTGCGTTTTTCTCACATCTAACTTTTCCTTGTGAAATTCCAAATCTTGTTTCTTCATTTATATCTTTCCAATCAGGGCAATGGTTTCTCAATCCTGCCTATACTTTTTATCAGCCAGAATACTTTCAATCAAATCAGCGCTATCGCTCAGTTTACAGATTTGGGCTTTATTATAAGAAAGAATGAGAAATACTCGAGTAAAAGACTGTGTAACAGGTCCCCACACCCACTTAATAATCAGACACTAAAATCACTTGGAGCTTTTTTTTTTTTTTAGGTTTAAGATTTTTTTCCCCCATTTTTTTATTTTTTATTATGAAATACACATTTTTTAGAATTAGTTTCAGCTTCACTTGGAGCTTTTAAACGGCAGCTTCTGATTTTATTCAGAAAGCAGACCTAACAGGTGGGGAATTCTTTCCATTTTAGGGCTGACAGTTCTGAAGGCCCGCAGTTCTCTCCTCTGGCTCTGCAGCCGCTCCCCGAGGGCAGGCACCTGTGTCCCCAAGGATAGGCACCGGTGTCCCCGAGCCCTCTGGGAAGTGGAGTCCTTTCGTCAAGACCCCCGACCTGGCGGGTCGCCTCCAAGTGCGCAGATGCGACTCCAGACGAAGCCTCGGCCTGACGCCTTTTGTCTCCTTGCAGCTCCCTGGGGTCCGAAAGGCGACTCCATCCACCCCTCCCAGAACGCAGGCTGGCGGGGATCCAGCCAGGAGGCCGGAGCAGGATCCGCAGCACGTCCAAGGGTAAGAGAAAGCCGGACCGGAGACGCGGGTCTCCGGCGAGCCGCCGGTCCATACACGCGGCTCTGATGCCTCCTGCCGCAGCCCGAACCGGGCTCTCAGGTTCGGGCCTCCGCGGGGAAACGGCTGGGCCCTGCCAGCATCGACGCCCCCCGCCCCCGGCCCCCTGCAACACACACACACCAGGCGCTCCGCACGCTCCTCCTGGATAAGTCCCGCTGGCTCTCTAGCTGGGTTTGTGGGTTTGGTTCTGAGCCGAGGGGCGTCCTGACGCGCTGTTGCTGCTAAGCCCTCTGGGAAGTGGAGTCCCGGAGCGCGAAGTGGGCGTGGCAAACAGGCGTTTTGGGAGCCAGAGTTCGGGGCCCGGGAGCTGGACTTCTGAGTTGGCGAGAGCATAAGCGCCTCCGGCTGATTTTAACCTTAAGTTTTGTCACTCCACCAAGAAGATCCTTAAGGTTCTGAACTTTTGGTACAGAAAGAAAAAAAAATAATAAAAATGGAGGCTATCTTTAACTCATTCCCCTCCGTGCTTTGCTTTATTAGTCTTTGGCCCTGCCTCTATTTGGGAGCCTCTGCAAGGGGTTCCACTCAAAGTGTGAGAGAGTTTCGGCCTGTATGTTTCCACGGTCTTAAAATAAGGAGCTAGTGAGGAATTGGCTGTATAAGGGCCCCATCTATCAACTCCTTGTGTTTATGAATAGCGAGGATGAACAAACTGTGGGAGCCTTGCTTATAGTTACTGCTACCATCGTCACAGGCCGCCTTAAGGACACTTGTGTGATTTAGGGTCTCATGGGAGTTTCTGCACGGTGTGGAATCAGGTGTGTGACTGAGTCTCACAGTTCACTGCCCTGTTTCTCTGTTTTTGCCCTGGTGTGGCATGTAATGACTCACCTTGGTACTCCAGAGGATTGGTTTCCAGCTGTGGAGATTAATTTAGCCTAAATAATAAAGATTCCAAGCAAAGTAGAATTACTTTCGAGGCTCCAGGACTTAAATACGTAGCAATAAGCCTCCCAGGAATGGGAGGGAGTAGAGGGGGATGCCCTAAGGAGCAGGAATTTGCCAGAGGAGTGCAAGCCTAACCTCAAAATCTCTCTCCAGAGTTTGAGTGGTGTTAAATGATTTACACAAAGAAGCAGATTATGTGTATTGTTGAAAATCCATGTTTATCTTGTCTGAAACAGTGAATAAGGAGGAAATTACAGCAATAACAGGACAGAAGAGAAGCTGGTCATTGATTATCTGACCGTTGAAGTTGAGGAAAGAGGTAAGAATTACAGAAATAAACATGGAGTTGAAAGTAGGGACAAGTGGAGGATATGCCCTTGATGAGATTGAAAAGGGTGGGTGCCCCTGTACGACAGAAAAGGGAAGCAGACACATGTCAGGAGAAGGCCCTGAAGTAATCTCTCAGTAAGCTACCATGTTTGGAAAGCATTAAGTAGGCTTATTGTAGCACATTTCCATCATTTTCTTTTAGCACTTCTGTGCTTATCCATATTCCTTCTGAAGCTGTGGAAGGCAGACTATTCCATAGTGCTTGCTTCTGTGATGAAGGGCAGGTCACACTTTTCCACCCTTGTTAGACTGTTGCAAAAGGTTGATGTATTGTGGGTCTGTGAGTTTAACTTTTTGATCAAAGCACTTTTACCTTATTGTCTTATTCTATACTGAACTGAGCTTTTTGAGCTAGGTAAAGTAGGCCTTATGCACCTATATAATTCAGCTGGCTTGTGATGGCTTTTGTCCTAGTGAATTTGGAAGTTGGAAGATAAAGTTTACCTACTTTATGGCTTTTTTCCTACTCTATCCAGCCATGACTACTGAGAATACGTCTCTGCTCCCAACACAGAGCACAGAAGAAATGGAACCTGCTGTTGAACTCCTTCCTGTTGAATTCCAGGCAAGTTTGAGTTTAATTTTTCTTCCCCAAAATCTTAGCTTGGTGTATACAGTATGTCCTTGTTTCTATCTTTCACCTTGCTTCAGAGGTCCACAGAAATCCCATCTAGAGAACTGAACCAAAGTAAATTTGCCTTGCAGAGTTGAGTCTCTGGGGAATGCTAAGGCTGGAGCTTTAAATTTGGGATTTTGTGTGAATGGTATTTTAAATTATGAAATTATGATACCAAGAAAATAAGTGTAGATGGAAAAGAGATGAGATCTTATTACTCATCTCTCATCTTCATAAAAAATCTTTGGAAAAAAGAAAAAAAGAGTATAGCTTTGGAGTCAGACTGCCTCCAAATCTCAGATCTAATCTTTACATCTGTAAATAGTGTTTTTTGGTTTTTTTAAAAAGATTTTTATTGGAGAATTGGGGGAAGGGGAACAGACAAGTTGCTGTCGTTTTATTCTTCAGTCTAGTTGTGGAGGACGTTGCTTCACTGGCCCAAGTTGGCACCACCATTGCGCTTTTCTCGGGCGAGGCAGATCAGTCGCCGGCTTCTGGATGGCCGCTCACGCTGGCTGCTGGTTGCTGGCTGCTGGCTAGACATGGTAGCCCATGGCAACACACTGCAGCCGGGGCTGCAGCCTACGCGGTAGCCGGCGACTCACGGCAGCCCAGCTCCAGGTTGAGCTGTTGTTCAGCATCTTAGCTGTAGAGGGCAGTGTCACTGGCCCTCATATGTGGAATCTGAACCAGGGCCCTCTGGCGTCCGAAGCCAGCTCTTAACCCACGTGCCACTCAGCCGGCCCTGTAAATAGTGTTAATAATAGTATACTTACCTCATATAATTATTATTACAAGAGGTTCTTAGTACATAGAAATAAGTTATAAATGTTAGCTATTATTATTTTCTCTAATCCAGACTAATTCTTAGAAATCTAAAAATATTCCATTAAAATGGTTAAAATAAAGGTTTCAGATTTAAAAACACTTCCTCTTCTAGATTGTTCTCTTCCCTCAAGGATTACCAAGTCCTATAAGAATGTGCTTGTTCTTCCAGGAATTGGTGACAGTCAAAGATGAGGAAATGGACTTCATCCATGTGGAGGAAGAACAGCTGAATTCTGACCAAATGTACATGGGCATGGATCTGAAGGTGGAGAATTCTGGGAGCCTAGTATTTTGGGGTAAGGAAGTTATTTTGTAATGCAAACTGCTTACTGGGACATAAGCTTTCTCTATAGCTAATGGCATCTAAACTGCCATAGTTTTGCTTAAGATCCAGAGAGCCCTGATCCCCTAAGGGATCACCAATCACTTTGGGCTCAGAATTGGTTTTCTTTTCTCTTTTGACAAGTAAAAGTTCACTGCAAGTGGAACTGGAAAAGGACAGCTTCATTTTATGGATTTTAAGAATTATAAAGCTATGGTAATCAAAATAGTGTCATATTGCTGCAAGGATAGAGGCAAATAAATGGAACAGAGCAGATAGTCCAGAAATAGACCTACACATATATGGTCAATTAATTTCTGAAAAAGATGCAAAAACAATTCAGTGTTAAAAGGAGAATCTTTTCAATAAATGGTGCTGGAACAATAAAATGAACCATAAAATGAACTTCAATCTATACCTCCCATCATATATAGTAACTAAAATGGATAATAGAGTTAAGTAGAAAACCTAAACTATAAAACTTCTAGAAGAAATATTAAGGATAGTCTTTGTTACCTTTTATAAGGCAAAATTTTATTAGATATGACACCAAAAGCTTAATCCAGTAAAGCCTTCTGGGTCTCAAGTTTATTTTATAGGAAAGTTTTTAACCTTAAACCTGGATCCTGTATTAGACAGAGGACAATTCAGGTTATATATTTCTTCTTGACTGAGCTCTGGTAATGCTTTCCCATCTTTCATTCCTGATATTGATAATCTGTATCGTCTCTTTTCATTTTGTTGGTCTTCCTAAGAGTTTAACAATTTTATTGATCTTTTCAGGGAACCAACTTTTGATTTCATTGATTCTATGTATTGTTTTCTGTTTTCAGTTTTATTCATTGATGTTCTTATCTATTTATTTTTCCCCTTTGCTAACTTTGTGTCTACTTTGCTTTCCTTTTATTAGTTTCTTAAGGTAGAAGAAGCTTGATCATTGGTATAAGATCTTTCTTCTCTTCTAATATGAACACTTAATGCTATAAATTTCCTTCTAAGTACTGCTTTAGCTGCATTCCATGATTTTGGTGGTGTTTTCGTTTCTATTCAGTTCAAAATAATTTCAGTTTTTACTCTTTTTAAAAATATTTTATTGAGGAATTGGAGGAGAGGAGCAGCATTGGGGAATTGGGGAAGGAGAACAGACAAGTTGCTGTCCTTTTGTTCTTCAGTCTAGTTGTGGAGGACATTGCTTCACTGGCCCATGTTGGTATTGTGATCATTGTGCTCTTCCCAGGTGAGGCAGATCAGTTGCCGGCCTCTGGATGGCTGCTCACGGTGGCTCTTGGAAGCTCATGCTGGCTGCCGGCTGCTCATGCTGGTTGCCGGCCACTCACAGTAGCTTATGGCAGCCCACTGCAGCAGGGGCTGCAGCCTATGCTATCGCCAGTGACTCATGGCAGCCCAGCTCCAAGGTCGAGCTATTGTTCACCATCTTAGCTGTAGAGTGCAGTGTCACTTGCCCCCACGTGGGATCCGTACCAGGGCCCTGATGCTTAGAGCTGGCATCCCAAGCCAGCTCTTAACCAATGCGCCACTCAGCCGGCCCTCAGTTTTCACTCTTGACTGTCTCTTTGACTCATGATTTGTTTACAAATTTCCAAATTTTAGGTGATTTTTCAATAAATTTCTCTTTTTAAATTTTGTGCTTTGGTTCTGTGTGGTCAGAGATACTTAATGATTTCAGTTCTTTTAAGTTTTTGAGATTTGTTTTATTACCAATAATATAGTCTTGATGAATGTTCCACGTGCACTTGAAAATAAGTTTCATTAGGTCACATTGGTTGACATTATTATTCTGGTCTTCTGTACACTTACTGATTTCCTGTTTACTGGCTTCTGTTGATTACCAACAGAGAAGTGTTGAATTCTCTAACTGTAACTGTGGGTTTGTCTATTTCTCCTTTTAGGTCTATCAGTTTTTGCTTAATGTAATTCTGAAACTTTTTTTTTAAAGACACATTTATTCAGCATTATGATCAGACTATTACATTTAGCAATCCATAGCATGGATGCAAAAAGAAAAAATCTATATTGAAACCTTTTGTTGGGATACTTTACACTTTCCACAGAACAGAAACTAAAGTAACCTGTTATATTAGTGAGGAATACAGTCTTTGAGTTTTTTCCCATGCACATGAGTGTTGTCTAAAACATGTCTTCTTTGTAGCAGCTAGGCCCTGCCACCACTGTGCTTGGCTAAGTTCAAAAATCTGTTGTAACCTGTAGCTTCCCTGTCACTTCTCTGGCTCTCCTCTCCTGCTAAGCTTTGTTTCCTGGCAGTAGTTAAAACCTTCTGCCACTACCATAGCTACTGCTGCTGCTGGAACCACCATAGCCACCTGGGTTGCGTGCTTTGGCAAAGTATTGGTCTCACCTCAGTAGGGGCCAGAACTTCTGCCTCCAAAGTTTACTCCTTTCATGGGTCCAGAATTTGAAGGTTGATTGTTCTAATTGCCAAAATCGTTGTAGCTTCTGTCACCTCCAAAATTGCTTCCATCATTACCAAATCCATTATAGCCCTCCCTACTGCCACCATATGCTCACCACCACAGCTGCCACCAAAACTACCTCGACCACTGAAGTTTCCTCCATGACCAAAGTTGTCATTGCCACCAAAACCGCCTCCTCGACCACCACCAAAGTTTCCAGAACCACTTCCACCTCTTTGACTGGATGAAGCACTAGCCATCTCTTGCTTAAATAGGGCTTTCCTTATATCACAGTTGTGGCCATTCACAGCATGGTATTTCTGAATGACAATCTTGTCTACAGAGTCGTGGTCATCAAAGGTCAGAAAAGCAAGGCCACTCTTCTTCCCACTGCCTCAGTCAGTCATGATTTCAGTCACTTCAGTTTTCTCACACTGTTCAAAATCTCTCTTAGGTGATGATCTTCAGTGTCTTCTTTAATACCACCCACAGAAATCTTTTCCACAGTGAAGTGGGCACCAGGTCTTCGAGAATATTCTCTTGAGACAGTCCTCTTTGATTCCACAACTCTTCCATCCACCTTGTGTGGCCTTGCCTTCACGGCTGCACTCACCTCCTCCAAGGATACTTACTTGGTGGTGTACACCAAAAGAAAGGCCTGAAACTCTTTTGTTAGGTGCATACATGTTAAGAACTGTTTATCTTCTTGGTGAATTGACCCCTTTATCGTTATATAATGTCCTTCTTTAATCTTGGTAATATTCCTTGTTTTGAAGTTTATTTTGTCTGATATTAATATAGCCATTGTTGCTTTCTTTTAATTAGTGTTTGCATAGTATATGTTTTTATGCTTTTAGTTTAACCTATTTAAAGTGAGTTTCTTGTGGACAGAATATAATTGGGTTTGGTTTTACATTCTGACAGTGTCTGATTTTCAATTGCTATGTTTAGATCATTTACATTTAAAGCCATTGGTATGATTGGATTTAAATCTTCCACACATCTAGTTGTTTTCTATTTGTTCCTTCTTTTCCTTGTTCTGTATGTTTTTTGATTGGGTATTTTTTAAAATTCCAATTTATCTCCACTATTAGCTTATCATTAAACCTATTTTTAAAGTTTTTAACAATAGTTGTCCTAGAGTTCGCAATATGCTTTAGTTAATCACAATATACCTTTAGATAATATACCACTTTTTGTAGAGTGTAGGAACCTTCTATAAATTTCTAATTCTTCTCTCCTGTCTTTTGTGTAATTGTGTCAGACATTTTACCTTTACATATGCTATAAAACCACAATATATTGCTATTATTTTTGTTTAGGACAGTCATTATCTTTTAGAGCAAATAAAAATAAGAAAAAATGAATTTTATATTCATAAATATTTATATTTATTTTCATTTATGCCTTTTTTTTAAAGTGGTGAAAGAAGTTTATTAGAAGAGATAATACACTTCAAAGAATTAGGAGCGGGCGGAGCACAAAGAAAAGCGGCTCGAGGCTGCGGCTCAAAGGCTCAAGGGTGGCATTATTAGGAGAAAAAGTACACTCCAAAGAGTTTGGAGTGGGCCCGAGCAGAAGAAGCTGCTCAAAAGCTTTATGCCATTTTTAAATGTAGCTCGGGGGTAGCAAATTTTCTTTAAAGAGGATCAGATGATAAATAATTTCTGCTTTGTGTGCCATATGGTCTTTTTTTGCAACTACTTAACTTTGCTATGGTAACATGAAGGCAGCCATAAACAATATATAAACAAATGGGAGTGGCCAGATTTGGCCTGTGGTTGGTCAGATTTATCCCATGGGCCGTAATATGCTGACTCCTGGTGTAGGTCTAAGTTTTTAACTGATACCAGATACCTCTGCCTATAACATTTCTTATAGTGCAGGTCTACTGGAAATGAATTCTCTAAGCTTTAGTTTGTCTGAAAAGTCTATATTTCATCTTCATTTTTGAAAGATATTTTTTACCAAATATGGAATTATGGTGACAGGTTGTTTTTCTTCTTTCAGCACTTTAAATGTGTCACTTCACTGTCTTCTGACTTACATAGATTGTGAGAAAAACTTTGCTGTAATTTTTACTTTTGTTCCTCTGTATGTAATACATCTTCTTTCTATAGCTAACTTTAAGATTTTCTCTTTATGTTGGTTTTCAACAGCTTGAACATGATGTGTTTGTGTGTGTCCGTGTGTGTGTGAGTGTATGTGTGTGTGTCATCCTACTTGGGGTTCTCTAAGCTTCTCTGGTTCTTTGGTTTGATATCTCTCAGTGCTTGTATTTTTTGAGTATTATCAGCCATTAACTCATCAAATATTGTTTTTGTGCATTCTGTCTCTTCTCTTTCCAGGATTCTAATTACATGTATGTTAGAACATTTGGTATTGTACCACAGTTCTTAGACACTCTTTTCTGGTCTGTTAGTTTCTTTGTTTTTCATTCTTTTTTTCTTAGTGTTTTAGTTGGGGTAATTTATATTAACCTATTTGCAAATTAACTGATTCTTTTCTTACTACTTACTGTTGATTTTACTGCTGTACCCATCAAAGACATTCTTCATCTGGTTACCATACTTTTTCATTTTTAGAATTTCCATTTGACTTTCTTTTATAGTTTCAATCTGTTTGCTAAAATCACCCAACTGTTAATGCATGTTGTCCATATTTTCCACTAGAACCTTTTACATATTAAACATAGTTATTTTAAAAGCCTTTATAGTTCTGATATCTGGGTAAATATTGTCTTGTTCTGTTGATTACTCTGACTATTGTTTTATACTATCAGATTTGAATGGAGCTGGAGCTGGGTGCATGGAGAGAAAACGCAAGCAGACCTGTTATGAGGCTGTTGCATTAATTTGGGTGAGGGATGATGGTGGCTGAATTAGGGTGGTAATAGTGGGGAGGGAGAGTACAAAAAGAATATGAGGGAGGTATAATCCCTAAGACTTGGTGATTTATTTGTTGTGATTGGTAGAGTAGAGGGAGGAGTTCAATGATTCTCAAGTTTCTGACTTTCAACTACAAAAACTTTTGGGGGTTTTGTAAGGATTAGATGTGTTAATATATTTAACCTTTTAGAATAGTAGCTTATACATAATTAACACTATATAAATGTATGTTTAATATTATAGTTCACAATATATTTTAAACTTTATGTACCATGATATTTTTAACTTCTGAAAATTAGGGCAGCATTACAAATTTATTTTACTCAAACATCAGTTATGTTTCTATATACTGGGACAAAACAATTTTAAGAACACTTATATTCCTTTCCAGATTTGCTTCAGTGCTTATATTTTTTGTGTTCAATTCAGTTCATACAACATATGTTTCATTGTTAGATGACATAGTTAGCTAAGATATATTTAATTAAAAATTATGATGGTGCTATTTTCTTCGTTGGTGAAACCTGGTGAACATTCAGGTTGAGGGAGAGGATGAGTTAACATATATCTACATTGAATTCAAGATTTCCTAGTGGATATATAGTAAATAGTTGGATATATAGATGTGGGAGAGAGACAACTAAGCTGAAGATATGGATTTGAGATCATTGCTATATAGAAGGTAGTTACATCTAGTAGACAAATAAGTCCTGAGATCTGATGCACAGTAGAGTGAATATAGACAATGTAATATTTAATCATTAAATTTGCTAGGATACTAAACCTTAATTATTCCAACCACAAAAAAGAAATAATTATGTGATGTGATAGAGGTGTTAACTATTGATACAATGGCAATCATATTTCAGTATGTAAATATATGCAAACAACATGTTGTATATATTAAATTTGCACAATGTTATATGTCAAATGTATTTCAATTTTGAAAAAGGCAATTAATATCATGGACTGGATGAGTTCTTTAAAGGAAACAGTGTAGTTGGGGGGTGGTAGGCACAAAAGAGACAAGCCTAAGAGTGAACACTAAGAAGAATCAACATTTAAGAAGAAGAAACAGCAGAAAAAGTTCAAAAGAAAGATCTGGTGAAAATCCTGGAGAGCTTAGAATTATAGAAGTGGAGAGAGAATATAAGTCAATTACATCTGAACAAAATTGGGGGAAAATGGAGAATGTTATTAGGAGGAAGGCATGGTCAACATTGTCAAGTGCTGTTGAGAAGCCAAGCAAATCAAAGAATGAAAGGATCCACTGGATTTAGGTGAACCTAAATTGTTAGTGACTTCAGTGAGAACAGAGAGAAGCCAGACTACAGTGAGTTCTGGAGCAACTATGTGATGAGGCAAAACATTTTTGAGAAGTTTGGCTATGACAAAAAAAAAAAAAAAAAAGAAGGAAGCAAGAGTGGAAGGAAGGAAAGAAAGAAGGGGGAAAGTGGTTAGTGAACACACAAAATAATTAAAGCATACGGTAAACAAAAAATCTGTGTCTTTAAACAGGACTGGAGGGAACTATTTAAAAAGTTAAAGGTGGTTATCTCCAGGTGGTATTATTATAATTTATTTTTGTCTAATACTTTTCAAAACTGTCTAGTCTCAAACTGTTTTTTCATCTTTCTCCCCTTCCTTAGTTATTATATGTTAACATTTATTCTCATCCTATCTACTTATCCTTCTTCCTGGTTAGTCTGTTCAGTTTTTCATCCTCTTTGGTAGAGCATCCTCATTGTCTATCCTTTTATTGTGCTTCATATTAGTCATTCTCCCATCTCTGTTATTCCTTGAAACTTCTTCATCTGCCATCACTTTGAGGCACTTTCTGAAAACATTCAAATAAACGTTTTAATAGGCATCATTTAAATTTTGTTACCCTCTTGCCAATTTAACAGTTTTCATACTCTCAACACAGAGACCATAAACATTTGCACTTTTTATTTAATTTCAGATTCTGAATCTGTACGTGAAACTAAAAACTCCCTTTCAAAGCAGGAAGTTTATGAAGAAGTATCATCTGAAAGGGAGCTGATAATAGAAAGACTTAAAAAGGATGATTCCTGGGACTCCAGATTGATAGAAGCCTGGGAATGTGAATGCACATTAGAAAGGCAACAAGGAAATCAGAAGAAAGATTTAAGGCAAGTCATAATTAAACACAAGAAAAACCCCATGGAGGAGTGTAATGAAATTAGCAAAAGTTCAAACCCAATTAAACATCAGAAAGTTTACTCATTGAAAAAGCCTTGGAAGTGCAGTGAGTGTGGGAATTCCTTCAGTTACTATTCAGCCTTTATCCTACACCAGAGAATTCATACTGGAGAGAAGCCCTATATATGTAATGAATGTGGAAAGGCCTTCAGTCGGAGCTCATCACTTATTCAGCATCAGAGAATTCACACTGGAGAGAAACCTTATGAGTGTAACAAATGTGGGAAAGCATTCAGTCATCGTTCTGCCCTTATTCAACATCATATAATTCATACTGGAGAAAAGCCCTATGAATGCAATGAGTGTGGGAAGGCCTTCAACCAAAGCACATACCTTATTCAGCATCATAGAATACACACTGGAGAGAAACCCTATAAATGCAAGGAATGTGGGAAAGCTTTTAATGATACCTCATCTCTTATTAAACATCTAAGGGTTCATACTGGAGAAAAACCCTATGGATGTAAAGAGTGTGGGAAAGCCTTTAGTGACAGGTCAGGCCTTACTCAACATCAGAGAACTCATACAGGGGAAAAGCCGTATGAATGTAGCGAATGTGGGAAAGCCTTCAGTTACTGTTCAGCTCTTATTCAACATCAAGGAACCCACACTGGGGAAAAACCTTACAAATGTAATGAATGTGGGAAAGCCTTCAGTGACCGCTCAGCTCTTGTAAGACATCAGAGAATTCATACAGGAGAAAAACCTTACAAATGTAAAGAATGTGAGAAAGCCTTCAATCAGAGCTCATCCCTTACAAAGCATGTGAGAACTCATACTGGAGAGAAACCATATAAATGCAATGATTGCGACAGAGCCTTCAGCCAGAGTTCATCTCTTATTCAACACCAGAAAATTCATACAGGAGAAAAATCCTACAAATGTAAGAAATGTGAGAAAACTTTCACTGTGCGTTCAGCCTTTCATCAACATGAAGAAATTCATAATGAATAGAATGCAGCAAATTCCTAAAATAATTATGTTTTTTCATCTGATTTTAATGATGAGCAAAGTTGGAGGACTCACACTACCTGATAATAAGAGTTACTATAAAGTTACAGTAATTAAGATAGTGTATATTAGTGTAGGCTAGACAAATAGATCAGTGAAACAGAAAGAAGTCCTGAAATAGATCCACTTATAGGTCAATTCATTTTCACAACAGGTGTTAAAGCAATTCAAAAAATGGTGCTTGAACAACTGCATATCCATATGGGGAAAAAAAGAACCTTGACCTCTATTTCACTTTATATGCAAAAATTAATTAGTGATGGATCAGAAACCTAAATGGAAAAGCTAATCTTAAAACACATAGAAGAAAGCATAGGAGATTAGCATTATGATCTCAGATAGACAAAGGTTTCTTAGGACAGAAAAGCAATAACCATAAAATAAAATGATGAATTAGACCTAATAAAAAGTTAAAACTTTTGTTTTTTTTTAAAGACTTTTTATTGGGGAATTGGGGGGATGGGAACAGCGCTGGGGAATTCGGGGGAAGGGGAACAGACAAGTTGCTGTTGTTTTTGTTCTTCAGTCTAGTTGTGGAGGACGTTGATTCACTGGCCCAAGTTGGCATCATCATTGTGCTCTTCCCGGGCGAAGCAGATCAGTCGCTGGCTTCTGTACAGCCACTCACTGTGGCTGCTGGCCACTCACGCTGGCTGCTGGCTACACACAGTAGCCCATGGTAGCCCACTGCCACAGGGGCTGCAGCCTACGCCGTTGCCTGCGATTCACGGCAGCCCAGCTCCAGGTTGAGCTGTAGTTCAGCATCTTAGCTGTGGAGGGCAGTGTCACTGGCCCTCATATGTGGGATCTGAACTGGGGCCCTCTGGCATCCCAAGCCAGTTCTTAACCATCGCGCCACTCGGCTGGCCCAAAACTTCTGTTTTTTCTTTTGATGAACCATTAAGAAAATGAATACAGAACCCACAGACATGGAGAAAATATTTGCAAAGCATGTATCTGACAAAGACTTGTGTCCAGAATATAAAAAGAACACCTACAACTCCAGAATAAAAAGACAAATAACCCAACACATAAAATAGGCAAGAGAGTTAAACTTCACAAAAGAAAATATGCAAACTTTAAAAAAACACATGAAAAGTACTCAACAGCATTATTCATCAAGGAGACGCAAATTAAGACCACAGTGAGACACTACTACTACACATCTGAACAGTTAAATAAAAAGTAAAAACTAAAATTAAAAATACATACGTTGGTAAAGTTGAGGAAAAGCTGGTAGTCTCATATATTGCTAATGAGAATATAAAATGGTACAACATTCTGAAAAACAGTTTGACAATTTTTAAGAATAAAGTTAAACTCATGCTCTTTAACCCAGCAATTACACTCTTAAGTATTTACAATAGAAACGAAGATATATACCTCAAGAAATAATAGCAAAAACAGTAACAACACGGGCCGGCCGAGTGGCGCGATGGTTAAGAACTGGCTTGGGACGCCAGTGGGCCCTGGTTCGGATCCCACATATGAGGGCCAGTGACACTGCCNCACGTCTTCAGCGTTAAGGAAGAGCAGAGTCCGATGATTGATTGCCTGGTTGATACTTTTGTTTAGTTTGATTTTGTTGTAAGGGAAAACAGGATATGATTAAAAGTTTAAGGGGGTTCACATTATTGTGAAGTGGCACTTTAGATTTTGAGTTCCAAATGTACAGTATTCACAGATGATATACAATAGTTTAGATAATGAAAAGGTTGTGGTTCGTTCCCCAGTGTTGGAGCCATTATCAGGACTTTTTTGAATACTTTCCTGCTTGAGAGGTAGAGGGTCTTCTTTCACAGTGTTTTTAGGGAACATGAAAGGTGTGTGAGGGAATTTCTTAAAAATGCACTTACATAAAAAGCAAGCTTCACCGGTAGCCAGAAAAGCATAAAAAAAAAATGAAAATTGCGTGTATCCCGTCACTTGTGTACTCCCTGAGAGTAACAATATTAAATGAATAATGTTAAATAAAAGCTGAAGTGGAAGCCACAGTTTGGGTATAACCCTAGGCCAACCACCCCATAGCTGGGGAACCAAAACTTAAACTGTCCTAATTTTCCCCCGTTGCTGACTCTGCCCTTCAATGAAAATTGAGCTTTCTTCTAGTGGGGTCATCTTGCATCTTCCCTAGCCAATCAGCTACAAAGAAATTAAACTGTACAGCAGCACTACTTTAAAAGGAATGTAAGTTTCTAATAACCAATCACGATAGAAAACAAGGCACATCCTCATTCATGTGTAGGGGGGGAGAAAAATAATTTTCTCTCTACCCTTCTGAGTTCTTAGCTAAAACCCCCCTGCAATAAAAGATTAAAAGAAAAACAAACATAAGTGTATTAATATACTCGTATAATATGTAGCCTGAAGTCTCTGGTAACTTTCCTAAAAAAGTTTTTACACTCTCTGAGCTGATTTCTGTATGATGTAGAAATAAATGAAGACCACCCAAATGAGAACAAGCAAAGGCTCTTCATTCAGAACTTGCTATAGCAAGGGAGTCAGCCACCATCACTCATGTATGGCAGAGTCTCAAAAGCAGGGAGGGGAAAGCTTTATAGTGAAAAAAAATGAAAGCTGAAATATGCCCAGTTTGGAGGTTGTTGGCTTGGGGAAAGCTGGAGCAGGTTAAATTAATAGAAGTGAGACATCCTAGCTGATTGGGTAGTGGGGAGCATGTTTGGCTTTCTCTGTTGGGCCTAAATTGGAAGAGGGTGTAAATATTAGGGATAAGTTGGCTGTTACTGACCAAGTTCTGACTTGGGACCTATTACTGCATTGGTTATGGTTTGAGTTCTGGGCTAGTTGCTAGGGGTTGCAGGTCAGAGTGCAATTTTTATCTTTTTTATCCCTTTATGTATTCAGTCTCTCAGGTGCTGCAGAACATATTCTAGGGAGAAGGGGAGGGCAGGGCCACAGATTCTTTTGAATGTAGCTTCAGAAATTACTAAAAAGGGGTCGGCCGAGTGGCACGTTGGTTAGGAGTTGGCTTGTGACGCCAGCTCTGAGCAGCAGGGCCCCGGTTTGGATCCCACATGAGGGCCAGTGATGCTGTGCCTCTACAGCTAAGATGTTGAACAACAGCTCAACCTGGAGCTGGGCTGCTGTGAGTCGCCGACGACGGCGTAGGCTGCAGCCCCAGCTGCAGTGGGCTGCCATAAACTACCGTGAGTGGCTGGCAGCCGGCGTGAGCTGCCAAGAGCCACTGTGAGCGGCTGTCTAATGGCCGGCGAGCGACTGCCTCACCCAGGAAGAGCGCAATGATAATACCAACATGGGCCAGTGAAGCGACGTCCTCCACAACTAGACTGAAGAACAAAAGNGCCAGCAGCCGCAGTGAGCGGCCGTCCAGAAGCCAGCGACTGATCTGCCTCGCCCGGGAAGACTATAATGATGGTGCCAACTTGGGCCAGTGAAGCAACGTCCTCCACAAGTAGACTGAAGAACAAAAGCATAGCAACTTGTCTGTTCCCCTTCCCCCAATTCCCCAGTGCTGTTCCCATCCTCCAACTCCCCAATAAAAATCTTCAAAAAAAAAAAAGAAGGGAAAATGAAATCATCGTATGTTCATGCAACACATACTACTTAGCATTTAATAGGAATATACACAACAACATCGATATATCTCACAGACATTATTCAGAGCAAAAGAAGCCAGATACCAAAAAAAAAAAAATTGTGTACTGTATGACTTCATTTATATGAAGTTGTAGGGAAGGCAAAACTAATTGTGATAGGAAGAATAGTAACTTTTCCACACAGCCCAATCACTCTAGGCACAGCAGGCCAGGATACTGGGGCCTAATGCTCTCAAATTCTCTTGCTCCAGCTTATTCGTAGTGTGGAGGTGCCACTCCAACAGGAACAAGCCAAGGAGAATAACGATCAGTGCTGCAGAGAGCAGGAGAGCTACTCCAAGAGAAGTGGGCTGCTATCTCTGCCTCCAATGCTTGTGCAGTGGAACAAAGGTCAGATCCAGTCAAAGATTCAAGGAAGAAGATGAGCAAGGCAGTTTCTCTGGAATGGCGCTCCAACTCCATTTTGAAATGGCATTTTTCACAAATGTCAGGCTTAAAAATAAAATAACACGTGTCGTTGGTAGTCTGGAAGACCATGTACATGCCCAAGGCTGTGCCCTCTCAGGAAGATCTGTGAGTATAGTAAAATAGTTTTTCAATGGCAGTTGTCTCTTAATCTGTTGCCCTTACTATACCTACATAATAATAAAATGTATTAAAACCACATGGTAGCTTTGATGAGAAAGTAATGTTTAAGCTACAAACTTTATTATCAAGGGGAGATACTAAATTAAGAACAGGTAAGAATATTTCTAGAAAAGAGAACAGAATGTGAGATGGTCCTGAGGCAAGAAGGCACATGTTACTTTCTTTAAGAATGGGCAGTGTGATTTGTGACAACATGGATGGACCTAGACTGTATCATGCTAAATGAAATAAGTCAGGCAGAGAAAGACAAATACCATATATTTCACTTATATATGGAATCTAAAAAACAAAAGAAATGAGCAAACAGGCCCGGCCAAGTGGCACGTTGGTTAGAACTTGGCTAGGGAAGCCAGCTCTGAACAGCAGGGCCCCGGTTCGGATCCCACATGAGGACCAGTGATGCTGTGCCCTCTACAGCTAAGATGGTGAACAACAGCTCAACCTGGAGCTGGGCTGCTGTGAGTCACAGGTGATGGTGTAGGCTGCAGTGGGGCTGGTTGGCAGCGGGTGTGAGCTTTTGAGAGCCGCCGTGAGCGGCTGTCCAATCACCGGCGAGTGACTGCCTCACCCAGGAAGAGCGCAATGATAATACGAACATGGGCCAGTGAAGCGACGTCCTCCATAACTAGACTGAACAACAAAAGGACAGCAACTTGTCTGTTCCCCTTCCCTGATTCCCCAGCACTGGTCCCCGCCCCCAATTCCCCAATAAAATCTTTAAAAAAAAGAGAGAGAGAGAAATGAGCCAACAAAACAAAGAAATTCATAGATACAGAAAACATTTTGATGATTGCTAGATGGGAGGGGGTTTGGGGGAGTGAGTGAAAAAGGGAAAGGATTAAGATATATAAATTGCCAGTTACAAAACCAGTCATGGGGATATAAAGTACAGCATAGGGAATATAGCCAATACTGTAATAACTGTATGGTGTTAGATGGGTACTAGACTTACTGGGGTGATCACTGTTGTATATTTGAAACATATTGTGTGTCAACTGTAATTTGAAAATAAATTATTTTTAAAAAGTGGACAGCATGGATAAAGTCACAAAAGAAGTTAATGGGAGTAAAGCCAGCAGTGTATGAATGAGGCAGAACCCAAGGAATACAGGGCATTGGAAGTACATGACCTTTTCTCCTAAGAGTCATAGAAAGTTATTGAAGAATGTAAGCCGTCTATGTTTACATGATCAACTATAATATATATTCCCTGTTGTGATTAAGCTTGTCTGAATCGTTACTTGTAGTTAAAAGAACATTGCCAAAGGGCTGGCCAAGTGGCTGAGTTGGTTAAGAGCTCGCTGAAGAGTGCGAGCTCTGAGCAACAGGGTCGCCGGTTCGATTCCTCGCCTGAACTGAGTTGCCGCTGAGCTGCCACCAGGTGGCAGGATGGCTCAGCTAAACAATCAATCAAACAAACAAACAAACAAAAATTGCCAAATATAATAATGGTTGCTCAGATTAACCCTTAACATGACCAATCCAATGTATGTACTTGACCATTAATGACAGTCTTTTCACTTAGAGGAAGGAAATTCACCTCTAAGAGTTTTAGCATTACAATTCCCATGCAGCAGAGAATTGTAGTTTGTAGACTAAAATAAATGTATTGCCATAATCATTACGCTGACTTGGGGAGTGGTAACATAGACTGCAAAAGATAAAATAATTCTTCATTTGTTTACTTAGACTCCAAACACTGTATCGAGTGTCCAGAAGATCATTATCCAAACAAGGAGAGAAAACACTGCCCCCCCCCAAGAGCAGAAATGTTTCTATCATTTGAAAAATCTTTGGGGATGTCTCTGGTCTGTGTAATCATTTTCTTTTTCATCCTCACAGCTCTAGTTCTCATACTCTGTAAATTATCAAGACTCTCATAATCTAAGCCAATTATAGAGCTCTCAGCTATACCCTTCTCATCTCTCTCATCGCCTGCTTCTTTTGTTCTTTGCTTTTATTGGTCAGCCTACAGTAGTTACTTGCCTCCTTCAACAAACAGGTTTTGGAATCAGATTCACTGTGTCTATTTCCTCTGTTTTGGCCAAAATCATCACTGTATTCTTGGCATTTAGAACTAAGAAGCCTGGGAGTAGAATAAGGAAGAGTATGGAACACACAACCTTTAAAACTATTGTCTGCTTGCTGATCCAAGCAACAATCTGAAGCTGTGGACTTCTCCCCCATTTCTAAACAAGGACTCAGAGTCTGAGCCAGGTTTCATTGTCATTGAATGTAACTAGGGCTTCATTAATGCTTACTGTGTCTTGGGCTACACAGCTTTCCTGGTGCTTGTGAATTTCACTATGTCATTTTTGGCCAGGAGCCTACCTGACACTTTCAGTGAAGCCAAGATCCTTGCATTCACCGTGCTGGTGTTTTGCAGTATCTGGATCTTTTTTCTTCCCACTTATCACAGCACCAAGGGGGAGGCCATGGTGGCTATGGAGATCCTCTCCATTTTAGCCTCAAGTGCTGCATTATTCACCTTCATATTTATTTCCAAGTGCTATGTCATTCTGCTGAGGCATGCAAAGAATGTTCAGAGATATTTAAAGAAGAGATGACTCTATGGTATTTAAAAACTAGAGAATTAAAAAAAAATTGTCTCAGCTATTAGATGATACTAAGAAAATAGATAGCTGAGAAATGTAAAATGCAGAGACTACTTCTCATAGAGGTAGTCTTCCAACATAGGGCACAGTAAGCTCTGAGTAATATTGAAAATACCAATGTATGTCGCGGGCACCACCCAATCTGAGCAGATCCTGCTTAATCAGAATAGATGGTGGCAGGAACACTATAGTGGTGCATACCAGTTGAAAAGCAGCCCCATTGCTACCAAATTTATGGTAGAAAAGGTGTTTGCACTGAACTAATTGTGAGCAGACAGATTTTTATGTGACATAGGTTGAAAAATATGTATTCATTGGGTGGGAACAGAAGGCCATAATGTAATAGTATTGAAAAAGTACAGCTTTTCTTCCAGAGCTCTTCCCTATTCCTGGTCCCTACCTTCTGTGAGAATAAGAATACAACCATGTGGAAGTTGATACATCTAAAAAAAATTATCCAGAGGATAGAGAGATCGAGGAAGGAAGAATGGCACATCATAAAAGCTCAGTACCTCTTTTCTGATTTCATTCAATTTAACAAAATGTGTCGTTAGTAATAGTAACAAAATTTAGGAGAACCAGAAAAGCCAAATAAATGGAGCAAGTGGCATATGAAATTCCTAAAATCCATTTTGAGTTTTCAAACTCAGCAGGTACCTTTGCATTAGACCATGCAGATAAACAGAAACAAATCTAACTTTTTCTTAGATCAACTGTATCCTAACCCGTCCATTCCTGTCTTGGAGGTTATCTGATTCTTTATCAAGGCTAATTAGTATTTCTATGCTTCTGATCTCATCCACTCAAGCTTTTTGTGAGAACCTGAGAGATGAGAATTCTTGAGAGAATCTGAGTTACCAATATCATATTTCTAAATTAAAAAAGAATATATCAATTTTCTCAACTCCATTGATATAAATTTTTAAAACTTAAATGAAATGGATAATTTTCTGTATAAATATAATTTACCAAAAGTGGACCAGTGAAGAAAGTCTAAACAGAACAGTTTCCTTAAAGAAGAAATAAAGAATGTTGAAAATAAAATCTGGGTTCATGCTTTCAATGCAAAATTCTGCTAAAATTTGTAAAGATTTGATCATCCCAATACTACTTTTTTTTTTAACTTTATTGGGGAACTGTGTTTTTCCCAGGACCCATCAGCTCCAAGTCAAGTTGTGTCCTTCAATCTTAGTTGTGGAGGGTGCAGCTCAGTTCCAAATCCAGTTACTGTTTTCAATTTTAGTTGCGGGGGGCAAAGCCCACCATCCCATGTAGGAGTTGAACCAACAACCTTGTTAAGAGCACTCACTCTAACCAACTGAGCCATTCAGCTGCCCATCAGCAGCTCAGCGGCAGCTCAGCTCAAGTTGTCTTCAATCTAGTTGCAGAGGGCACAACTCGCTGGTTCATGTAAGAATCGAACCAGCAACCCTGTTGCTCAGCGCTCACTCTAACCAAATGAGCCACCCAGCCGACCTCATCCCAATACTTCTTAAACTTAACAGAGAATGGGGAGAAAGAGAAAGTTCTATATTTTAAACAAGTATAAATTTAATATTAAAGCTTAATAGAAATTGAATAAAAATAGATGTACACATCATTTTAATTTATGAATATCAATGTATAAGTACTAAAAATATATTAGCTAACACAATCCAACATCACATTTAAAAATACATCATGACCAAATGGAGTTAATTATAGAAATGCAAAAATATTAGCAAACCTATTAATATGTCTAAGGAGAAAAAAAAATCATGATTGCTTCTATAGATACTAAAGTGTGTATGAGGTCAGACAATTCAGTTTGTGAACTTATCCTAGAAAAAGTGCTACATACCTCATTGCTGAATATCACCATGGTCACCTTCAAAACACTTCCTTTGAGAAGCTATGCACCAACGCCAGCACTTAGTCCACCCTTCAAAGCAATTTTGGAACTCTTTTTCTGGGGTGGCCATCAGAGCTGTCATAGTATTACCCTTGATGTCCTGAATGTCATCAAAATGTCTTCCTTTCAATATTTCTTTTATCTTTAGGTAAAGAAAGAAATCATTGGGGGCCAGGTCAGGTGAGCAGGGTGTTCCAATACAGTTATTTGTTTACCGGCTACAAATTCCCTCACAGACAGTGCTGTGTTAGCTGGTACATTGTCATGATATAAGAGCCATGAATTGTTGGCAAAAAGTTCAGGTTATCTAACTTTTTCACACAGCCTTTTCAGCACTTCCAAATAGTAAACTTGGTTAACTGTTTGTCAAGTTGGTAAAAATTCATAATGAATAATCCCTCTGATATCAGAAACAGTTAGCAAGATAGTTGCAACAAGTTCACGAACTTAATTGTCTGACCTTATATGTGTGTATGTATTATTTCCAAGCCACCATTTTTTTTATAGGAAAGTACTAGTAGCAAGTCTACTAAAATTGGGCAGAATGCAAGATGATTACTATTGTCATTATCATTTAATATTACATAGGCATCATTGTCCAATAAAACTAGACAGGAAAAGAGAACTAGAAGTCTAAAATTCTAAAAGGAAAAAAAAAACTGGGTCTATTATGTACCTAGAAAATCCAAGAGAATTTAAAAAATAACTACAAACCAAAAAGAACCAGTAATGTAGCAAGTTATAAAATTAACTTACACAAATCAATAACCTTGGGGCTGGCCTGGTGGCTCAGTTGGTTAGAGTGCGAGCACTGAGCAACAGGATTGCCAGTTCAATTCCCACATGGGCCAGTGAGCTGCACCCGAGCTGAGCTGCCGCCAAGTTGGTGAGAGCATGTTGCTGGTTGGACTCCTGCATGGGATGGTGGGCTGTGCTCTCCCCCCTCCCCGCAACTAAGATTGAACATGGCACCTTGAGCTGAGCAGCCACGAGCTGCTGTAGGGCAGCCGGATTGTTCAGTTCGTTAGAGAGCATGCTCTTAACAACAAGGTTGCCGGTTAGGCTCCCACATGGGATGGTGGACTGCTTCCCCCTTGCCCTCCACAACTAGATTGAAAGTGGCGACTGGATTTGGAGCTGAGCTTGCGCCCTCCACAACTAAGATCGAAGGACAACTTGACTTGGAGCTGGTGGGTCCCGAAAAAACACAATGTTCCCCTTCCACAATTTCCCAATAAAATCTTTAAAAAAAATCAATAGACTTCATATATACAAAATTCTTAGTTAGAAAATTTATAAATGAAAAGACTTCATTTATAACAGCAACAAAGATGATAACATTTCAAGAAATAATTTATCAAGAAATGTGAAAACAATTTATGAGGAAAACTTTAAAACACTCCTGAATGAAAACAGTACACTTAAATAAATGAAAAGACATTTATTCTTAGATAAGAAGACTCAGTGTCATAAAGATGTCAATTATCCTTAATTTAAATCTTAGCAAGATACCAATTCAAGCAGTTTTCTTTTCTGTAGCTATATTTATTAATTCTAAAGCTCATGTGGAAAAATAAATAAGCAAAGAATAACAATAATTTAAAAATGCTGAAAAAGACCAAGTAAATTTTTCTACCATTTATAAAAACAACATAAATCTTTTCTATTTAAAATAGTGTGATATTGGGCCGGCCAAGTGGCGCGTTGGTTAAGAGCTGGCTTGGGACGCCAGCTCTGAGCAGCAGGGCCCTGGTTCAAATCCCACATTAGGGCCAGTCACGCTGCGCCCTCTACAGCTAAGATGGTGAACAGCTTGTTCTGGAGCTGGGCTGCCGTGAGTCACTGGCAACAGCGTAGGCTGCAGTGAGGCTGCAATGGGCTGCCATAAAACTACCCATGAGCAGCCGGCAGCTGGCGTGAGCTACCAAGAGTCGCTGGAAGTGGCCCTCCAGTGGACTGATTCGCTTCACCCAGGAAGAGCGCAATGATAATACCAACATGGGCCAGTGAAGCGACATCCTCCACAACTAGATTGAAGAACAAAAGGACAGCAACTTGTCT
>NW_017731371.1:7104905-7112115 GCF_001890085.2 Hipposideros armiger
CGGGATCCAGCCCCATCTCAGAGACCAAGCCATGGAGGCTGTGTTCCTGACAGCCCTGTGGAAGGTGAGCTGGGTTCCTCCTCTGCTTCCTCAGTATAGCCCTGTGGCTGAGCAATGGCTTTAACGTGGCTTTAACTCCTTTTTTTAGGTTGAGCCATCTTTATCAATTTGGGGATTTTTTTTCTTTCTTGGAAGGTGAGGTAAAGACCTTAAGCTCTGGAATTCAGACAAGTTCAAATCCGTGCTCTTAGATGTGTTACCTTCAGCAAGTTGTATAAGTTCCCTGGGCCAGTTTCCTGATCTGTAAAATGAGATAATGGTAGCCCCAATAGCAAACATTTATGAGGATTAAATGAAATAAGGAACATGAAGTACTTTGCATAGTATCTAGTTACATTTTTAAACACTCTGTAAGTTTTAGCTGCTGTACCATAGCTATTCATTGTTTCTATCAGTAAGCATTATTGTGTACCTACTGTATACCAGATACTGTATTTTGTGCTATGAAATAAACTCTTAACCTGAAGGAGTTTACAAGATGTTTAGAGAGGTAGATATGTAAATTCTTATAATACAGAGATAAATTCTGATCTATTAGTATTGAAGGGTATAATGGAAGCTTAGTTATTGCATTTGTAACATTATGGCGGGTGATTATAAGAAAGGGATTTTGAAAGTAAGGAGATAAGTTGGGAAGCCATTGCAACAATATTGAAAGAACAATCTTGATCAGGAGAGAAGGAGCTGAAGTCAGAACACATGGACCACATTTCTCCAGCGTGTCTGCATTTTGTGAGGGATCGCGAAGCTCTACCTGCCTTTCCGCTTCATCTCCAGCCCTCCCCCACAGCCAGAGAATCTGCGCACAGGAATATACAGTGCTCTTCTGTTCCTCCATACCTTTGTGTCTCCTGTTCTCTCTGTCCACAGGCAAACTCACCTATTCATATATTAAGACTCAACTCAAAAATCATCTTCTCTGTGAAATCCTCTCTAACTTCCTACATTAGCTACATTATCTTCCTGTGTTCCCACACGAACACTCGTGATGTGGGGGAAGTGGCAGTTTAGAAGAACAGTTTCAGGGGAGCTGTGGAGGCCTAATCCAGATGGTGGTTTGTGGAGTGATTGGAGGTGAGCGGTGTAGTCTTGTTGACAGAAGCTGGTCCAGTGAGGGAATGAGAGAGAGTGGAAACCAGAGGGGAAGGAAGGCTCAAGGAACATCTTTTTAACAATAGGAGAGATTTTAGCATTTTTCTGGCTAAGGGGAAGGAGTTAGTAGAGGAGTGAGTGTTTAGGAAAATACACTTCTGTGTTTCTCTTCTTTCACGCTTTACTTTGCTTCTGAAACTAGACGTGGGGCTTTTCCACCTGTCAAGCAGTTTGTGACACCAGCAAGGAGCCCTGCAACGTAACTCAATTCTGACACTCTCTACCTGGACTTAGCATAGGACCCTATAGGTGAAGGCCTCAGCCCCACAAGACTGCCCCCTACTTTAGACACCGGTCACAAGTCCAGTGTGTTACCTATGCTTCTGAATGATTGGCTCTAAATTGGAGTTGTCCGTGATCCCCTCCTTGGGTTCTGTGAATTTACTTCAGTGGCTCCAAGAACTCAGGAAAATAGTTTACTTACTAGATTATGGGTTTATTATAAAAGGATATAACTCAGGAATAATCAGGTGGGAGAGAGGCATAGGTCAAGGTATGTGGGAAGAGATGCAGAGCCTCCATGCTCTCTCCAGGCATGCCGCCCTCCCAGCCCCTCCACAAGTTCAGCAACCCATTTTGGGGGTTTTATGGAGGTTCATTACATAGATTTCGTTGGTTAAATTATTGGCTTTTGGTGGTAGGTTCAATCTTGAGTTCCTCTCTACTCTTAGTTGGGGGGCGGTTGTTCTGGGTACCAGCTCTCATTTTTAGGGACTTTCCAAAGGTCACCTCATTAACATAAACTCAGGTGTGTTGGAAGAAATTTATTACAAGAACTAGACATTCCTTTCACCTTTATGACCTGGAGCTATCNCGTGACTGGCCCTCATGTGGGATCCAAACCGGGGCCCTGCTGCTCAGAGCTGGTGTCCCAAGCCAACTCGATCAACACGGACATCATTTTTAATGATGTCTCATAACCCAAAATCCATAGCCTGTACCCCAACAGAAAAACATCCAAATATAATTATAGACAGCTCACTAAAAAATGCAAATGATATTTAAATATATAAAAACTTCAAGTGCACACTTCACAAAAGAAATGCACATTAAATCTATACTAAGTTTCCTCTTCTGGCTAGGATGCTGTTACTAGGACGACTTACTGGACTCAAGGTAAAAAAAAAATCTATACAACTAGACAAACTACATGAAGCAAAATGTTTTCAGGCCTTGGACAACAGGCAGTGCATACTTGTTATCCCCGAGACAAAGGACATAGATAAGGTGAGGTCAATTATTGCCCTTGCTTTCTAACTGGAGGTACTTTATAGACCACAGAGCAAGGGAGGAAGAACCTAAAGAGATATAGCAGGCTCTCTGAGATGAGGAGACACAGAGTGGAGTTCAAAGAGGTGGAGGTAGCAGGGATTTGGGTAGAGAGATGAAAGCTACACAGAGAAAGAGCTCTAGAAATCTGCGAAGGGGCCCTCCTGAGTCTGTTCCTGGCCAACTCATTGCCAGGCAAAGAATGAACAGGAAGTTGTAAGCTGAGTAATCCTCAGAACTCACACAGAACTGGGAGATAGTCATGTCCTGACTAGTCATAATAGATAGTTCTCATTGAACACCTGAAGCATTCAGTAGAGATCCTAAGGATAATGTCTTAGTAAAAGTACTAAACTAGCCATAGAATACTTCAAGATCTGTGTAAGCTTTCAAGCCAAGATCACACTCTTCTTGGGGTGACTCACCCTTACAAAGCTTCAAACAAGCCTTGAAAGAATCAAGTTGATCTGAGAGTAATTTGAACTGTCTTCCAGGGGGAAAAAAACTTTATTGTGGTAAAATATACATAAAATAAAAGCTACCTTAGGACTGGCCGAGTGGCTCATTTGATTAAGAGCTTGCTCAAGAATGTAAGCTCCGAGGGCTGGCTGAGTGGCTCAGTTGGTTAAGAGCTTGCTCAAGGGTTTGAGCTCTGAGCAACAGCGGTTCAAGTCCCAGCCCAAGCTGAGCAGCTGCTGAGCAGCTACTGAGCTGCCAACAGGTAGCAGGATGGCTCAAATAAAATGAATAAATAAAAGCTATTTCTTTAGTCATTTTTAAGTATACAATTCAGTGGCTTTAAGTACATTCACATTGTTGTACAATTGTCACCATTGTCCATATCCAGAACTCTCTTCATCTTCTCAGACTGAAACTCTGTACCCATTAAACACTCACTCTTTATTTCCCCCTTCCCTCAGCCCCTATCAACCCACCCTTCTACTTTCTGTGTCAATAAATTTGACTACTCTAGGAATCTCATATAAGTGGAATTATACAATATTTGTCCTTTTGTGTCTGGCCTATTTCACTTAGCACAATGACCTCAAGGTTCATCCATGTTGTTGCATGTGTTAGAATTTCCTTCTTTATTAAGGCTCAATTGTATGGATATACTGCCTTTTGTTTATCTATTAATCTGCCCATGGACACTTGGGTTGCTTCCACCTTTTAGCTATTGTGAGTAATACTTTCATAAACATGGGTGTACACTGCTTTTAGTTCTTTGGAGGTATTTATCTAGATGTGAAATTTCTGGATCATATGGTTTCAGTGCTTTTGAAAGAAAGACAACAAACTCTAACATTCAATGTAAAATTTATAGTGTCTAGAATCCAATAAAAAATTAATAGATATGTAAAGAAGCAGGAAAAAAACCCCCCAAAACCAGGAAAATAAGCAGTTATTAAATAGATCCAGAAATGACAGAAATTATTCACTTAGGAGACAAGGAGTTTAAAACAATTAATATGAATATGCTCAAGGATTTAAAAGAAAACAAACATAATGATCAGAAAAAAAAAACAAGATAATAAAATGAAATGTGAGCTTTTAGAGATTAAAAAACCCCCAACAATATCCGAAAGGATCAGTGAGCTTAAAAAGTAGCAATAGAAACTATGGCATATAGGACTCACAATTATTGATCTCCTCCCCGTAGCGGTCTTTATCTCATAAGTGGGAGACTGGAAAATCCTTATCTTCCTATCCCAGTGTTTTAGTATAGCTCTTCAGCCTCTTGTTCTGTATAGCTTCAGATTTCAGTAACTATCTTGATAGGGAAACTATTCCTAAGTTTGAGGCCCCCAAGTCTCCAATGTTGTTGCTTTTGCACAGTATGATTGTCAAAAGCTCCAGTGGTTTTTCTTTTTGTGATCAACAGCCCTTTGCCTGGACCAAGCCCTAAATATATTGAGTAATATTTAAATGTCTAATATTTTATTTATTTTTATTTTTAAAGATTTTTTGGTTAATTGGGGGATTAACCAGTGTTGGGGAATTGGGGAAGGGGACCAGCCAAGTTGTTGTTCTTCAGTCTTCGTTGTGGAGGGTGCCAGTCGCCATCTGGCTGCCCAGCAGCAGCTCGTGGCCTGTAAGCTCAAGGTGCTGTGTTCAATCTTAGTTGTGGGTGGGCGTAGCCACCATCCCATGTGGGAGTCGAACCAGCAGCCTTGTTGTTAAGAGCGCACACTCTATTCACTGAGCCATCTGGGCGGTAACCCAGCTTAAGATGCCAAGTTCAGTCTTAGTTGCAGGTGGGCGTTGCCCTCCATTGAACAGGCAATCTTGTTGTTACACAAACTGAGCCATCCTGCCACCTGTTAGCAGCTCAGCGACAGCTCAGCTTGGGTGCAGCATCACTGGCCCATGTGGGAATCGAACTGGTGGCCCTGTTGCTCAGAGCTTGCACTCTTAAGCCAACTCTTAACCAACTGAGCCACTCGGCCAGCCCCTAAATGTCTAATATTTTAAATTTAACACTTCCTGGTACATTGTAGGCACTCAATAAATATTAACTGAATTAATGAATTTCATTTTATTTCCTGGTTGTCTTAATTGTCTTATGTAAGTTCAAATGGCTACAACACTGGGCCAATGAGTATCTGTATTCAACTAAAGATGTTTGGAAAACTGAAGGTTTTTTTCCAATTACTTCAGGAACATATTCTGTGTGACAAGCATTGTTCTAAGTACTTTACATACTCATTTAATACTCTTAATAACCTTATGAAATTCATCGTACTAGTCTCATTTAACATGTATGGAAACTAAGGCACAGAGGAGTTTAATTTGTTTGAGGTCAAATAACTCTTAGTATAATACTGGTAAAACACACACACACACGGGGGGGGCTATGGGAATCAAGACTTTAAGAGAGGGTTCACATAATACCTCAGGAAGTATTTTTAAATCTATATTGTCTCTTACTTTTTTCTTTGCTAAATACATGGAATCCTATCAAAATTTGATTAGTCCTACAATCAATTACAATTAATCGCCACTATTAACAAGTCCTATGTTGTGTCAACCTTTAAAACAAAAAAGTAAAGGGTTTAGCCAGGAAAATCAAGTTTATTCAGGAATATCAGATAAATGGCAATTTGGAACATGTAAACTAGGGGGAACCACAGGCAAGCTGGAAAAACAAAGGAGAGGAGTATGATTTTATAGAGGAACATAGGAAGTTGGAAGGGGTAGTTCTGAAAAAAAGCTCATTGGAGGAGAGCAAGAGGTTGGGGTTGTAGCAGCTTCTCATTGGTTAAATTGTTGCTATGCAAGGAGAAAATCTTCTGTTTTCTATCTAGGTTATGTAAATTAAGCTTCTGCTTGCTGTGGTATGTTGTGAGAGTCCTCCCTTCATGCGCTGTGGACTCCATTTATTTTTTTTTTAAGATTTTTTTAAATTGGGGAATTGGGGGAAGGGAAACAGACAAGTTGCTGTCCTTTTGTTCTTCAGTCTAGTTGTGGTTCACTGGCCCAAGTTGGCACCATCATTGCGCTCTTCCCGGGCGAGGCAGATCAGTCGCCGGCTTCTGGACGGCCGCTCACTGCGGCTGCTGGCCGCTCACGCTGGCTGCTGGCTACACACGGTAGCCCATGGCAACCCACTGCCACAGGGGCTGCAGCCTACGCTGTCGCTGGCGACTCACAGCAGCCCAGCTCCAGGTTGAGCTGTTGTTCAGCATCTTAGCTGTGGAGGGCAGTGTCACTGGCCCTCATATGTGGGATCCGAATCAGGGCCCTCTAGCGTCCCAAGCCAGATCTTAACCAGCGCGCCACTGGGCTGGCCCTGGACTCCATTTTGAATGAGGTTTTCTTGTATTCATTTTCAGTTACTTTGTTTACATAATAGCATTCATGTAACAGAAAAGTAAATACAAATAATATTATTTTAGATAAACACCTATTTATTTAGATAAACACCTAAAAATATTTTTTGTTAAAGTAATAAGGAATATGTTTATAATAATTCATCTTATTATGCTTTTTGTCAGGTATGGCTGTATCCAGGGTTGGCTTTCTAAAAAGCTGGTAATTCTACATTAGACTAAGAAGAGGAGCTTTTAAAAATACCCAATCGCACCAGGGCCTGCCCCTAGATATTCTGACAAGTGGTTTGAAGGGAGTGGGTCTTCGTATTACAATTTTTAAAGCCCCCAGATGATTCTCACTAGTTTCTGGAATGCCGGAGGCGGGCCCTGGAAGTCACGTTGATTGCCCCAGCCCGGGGCGCCCTGTGCATGTGACCTGAGGAAAAGGCACGCTTAGCCCGACCATAGAGTTGCGAAGCCTCCGCGGTTCCTAGAAGGTACGTGGGCGGGGACTCTCGGCTCGGGCGCGCGAGCGGGCGCGAGAGAGGCGCAGGAACCTTTGCTTTAGTGCCTTCATTGACTTGGGGAGGGGGGGGAATTAACGGGGGTGCTGACTAGGTCCCGGGGCGGGCCAGAGACCTCGAGAGGAGATCCCAGCCCACATAGTCGCTGCAAGGGTCACTTAGAACTTTCTGGAGCAGGCGCCGAGCAGGTTTGGTGAGAAAGAAGCTACTGTGATGGGAGGGGTGGGTGCCGCGGGGAAGCCACATTGGCTCCGCCACGGAAGGTGTCAGGGCCCAGGAGTTCCCCCCTCCCACCCCCCAGGGAACGTCACATGACGTTTAGGGACCGTCTTTCAGAAGATGGCAGCTTCTGAATATGTTCCGCGTACTCACACGTCTTCAGCGTTAAGGAAG
>NW_017731371.1:7115630-7149203 GCF_001890085.2 Hipposideros armiger
CAAGAACTAGACATTCCTTTCACCTTTATGACCTGGAGCTATCTCAGAAACCGAGGACAAAAGACCAAATATTACTAGATGCTCATTTGCTGTTATCAGTTTAGGGAATTCCAAGGGTTTTAGGAGCTCTGTGTCAGAAACAGGGACAAAGATCAAATATAAGTTTCTTACTGTGAATCTCACTATCACAAGGGGAAAGAGAGGAAAGATACAGAATAGATACAGAAGACCCATCGTCATTGGATTCAGACCCTGGAGGAGATGAGAGAAAGGAATCAAAGGCAGAGGAGGAGGGATTTCTAGAGGGCAACCTGAGGGAGAAGAAGAACAGGGAGGAGTAAAAATGTAGGTAATGTCTGGGGGAGGTGGGGAGTTGAAGAGCATGTACTCTGTGGGCTGTTTTCTGGAACATAAGTGGCATTGCCTTCTGAAAGGCAAGGTGAGCTACCTGTTCTCACTGCCCCCTTTGATTACCTCCCACAGTGTATTGACCACTGGATCATTACCAGGTTGATTTCTCCATCTTCCCCCACTGGACCGTTCACTCCTTGAAGCAGGGACTAGGGTTGCTATGGGTTTGTACAGTTGTGCAGTTAGCAACTCTAGGAGGCCCTGTCCACACACCTGTGATGTGAATGGTGTCCTTAGAGTTGAGCAGTGCACCACCTGAATAGCTGTATTGTGTGACCTCAGCAGGAACTGTAACCTTTATTTTTATTACTGGCCTATAGAATGAAAGCTAACAACTTATTGGTGTTCAGTAAATGTTTCTTGAAGGAACGGGAATGGTAAAGATGTAGAGTACCACTGGTGAGGAATATGAGAGCAAGAGTTGTTGAGAATCATTAAGAGCCCAACTGTAAAACTAAATGTACAGAGATAACTCAATGGGAGATTAAACCACTTCACCCCCAGCGCTTGTTAACCTTCAGGTAGATGCAGAGAGTACAGACAGCTGAGTTGGTCAGGTTGAGACTATAAAGGAGGGACATTCAGGACAGTGGTGAAAGGGGGCTTAAGAAAGTCAGGTGTGGTAGGGAGGAAAGAAAGGCCATATGATTTGGGAGATTCTGGTGTCTGTCTCCAGAAGGGGACTGCTTAGGATCAGGGTGTGTATTCCGTACTATGGAGCACCCTTGTTCTGTATAAATACCCCCTGAGCCCACACAATGTCTTGTAAGAGAAAGGAGTGTGGTGGGGAGACAACCAGGCCTCTGCTCTATGGGCTTCAGTAGCGTGTAAATGAGACACCTTCCATTCTTGGCCCACATGGGGTGAACACACAACTGCAAGTGGAAATGTCTACTGTGTACATTGTGGTGACCGCTTTATCCCTCTGAATGTTCTGTCCACCCTTCCCCACTTTGGTCTGTGCCCTGGGAGGCTCACCTTTATATTCACCATCAGTAGGTTCTCTTGCCCTCTGGCTTCTGGTTGGCTTTTGACAATGAGATGGAGGGGTTCGGGACCAGAGACTTGGAGGAAATTAATGTTGGGTGCTTATTCCCACAGCTCCCACCCTACTGGGCTGCCCCATGACAGTAGCTGCATTCCTCTAAGGCCCTGGCTTCTGCCTGGCCCTCTTCAACTTTCTGGATTCTAATAACCCCTTCCCTCCCCTCCCCTTTAGACCTAGTAGATTATGGCTCCCCAGCACAGCCAGCCCCTGCATGCTTCAGCAGGCTTTGTTGGTTTTCAGGAAGCCTGTCCATTCCATCGTGACTAGTCTGCATGCTAAGCTGTCCATAGTGACTTCATTTGTATGTGCCATCTCTTCCTTATGGGATCCCGGACAGAAGAAATACATCATTTGTAAAAGGTAGTAATGTATAGAGCAGGGATTTGCTGCTACGTGGACCTGGTAGTAAAGTTTTATTGGAATGCAGCCTTGCCCATTCGCTTACCTGTCGTCCATGGCTTTCTTTTGTGCTACAGCAGCAAGCCCGAATAATTGCAGCAGAGACCAAGTGGCTTGAGAAACCTAACGTATTTATCATCTGGCCCTCTAGAGAAAAAGTTTTTTGACTCCATAAGAGAGAACTTGCCTCGCCTGAGGGTGGGAAGACAAGTTGATCTCTGCCTGAATCAGCCTATTGATTGAATGAGCTTGGCCAAGTCACTTTACCTCATTAATAGAATAATAATAGCCCACAAAGTTATTGTCAGAATTGAGGCTATAATTAGTTGCTGTGTTTTCAGGAGTTGTTGTCCTTTGAGGATGTGGCTGTGTACTTCACCAGAGAAGAGTGGAACAAACTTGACTGGGCTCAGAAACACCTCTACAGAGATGTGATGCTGGAGAATTACAGAAACATGATCTTGTTGGGTAATGACGGCTTAAAGATTTGGCTTTGAGTGCTTTGAGTGTCTACACAAGTCCTCAATCTCTTTTCTGCAGTTCCAAAATCAGAAAAAGCTCTGAAAACCGGAAGTATTTTCATAATTCATTTGGCTACAAGACCCAACATGAAGTCATCGGGTGGCTATTTATCATGCTTATTTTTCCCACTTGGTCTTTGTATTTGTTTTTTAGCATTAGAAATGTCATTGTGTTTGATTAAAGGTACAGCTCCAAACCCTGTTGAGTTGGGGGTGGTATATAATAGAAAATGACACACCAAGTTACCTTTCTAAAATCTGGAAAAATTCTGAATCCTGAAACACAACTGACCTCCAGGGTTTCATGTAGGGGATTGTGGACAAGGAATATTTTCTTTTTGTTTTAGAGTCCATTCCCCACTCCCACTGGCCTCCTCCACAACTATAAGACCTCTTGGTGTTGAAAAGATTGTGGCCTCTTTGGATTCTAAAGGCTGGCTTCTTATTCTCTTGAAAAGTCTTATTTCTTTTTTCTGGAAATAGGTTCCTTTCTTGTTTGCAGCATCACTAGCTGCCCAGGAAATGATTCTTAACTGAGTTCATTTCTGAACCTTCACTGCTTCCGTCTTCCCAGGAGCCAGCCTTTGTCTTATTCCAATGCAGAGCCCTACTGTGGGAGTTTCCTGGATAGCTTTCTTTCTGGGACCACATGTTTGCCTCCCCACCCTGACACTCTTGGCACAGAGTATGTCGTGGGATTGTCTACCTACCTCTGGATTTGTTAATGTTTATTTTCCTTTTACAAATTACAAGAGCATACTTGAATACATGGAAGGTATAGGAAAGCATGAAGGGAAGAAGAAAGCATTCAGGGGTAACACTTAATATTTTCGAATATTTCCTTTCAGTTTTTTATTTCCCTATTTTAAAAAACATAGCTGAGCATATCTTTGTATAATTCTGTAATCCCTTTAAAACTCAGTGTTACAGCATCAGCATTTCCCTTGTTATTAAAAGCCCCCATAAATATGGTAAAAATTTTAATGTAATTCTATTGTATGATCCATAATATTTAATAATTTTCTCATTTAAGGATGTTTTTTGTTTGTTGGTTTGCTTGTGTGTTTATCATCTTCTATATTACAATGTTCCAATGGATATTTCTGACTATAAATTTCTAATTATTCCCCAAGATGCAGTCCCAGGATTGGAATTTTAGAGTTAGAGGGTATGGATACTTTTAAGTTTCTTAATATATACATATCATTGAATGGTTTTTCAGTAATAGACTAGAAAATAAAAACCATTTAGAGGCCCCACTGCCCAGAAATAACTTCTGTCAACATTTTGGTTTACTTTTTCCTTGTCTTTTCATATATATGTATACTTACATATGTAAACAGACACATATAGATAGTTTTAAAAAACAAAATGAGGTTTGAGTCATACTGTACATGAGTTTGGTATTCTGCTTTAAAATATCCAGGGAGCATTTTCCTATTTTAATAAATGTTTTTTGAACACGTGGATTTTTAATAATGTGCCTAAACTTTTGCCTTCATTGTATTAATGTGCTATACTTTAATTATCCCCCTATTAACATTTAGTTTGTATCTAGTTTTGTACTGTTACAACTCTAGTGAATATCTCTGGAATGTTAATTTTTGTCCTTATTATTCCTTAGGCTGTATTTCTAAGAGTAAAATGACCACATCCTAGGGTGTGAATATCATTCAGTCTATCAGTAAAAATCACCAAATTGTCACAAAGATTGTGCCAATTTCTATTCTCAGGAGCCCTTTTGATTATTGTCCTTATCTCTCCTTGCCACTGTAGACCCAAAGGTTAAACTGAGCTCTAGGACCTCTCTCTGTAACTCACTAACCACTACATCCCATTTACTTCCCCATGGGTAGGATTTCAGTTTTCCAAACCTGAGGTGATCTGTCAGCTGGAACAGTGGGAAGACCCATGGATCCCGGATCTGCCAAGAGCTGGGACTAGGAAGGCTTCCAGTAGTGCTTGCCCAGGTGGGTGAGAAGGTCGTCAAGTGGAAATCATAAAGAGGAAGGGAAGTCCCTTAATGAAGTCCCTCTGTGTCCCAGATACTGAGCCAGGGGATTAGCATATATTCTCCCACTTCTTCATCTCTCTTGCCCTCAAGGTCGTAGGTATGACCACCATCCCTATTTTCCAGATGAAGAAACTGATAGATTAAGATATTTGTCACACAGTAGATTGCTAGTTGGGATTTGATTTCAAGTCTGCAAAGTCCACCCTGTCTGCTGCAGTGAAGTGCTTCTCTGAATCAGCTGGTCTCGTGTTTTCTGACAGCTCTTTACGTCATCCTAGATACTGTACCCTCGTTACTTATCCTTTCTTCCCTATCCTTACTTTCCATTTTCTCTTGTTCCCCTGCTTTCATTTTGTTTTTCTATTCCTCGGTGTTTCTTGATGTGCCTACTTTTTCCTACTTCCTGTGTCCTGTTGCTGCTTCTACCCTTTTCCACATCCTTCTACTCTTAAGGTTTCTCAGTTGAGGCACTTTGACATTTTGAGCTGGGCAATTCTTTGTTGTGGGGGAGCTGCCCTGTGCATTGTAGGATGTTTAGCAGTATGCCTGGCCTCTACTCATTAGAGTCCAGTTAGCACCACCCCAGTTGTGATAACCAAAAATGTCCATTGTCACATGTCCCCCAGGAGGTAAAATCACCCCTGGTTGAGAACCAGGGCTCTATTCTGTTGGCATTTGTACCTACTTCCGTCTGGTTCCTTTTTTATTCTATCTTATACTTTCTCCATTTTTAAGGAGCTATTTCTCCCAGAATTATGAAAAACATGCTTATTTAAAAAGTGTAAAATGCTACCTCTCCTACATTTATGTGACACTACTGAGTACCCATAGTAAGTTGTTCGTTCAATAACGGTGATGGGTTTGTTTGGTTCTCACGTTCTCTGTTGCACACTCTTGTTCATTTTTTAGTTGGTTGATGTCAAGAGCTCTTTCTATTACAAAAGCTGGGAGTGCTATGAAAATCAGAATTTTGGCCTCTTTACTATAATGATATAATAAAGTGAGCACTTCTTAGCTTCATTTGAGTATCTTATATCACAAACAGTTGGCTTCTTGTCTCTTTTTCCTTCTGTGGTGGACAGGTCATTTATATATTTTCTTGTTATTTCACTAGGTTCTGAAGCCAGATACCAGATGATGAGGCATAACATTTGTGAAGATTTATTAGAGTCCTGTAACATATCAGTGGTAGGGCAGAAGATGGTCAAGACACCTTCAGAAAAATTACTTAAATGTAGCAAATTTGTGGATATTTATAGAGTTAGACTCCCTACTGCTGGTGATGAATGCAGCCAGGACTTCCTTCAAAACCTTAACCCTTTTCAGAATCAGCGTGCTCAAACAAGGAAGAAACAGGGCAAATGTGATGGATATGGAAAACCCTTCCCTCAGAGATCATTGCTTTTGAGGCATAAGCAAATTCTTACAAATACAAAATCTCATCAATGCAATGAATGTGGAAGAGTCTTCAAGCGTCGGGCAAATTTTGTTCGACATCAAAGAATTCACACTTCAGAGGATCCCTTTGAGTGTGACATATGTGGGCAAGCCTTCAAACAGAAGTCTGCTCTTACTGTCCATAAACAGTGTCATCCTCAAGAAAAGCCATATAAATGTCATGAGTGTGGAAAATTTTTCCGTCAGATGGCATATCTTATTGAGCATAAGAGGATCCATACCAAAGAAAAACCCTATAAATGCAGTGAATGTGAAAGAACGTTTAGTCAGAATTCAACCCTTATTCGACATCAGGTAATCCATAGTGGAGAAAAACCCCATAAATGCCTTGAATGTGGAAAAGCCTTTGTTCGGAATTCAACCCTTAAGAGCCATCAACAAATTCACAGTAAACAGAGCACTCACAAATGTAGTGACTGTGGAGAATCCTTTGGCCGGAATATAGATCTCATTCAGCATCAAAGAACACATACCACGGGAAAATTATTTGAATGTAGAGAATGTGGAAAAACTTTTAGTTTTAAGTCAAATCTTCGTCGACATGAAGTCATTCACAATGGAGAGAGACCCTATAGATGTGACAAATGCGGGAAATCTTTCAGTTGGCACACAAGCTTTATTAAGCATCAGGGTACTCACAGAGAGCAGAGATCTACGTGATACTAATTGGAAAAGCCACCATTTAAAGACCAGAACGTACCACTATTGCAAGTATGTATAATTTGATTGTTTTATGAAAATGAGTAAAAAGGAACTGAACTGTTTTTTCTGTGGGGACCCCTTTCTGTAGGTAACCCTCTTGCTGTAGTCCAGAACTACTTAATCGACAATGTGATAGGCTGTTGTGTCTAGTTTCCCTTGAGACCCCTATAGCTTCCTTCCCCCAAGTCAAGTTAAGGCAGAAGGGAGGCATAGTAGCTTTGTTCTGTAGTCCCAGGCTGGAGATCATTTAATGAATCGTGAACAATTTAGGATAGCCTTTCTTAGTGTCATACAGTACAATGCCCTATATTGATAGGCTGTTCAAAAGTAAGTGCTACTCACTAGTAGCTAGTGAAGTATTGAGAATCACTAAAATTTATTTATAAAGTTAAAGGAGTGTGCTCCTACATTTTCCTGAGAGTTCTAAGTCAGTGTTTATAGCAAATGCTGTTGGTACCCTACCCCTACCCCCTGGCCGTACCCCTTCAGTGTTTCAAGTGCCTTGCACTATCTTCATTTCTTGGCCTGCAAACTCTTTCTAAAACCATGAAAGCCCACTTCTATTTGGGGGTAACTAGCACATCCTGAGAGCAGGCCGTAACCAGTACTTGATGGGAATTGATATATACCAGGTCTCCCTCTCCCCTTGGGTGGAGTATCTCTGAAGCATGTGTTGTATGTTGTTTCAGATGTTCCCATGGGATTACATACATTTACTCGCCATGATAGCTACTTTATTAGCTGTCTTCCCTTATCTGTGTCTCTTCTGCACTCCCCTCCCAATGTTTCAACACCTCTATCCACAAAGAAATGGCTTGTACTCAAAAAGTGTCAACTGTTATCCTTGAGGAGCCATATCCTTTTTGTTCCCACAGTTCTTCCAGGCACATTCTTATACTCAGGTTAAACAGGTTGAGCTGACTGTATTAATTACTCTCCCCTTCAGCTTACCAGTACAAGAAACCCTCTTGAAATTCTAATATCCTAAACATCATCTTAGGTCTGCATTAAAAATAGCTATTTAGACCCTGTCATGTTATTCAAATCCCTTCCCCTCTAATTTCTTCTTTATTCTTTTCTTGCTACTACCAATTCCATGATTTCTTACCCAGCAATAAAAAAATTGCTATTGAGAATGAGAAGAAAGCAAGTGGCACACCATAAAATTGAGGAATCTTAAGCCTTGCAGGAGGAAAATATTGATTAGTGTTAGATTGTATATTGAGTTCAAACATACCTAATCAGTATTTTTGTACTGGTCATGATTGGCTAGACGAAAGGGCTGCCAAATTTTATTTGCCTAAGCAAAATTAAGAAGTTGAAACTTCTGACTGATGAGGAGATAAGCCAATTAACCTTGGGAGATCGGGACCTATGAAAAGCAGATCCAGGCTTGAGTACCTAGAAGTCTGAGCCAGGCTATTAAATCTATTCTGTTCAGATACTGCACAAGCTTCCAGCTTTCCAGAATGAAAGAGGGCACAACTAAAGGATCCAAGGTTAACTTGAAACACATTTACAATCAGCTACATCTGCCACAAGAGGAAGAAAAGATCTGCGCTACTCAGTATGGTAGCCAGAAGCCCTATGAGGCTATTAAAAAACAAACAAACAAAACTAAGTTCCTCAGTCAAAACCCACATTTCAAGTTCCGCACAGATATACCACATTTCCATAACAGAAAGGTTTATTGGATAGATAGAACTGTAAAGAACCTATAAAGACTTCTTATGGAGACACAAGGGAACTTGTATTTGGTGCCACTTCCTTCTCTGCAACTAAATTAAATGAGCAACTTTCCCCCTGTATAAGTGACCCCTATAAAATGTTTTATGTTTGACAATATTTTTTTCAGTCGAATTTCTAGGACACAAGGGAGAGAGGAATGATACTGGTCTGGAAGGCTTGCCAAACTAACTTGTTTTGGGAGAAAGGGGCCCCCGCTTCAAGAGTTCAAGTGCTGGGAAGGCTTCTGCCTTTCCAAGAGGCTAGACAGTTGCCAGGCCAAGAGCACACAGATTAGCAATGTCAGTGTCAGTATATGGTCATGTTTGTTAACAGTGTAAGACAAGAGCTCCAAACTAGCCCTCCAGAGAAGGCAGTGGGAAAGAAATGCTCAAGTTTTGGCTTTTCTATTTGCCTAATGGACTGGACTCATCGTCCTCCCTGCTTGGGTAGACTGAGCAACCATCGGCTCAATTAGTGAAGGTCGGGGGAGCCTGGCATCAACAATCTAGAATATTCCACTGGACTAGAAAAGGCACATCTTTTCTTGACAAGACCAGTGAAGCTGTTTCACCATATATAAATCAAGGAGGAAAATAAATAATGCAAATGTTAATTTGCCTACTTTAGGTAAAAATGCTAAATTAGAAATTAAAAAACAGGGTGTGTTAAAATTTAAATAACATATAAAAGTTGATAAATGTTTTATTTTCTCATATTTTTATACACTTGAGTCACAGTTAACTAAAATCTCATGTAACATGGTCATATGCATGACCAATACGCAGCTTACATTCAAGTTTTGACAACACCTACATGAATCATGACCTTGTTCAAGTTCATTCTCAACTGTAACTTCATCAAGGTGGCTTCTCCATTTGTCAACATTTCTTAGCTCGTGGAAATGAAGAGGGGAAATTAGGTGCAAGCAAGTATAAAGCAAAAACACATAAAATTCAAAAATAAATTTTAGAATAAAATAGAAATAGGTGACTTCCTGGCAAAATAAATTTTCAGTTAAGTTCTTAGATTTTTTTTTTTAAGATTTTATTGGGGAATTGGGAGAGGGGAACAGTGTTGGGGAATTGGGGAAGGGGACCAGCCAAGTTGTTCTTCAGTATTCGTTGTGGAGGGCGCCAGTCACCATCTGGCTTCCCGTCGGCAACTCATGGCCTCTAAGCTCAAGGTGCTGAGTTCAGTCTTAGTCGCGGGTAGGCATAGCCACCATATGTGGGAGTCGAACCAGCAGCCTTGTTGTTAAGAGTGCAAGCTCTATCCACTGAGCAATCCGGGGCAGCAGCTCAGCTCAAGGTGCCAAGTTCAGTCTTAGTTGTGGGACAGGCAATCTTGTTTTTACACCAGCTGAGCCATCCTGCCATCTGTTGGCAGCTCAGCGACAGCTCATCTCAGGCACAGCATCACTGGCCCATGTGGGAATTGAACCAGCGGCCCTGTTGCTCAGAGCTTGCGCTCTTAAGCCAACTCTTATTTTTATTTTTATTTTTTTAGCTGAGCCATCCTGCCACCTGTTGGCAGCTTAGCTGTAGCTCAGCTCAGGCACAGCTCACTGGCCCATGTGGAAATTGAATCAGTGACCCTGTTGCTCAGAGCTCACGCTCTTAACCAACTGAGCCACTTGGCTGGCCCTGAATGCAAGGTCTTATAAGTAAAATATAAAATGGGGAAAAGAAAGATACATAATTTCAGTATAGTTATTCTTTCTGATGAGAAAGAGAAAAGAATGGGATTAGAGAGGGTACGAGGTTCTTTAACAGTATACATTGTTTTATTTCTTTTAAGAAACTATCTGAAACAAATCTGGCATTTTAAGAATTGATAAATCTGTGTGGTGCGTATGTGAATGTTCTTTAAAATCAGTCTATTTTGTGTACTTGTCTGTATGTTAGCAATATTTCACAATAAACTTGTCTATGTTTATTGTGAAATAATAGAATTCACAAGTATATGAAGATATGTGACAGTAAATAATTATAAAAAGAACTCCCTATGCATCTTAATCCTAGTTAAGAAATAGATCATTTTCAGAATCATGAAAGCTCCTTGTATTGTCTCCAAACTTATCTCCCTCCCTCTTCACCAAACATTAACAAATACTGTGAGTTTTATGTTAATCACTCCCTTGTATAATATATACATACCACCTGTCTATTTATGTCTGGACACTATATTACTTAGTTTCATTCGTTCTTGAATTTTACATACTTTGAATCATACTCTTGTTCCTTCACTGCACATGTGTTTTGAGAATCTTCCACGTTTCAGTGTGCCTGTGGTTCAATCCTATTCATTGATACTGGGTATTCTGTTGTAGGAATACATATAACACAATTTATGAATTATTCTTTTGTTGATGGACTTCTAGGGTGTTTCCATTTTAAGGCTATTATGAAAGATGTCAGCATGCCTGTTAGTTCCCTGTGAAAAGACCGAGAAATAAGATATACACATTTCATGAGTCATAAGATATATTTTATAGCTTTAAGAAGTAATGCCAAACTTTTCTATAATACATGTAACAATTTACACCCCCAACAGCAATAGATGAGAGTTCCTGCCACTCTATATGTTTATCAATACTTGGTTCTGACACATTTTTAAAGATCTGATCACCTGTAAGGTATGAAGTAGTATCTAATTATGGCTTAATTTACATTTCTCTTATTACTAATGTAATTGAACATCTTTTCGTTACCATGGGTTATGCTTCCTATTTTGTTTGTCTTTTCCTAATCTTAATGTGGTTGAATTATCAATCTTTTATGAGAGTGCTTTTTGAGTCTTGTTGCAGATTCCTACCAATTTTTCAGAAATTTGTTTTTGTTCTTCCTGGGCACACAGCTAGACCACATCTCACAACTTGCATTGTTCACTGTTGCTAGGTGACTGAATTCTAACCAATGGAGTGTGAGTAGAGACGACGTGTGCCACTTTTTGGCTTGACCCATAAAAGCCCTCACACTTCCATGCTCTTTCTCCCTTCCAGTTGACTAGATTAGAAAACCCAGGACATCTTGGAAGCTGTGTATTGAAGATGGCAGGGCTGTCAGATTGCTTGGAGGAGAGCCACCCTGACAGTCATGTTTATGTGCCTTAAACTGTTATAGGATCGAGAAATGAACAACTATACCTTTTTGGGTCTATTTTTTAGAACTGTTATAATTAAGCTAACTTAATACATGTTTAAGATAGTCTTCATTAATCTGAGATCAGAATAATACCTCCTATATTTTTTTCCCAAAAGACTTGTAGTGTTTCAGTAAGAAACTGCATGAATTATTGAACAAATAGCTAAGCTTGATCTTTTAGCAGTTTCTATCTGCTATGTGTTTAGCTGTATATCCACCCCAAAAATGTATATGTTGAAGTTCTAAACTCTAGTACCTCAGAATGTGACTGTATTTGGAGATAGGGCCTTTAAGGAGGTGATTAAGTTAAAATGAGGTCACTACAGTGGGCTGCAATCCAATCTGACTGGTGTCCTTAGGAAAAGAGGAAATTTGAATATAGATCTATACAAAAGGAAGACCATGTAAGACACAGGGAGAAGATAGCTATCTATACGCCAAGGAGAGAGGCCTAGGAAGGAACCAATCCTGCCAACACCTTAATCTTGGAGTTCTAGCCTCCAGAACTATGAGAAAATAAATTCCTGTTCTGGCTGATTTGGTCCTGGTGAAGACTCTACCTGGCTAACTGAGAGCTGCTATGTCCTCACATGGTCTTTTCTCGGTAAATGTGTGAGGAGAAAGAGCAAGCAAGCTTTCTGGTATCTCTTCTTAGAAGGACACTAATCCCATTGGATCAGGGCTCCACCTCATGAGCTAATTTAACTTTAAATTACTTCTTTTGAGGCCCCATCTCTAAAAGCAACATAGGGAGTTAGGACTTCAATACATGAATTTTAGAGGGACACAAATCTTCAGTCCATAACAAATGTCTACAACTACATCAACAACATGTATCAATTTAAAAAATGTAAATAAAATAAATTGGATACAAGAATAAATACTGAGTGATTCCATTTATATAAAGTATAAAAACAAGTAAAACTATGTTGCTTGAAAACAAGATCATGCCTTTGGTTGGGAGATGATGATTGGAATGGAGCACAAGGTGGAGGGACTTTGCGGGGCTGGTGATACTTATTGATCTGGATGCTGGTTACATGGGTGTGTTTGTGACATTCATGTAATTTGTTTATATTGTAAATTGTACTTTTTATTAAAAGGTTTTTAAAAACCCAAGGGATCTAGTGATACAATGAAAGAGACCTTTCCAAAGATCAAGATCTTTAAGATGCCCATAGCCTTTAACTTTAGTACTTTACAAGAATTATAATTATTTCCTAATTCTTTAGGAGTTGCTGTCATTTGAGGAAGTGACTGTGTATTTCACCAGGGAGAAGTGGGAAGACTTGAACTTGGCTCAGAAGGATACCTACAGAGATATAATGCTGGAGAATTAAGCAAACAGGTCTTGCTTTGTCCATACAATTTGGCCTTGTGTGGTTCTAGATATATATCTATCTAAAATTTTATGTAATAGATATATATAAAAATATCCACAATCCTTTTATTTCCAATTCTAAAAATCCTAAAATCTCTGAGGGCAAAAATGTTTTCTCATAATCTGTTTGGTTACCAAACCTGAGTTGATCTGAACTCATCTGGTGGCAAAATAAAGACTTACAGTCCCAATAGGTATTTTCATATTCATACATTTTGTTCCAGAAATATTAACATGTTGGATTATGACGTATTGGCCCATATGTGGTGTTATGTAAATACCTGACCTTTCTAAAAACTGAAAAATTCTGATTTTTGAAACACATGTGGCCCAAGGCTTTAGATCAAGGATTTTGCATCTATGTGTCCTGGAGATTTTGGCGCTCGGAGTAACATTAACATCCCCACCCACCTCCACAAGAAACGCCTTGAGAGGGACATGTGTCACATCAGTGAAGAGTAGTAGCACTATTGGACTGACAGTTACCTCCTCCAAGCACTTTCTTTTCCCCACTTCCAAGTGGTAGCTATAAAACTCCCTGATAAAACAAAAAATGGCAGCTTGGTTTCCTGATGACAGCTTTTGATTGTATCGATGAGCACTGATCTGGAAATCAGCAATCTGGCCAGACAGAAGATTCAATTACAAGCAGTACATTTAGCTATAGGAGAACCAGAGAACATACCCTAAAGACTATTCTTGGCTGTGGCCAACAGCTAAGCCATATAATCTAGCAAGTGGGTCTTGGACAATTAAAAATAATCAAAATTGGGCGCCCAATTATGATAAGCCCTTTGCCCACCAAAAGAATCCAGCAATTGGACTCTGAAGGGGACAGGAGTGCTAAGATAGATGACCTAGACCAATCATTCAAAGTGGCACTGTGGCTCAAGATGAGTGGCCAACTGAGTCCCCCAAGCCAAGCTGTGTTCGTCCAATGATCCCACATTCCATTATGACACCTGCTGGGTCAATAATGGTTGCCAAAGACTGTTCAGAATCCTGCTAGAAAGTAAGCATGTGGGAAGAGGGGGCTCACCTGCTCAGTCTCGGCAGGACCCACTGCTTGTGCCTGGTAGACAGCTCTGCCTTGCTCGCACACCTTCTGGGAACCCTGAATGGTTGGAGACCCCCTGGTCCCTCACTCTGGCAAGGCTCCTGTCCCTGCCGTTCCTGCTAGGGACTCCAGGAGCTTTCCTTTTAATTGTGTCACTGTTCTGGAGACCTAGAAATTCCAAGCAGGGCACCTTCCAGAATAGAATTTGAAAATCTTAGACATTCTAAGACAAAGATTTTAATGACTTTATAACTTTCCCAGCTCCAGTCAGGTCTTCTGTCAACTGTGGTAGCAAAAATCTAGGTTTACTATTTTGTTGGACATTGTGCTTGGTACTGTGGGAGAATACACGTAATAATATGGTTCCTCACTGTTATGGAGCTAATTAAGGTAAGTGAGGTCATAAGTGTGGGGCTTCCATTGACAGAACTGGTGTCTTTATAAGAGAAACAGATATTATACCAGATTTCTCTTTCTGCCCACCACACAGAGGAAAAGCCATGTGAGGACACAGTGAGAAGGCAGCTGTCTACAGGACAGGTAGAGGCATCAAAAGACAACAACCTTTGATGGCACCTTGATCTTGGACATCCAGCCTCCAGAACTGTGAGAAAATAAATTTATGCTGTTTATTCACTTAGTCTGTGTTATTTTGTTGTGGCATCAGAGCAGACTAAGACACCCTTTATAGTCTAGGGATCAGAGATGGCAAGTACTCATACTCATTAAGTTACTATATGTAGTAGTTTGCAAGTGTTTTGGGGTAGCATAATTGAGAAGTGAAATTTTTAAATTGTCTTAAAGGAGTGGAGTTGTTCCTTTATTAATTTGGTGACTTAGGGGCTGGGGAAAGGGAACTGGGATTAAAAGCAGAGAAGCATTTTGACCAAAGGCATATATGTGGGAAATTCAAGTAGGTAGCAGTAAATGTCTATAGAAAGTGGAAGAGGAAAAGAATAAAGGAAAACTAAAAATGGAGAGAGGACGGTCCATTCTAAGTTTGCAAAATTCCTGTAGTAAAAACACTAGGATCAGCACCTATACCAGGTTATATATATGACCATTTACTAGCTATCTGACCTTGGGCAAATAACCTTGATAAGTCTAGGGAAAACACCAGTGTGATATAGCTCATGGCCTGCTTCAACTTTTACCATTGCCTCACCCTCAGCCCAGTTCTCTTAATACTAAATCTCATTTAAATAAAAGTTAAATACTCCACATGACACCCTGAAGTCTGAATGAATCTAAGCCAGTCCTCTCACAGTACCTCCTGTTGGTTTTAAGGAGGGTCAAAGGAGATAGCATGCACTGCTATTCTACCACATCCAAGGTCAAAGAGGTGAGTTCTGAAAGGCAATTAATTTGGTTTTTGTTTTTGTACATTTAGGAAAAAAAGTTAATGTGAGGTAAGGTGACAAGGCAGAAGTAGAACTCTCATAATAGAATGTAATTTGGCATTTGCTTCCAGGGAAGGAAATTGGGAGGGTGTATTAAAAGTCAAAACTAGCTCACACACTGATTAAGGAATTCTACCTGGGAACCTAGCCTGAGATTCTAAAGAACAATCCAAATTATGCTAAAATTATACTGATGTTCACTACAGCATTGCTTGCAACAATAAAAAACAACAAATGCTTGAAATGTCCAAAAAAAGGAAAATGGGTCAATTGTTACATCTACTTGGATTATGATGCAGCCATTAAGCATAAAGGTTATGAAAACTATGTAAAATCCTTAATACATATTAAAGATCTGAAATGTAAAAACTATTATATAAAAATATGCACAGAAAAAAATCAGAAGGAAATACAACTGACCCTTAAACAACATGGGTTTAAACTGATGGTCCACTTATATGCAGATTTTTTTCAATATAATCGGCCCTCCGTATCCACAGGTTTCACATCTGTGGAGTCAACCTACCACAGATGAAAGACAATATTTTCAATCCATGGTTGCGAATCCAGAAATGTGGAGGGCTGATTATATGCATTTTTCTACACCATTTTATACAAGGGACTTGAGTAAAATGAATTTTCATATCCACAGGGTTCCTGGAACCAATACCCATGGATACCTAGGGATGACTGAAATTTTGGGGGTGTCAAAAAGTTATAGACGGATTTTTGACTGCACAGAGGGTATAGGTGCCCCTTAACCCCCATGTTGTTCAAGGGTCCATTGTAAATGCCAGTAACAGATCAGGCGTGGGAGTATAGGTCATTCTTTCCTATAGTGGTTTCCCAAATATCCAGGAAAGTGCTTATATCCCCTTAATTTAAAAAAAGGTTCAAAAAGAATTTGGATGCAATACATGTTATGTGTGTGCAGAACTGGAAAGAGAGTAAGATAGACTTAAGAGCTAATCCAAGCTTTTAGCTGTGCCTGCAGTTTAACCCAACAGCAAAAGAATGGGAAAGAGGGACTCTACAAAGTTAATTTTTTTTAAAGTAAAAAATACAAAGTGGCTCTTGTATGCACTGAACTGTACGAGGTGTTTTGGATGATAAAGTATTTGAAATCCTCTCTACCATCTACGTAGAAAGACAATTCTAAGTGAGTAAAATGAATTCTAAGGAAAGTAATTGGAGTGCGAAAGATTTGGTCCCAGAGCAGAGGTAGGAAGAGTGAAGAGACAAGGACAGAATGTCACATGTCAGCCCTCACTCTTCTCAGAGGTCTCCTCCCTGGAACCATCTGTTGGAGGGGCTCCCAACTTATGCATTTCTCCTTCATAGTAATACTCTATCAGTGTGTGTCTGGAGACTTGAGTCAGACTGAATCTATCTTGGGTGTGATGCCCAAGGAAATACGATCCATGATTGACTGAAATACTTCACAAGCCAAAGAATGTAGTTTCTGGGCAATGAACAAAAAAAAAAAAAAAGAAGAAACAAAACAGCTCAAGCAGAAGCATGTCAAAATGATGGGACTTTATTTCTATGGATCCTTTGGTGTCGGATAAGGTGTGGACTCTGTCTAAAGCTTTCCCCACATTCAAGACATTTATAAGGTTTTTCTCCAGTGTGAGTTCTCTGGTGTGTAATGAGGGTTGCACTCTGACTGAAGCGTTTCCCACAGACAGAACATCCATAAGGCTTCTCCCCAGTGTGGATTCTCTGATGTTTAGAGAGGTCAGAGCACCGTTTGAAGCTCTTCTCACATTCTTCACATGTATAGGGTCTCTCCCCTTTATGGATTCTCTGATGTCTAAAACGGTTGGAAATGCGGCAGATTTCCCCACATTCGTTACATTTATAGTATTTCTCTCCTATGTGGATTCTTTGATGCCGATTGAGATGTGAGCTCTGTCTGAAGCTGTCCCCACATTTGGGACATGTGTATGGCTTTTCCCCTGTATGTGTCCGCTGATGTTTAATCAGGGCAGCACTCTGACTGAAGCTCTTCCCGCATTCTTGGCATTCATAGGGTTTCTCCCCAGTGTGGATTCTCTGGTGTTTAAAGAGGTCAGAACGCTGTTTGAAACTCTTCTCACAGTTACCACATTTATAAGGTCTTTCTTCACGGATCTGCCTCTGGGTCTCAAAGAGGCCTAAACTATGGAAGTTTTCCTCGGTGTCAACAGATCTGTGAGGTTTCACCACTGGAAGTTTCACCAGATCCAGACTCTGTTTGCACTTGATGCCGCATTCGTCACCATTAATGGATCTCTCTGCTGTCAGGCTATTCTGACAAAGAACAAAATTTGAACTTCTGCCATTATTCCCAAAGTCATTATTTTTGGAGTCTCCCCCTTCTGTGTAACCATTCATGAGATCTGAGGTGCTGGTGAGTCCTTGCTCTTCAGGAGAATGTTCAAGTTTCAGTGATGAGGGGGTTCCTGGTTGCTTTTCTACCCTCTCCTCATGTGTATCGCCACACTTGGAAAACAGGGCAGCTGTCCCCTGGGATCCCTCCTGTAGCTGCCCCTGTGGCTCTACTTCTAGAATTTCTTGCTTTGGAATCAACTCTTTGTTCTCAGTTCTGGTTTCCAAACCTGAAACATTAAAATGACAAATTGCTGACATTTCATCCTGTGCAAGAGTGAAATAAGCAAGTACTAGCCACCCAAACACAGCCCCCCCAAAACCTTTTTCCTCTCCATGAAACCACTCCTGAAGTTAAACTGTTTTAACTTACATTAACCTGTCAGATGTGCTGACATTTTCCTGTAAAAAACCAATTCCTTTGCTTTTATACTTGTGTCTGCACCCACTAACCCATCTCGTCTCCTCCTGCCCCACTCCACTGTTGTTTGAGTTACCATATTATGCTAGGTAAATTGGGAAGGAGTGTTAAAAGAGGTGGTCTAGCCTTTATGCCATGTCTGAAGGATGGTTGAACAAAAGAAATTCTATTCATGTGATGAGTTACAGTAGTAGACATATCAGGTGCCTCCAAAGTCTGAAGGCAGGGTTTGTGTGGGTGATAAATCTAGGACTGATTTGAAAGTCCATAAAGGAATCAGATTCTAACCCGCAGTCCAGAATTCTTGCAGTTTACTCTCCAGGAAGGCTGAACCAGATAAATTCTGGATTGGGGACATCAGGTACAGCTAAGAATAGTGGGCAGGTACCACTATCACATCAGAACAATCAAGTGAAAAGTGACACCCTAATTGGTAGAACCTCATTGTACTGTCTTCTCAGGCTCAAACTATTGGCTCCAAAGCTATATCCTCCAGGCAGAAAGGGCAGAAATTTTTATGGCAGGGATTTCAGAGGCTTATTCCCTATTGTATTCCACCTAGAACAGCACCTGCAGACTGTGGACACTCAATAAAACATTTGTTGAATAATCTCTCTATGGTAAAACTCACCAGCCCAGGCCAAAAGACTTAGAGACACTGACATATGAGAATTCCCAAGTATTACCAGCACCTGATGGCCAACCCTATACTGGAGATCCCCAGTTCACAAGTGCTACCCCAACAAACAGAGATTCTAGTCAGAATTCTTATGTTTGACTATTAAATACAAACAGAAAGTAAAAGGTTACCAATATTGCAAGAAAACCTCTAATAGAAATGACAGTGAAACATATAATGCATGAAATGAGAAAACCTAATAACATAACAAGTATTCTCAGATAAATAAGAGAAGATATTGCATCCAGAAAACAAGAAGGCTATAAGAAAAGGAATATTTAAAGAAAAAAAGTTCGAAAATGTTAATGAGAGGAAAGATATTTCAGTGTAAGAGTTGGAAAATAAAGCTAAGGAGATCTCATGGAAAGTGAAATAAAAGATAAAGAAATGGGAAGGGGGTGGGAGGAACCTTACAGGATCAATGAGTTCCAACATCCATCCAACTGAAAGAAATCCCAGAAAGAACACAGTAAAAATGAGATAAAAATAGATAAATAAAAAAAATACTATAAAAAATTCCTCACAACTCAAAGGTATGGGTGTCTATATTATAAGACCCACCAACTACTCAGAACAATGAATGGGGAAAAATTCATACCTCACACTAAGCCACATCAATGGTGAAATTTCATAGCAGCAGGATTAATAAAGAAAAACTTCTAAAGGCTTCTATACAGAACAGATTGTACACCAAGGATGAAGTATCACAGTGGTATCAGATTTCTCAATAGCAACATGGCAAGCTAGATAGAAAATTCACTGTCTTCAAAATTCAAAGGTAAAATAATTTCTGACACAGAATGCGATATCCAGCCACACTATATTCCAAATGTGAGAGAGGAATAAAAACATTTCTGACACTCAGAGTTTCAAAAAATTTAGCTCCCAAGTAATATGGAGCACACTGGAAGATGCTCTCCATCAAATCAAGGCGGGTAAAATCAAAGAGGAAAATGGTATGAGATCTAGGAAAGAAACAGGAATTCCCAGGGTGATAGTGAAGGAAAGTTCTAGGATAACAGCTGAGTAACAGGTCTGGAAAAGAAGCGTCTTCACACTGCAGCAGAGGAGCTGCAGGAGGATCTCGCCAAGGGAAGATGGAAATGACGGCACATCTGACATATGTGAACACACTGAGAGGAGTTGTACATTTCTAACAGAAAGCTCGTGGGTGGAGTAGTGTTCAGTAGTTAGAAAAGTAGAAAAAAAAAGAAACATGCAAAACGAGGCACTTTTAATTCCAGGGAAAACTAAAAGCTGTAAAGAAAAGATATACAATCATATATATTATGTGGGTGAACATAGATAATATTTATATAGGCGTAACATTGAAATATATTAATGAACAAAAAAGACTAATTTAACTATAACGAGAGAACTATGGACTGCTAAATGTGTGTATGTTGGGGGGACAAAACTTGTCTTCCTCAGTAGGCAGTCAAGAGATAATAATTGAAATTGGGAGGAAATAGCAAAGTATTTTATTTAGAAATATAAGAATAAATACCACTGAAAAGAGTTAAAAACATTTTAAAGTTGTTATGTCTGCAAAATTGGAAACAGGATTGAGAAGGATCTAATATTTCCTACGACGATTTGAACCATAAAGTAAAAGATTGAAAAAGCTGACTATATTAAAAATTTTTATTCTATATAACAAAACATGCCATAGTGAAAAGACAAGCCACCTGTATAACCAATAAAATAACAAAGGATTTGTATGAAAATTACAAAAGACAGCCACAAAGCAATTTTTAAAAAGATAATGGAGGGAGGAAGGGGAGATAAGGCTATCAACAGGCGATTCACAAGAGAGGAAACCAGAATGTCCAAATATATCTGAAAGATATTTAACTGAGTAGAGATCAGGGTAAGGCAAGTTAAAACCACCAGATATCATTCATTCATTAATCTAAATAGTATTTACTGAGCACCCATTCTGTGCCAGGCACTATTCTAGGCATTTAGATTACATTAATGAACAAAACAGTAAAAAATCTTTCCTCTTGTGGAGTTTATATTCCAGATGGGGTGGTCAGACAGTAAATAAAGTACATTGCATAAATTGTTAGAGGGTAATAAATGCTATGGACCAAGTCAAGCAGGCAGAGGATTGGTCAGCAGGGTGGGAGGAGGAGACAGTGGTAGGCAAACTGCTAAACATGATGGTCAGGTCAGGCCTCACAGAAAGGAGAAATATGAACAAAAACCTGAAACAAGTCAGGGAGTTTGCTTATAGTTTGTGGAGTTCTGGAAGAACATACTAGGCAGAGAGAACAATTAGAGCAAAGACCATGAAGTGGGTTGCCAGCCATGGTCAAGGTCCGTGGAGCTGGAGCAGAGTGAGTGAGGGGAGCAGGAGATGGGTTGGTGTGGTAACAGGGTCTGTCACACTGGGCATCACAGGCTTTTCCTCTGCGTGAAATGAGGAGTATTGCAAGTTCTGAGCTGAGGTGGGAGGCAACCTAACATTAAAAGGAATACTTAGACTACTGTGTTAACACATCATGCCATCAGCTGCACACCAAATGTTGACAAAGATGTGGAGAAAGAAGAAATTTCGTATACTGCTAGTATCTTTTTGGATGGCAAGATGGACAAACATCCCTAAGTATATTCTTTTCAGAAACTCCTACATATGACCACAGGGAGAAAGATACAAGAATGTTCAGTGTGATACTCTTTGTGATGGTGAAAAACTAGAAGCCTTAATGTCCTTAATTGATAGGAGAATGGATAAATGAATCTTGAAATATACACAATGAAATATATAGATGTTAAAATGAATAAACTAGAGCTACATTATCAACATGGATAAATCTCAAAAATGTAATGTTGAGAAAAAGGCAAGGTGCAAAAGAATCATACAGTAATATAATTTATATACCATAAAAATAGTATATATATGTTCGCATGTTTATATATTTACATGTTTATATATGTGTGTATATATATATTTGTAGAGAGAAAGAATGTGTGTGTATGTGGTTACATGAATATATAGAAAAAACATAAAACAGACATGGAAATAATAAATACCACAACAGGATACTGGTTACCTCTGGAAAAGGAGCAAGGGGAACAGCTTTCAGGAAGGGTTGCACAGGGCTTCACCAATAGCTGTAACATATTATTTAAAAAAAAAAAAAAAGCCAATATGGCCAATATTAAAATTTGATAAACCTGGGTGGTAAAAACACAGGTGCCCATTATATTTTTTGATACTGTATGTATTTTACTAAAAATGAACCAAAAGAGGCTGAATCTATCACTTAACAATATAGAACAGAAAAATCTTCCTAGGGTCACAAAAGAGACTCTGAGTCTCTCAAACTATGTCTGTGAATGGCACTGGCTCAGGGTTCGGACAGAAGCAAGCCCTCCCCAAATCACACACAGCTAGAGACAAGCAAAGTCACAGCACTTACTTGGCGGGACTGTGTTCCCATAGTCCTTCGGTGTGCTCTCCCTGTAGAAGTCCCTCTCAACTGGGTCTAGATTCTCCCACTCCTTCCAGGTTAGAGACACAGCCACATCCTTGACCTTCACCAAACCCTAAAACAACAGGAGATCTCCCTCAGCACCTGCTGTCCCAGGATAGCCTTACCACTAGTCTTGGGATGAGGCCAGACTCTAGAGAAGGGTCGGCCAGCACTAAGGAGGAAGCACTGAAAATGAAGTAACCACCATGACTGTTGAATCTTTACCAGTGAATCATGTACCGATGGGGGAGTTTCAAAGTGACCAATGACAGAGGCTGCCATTCTCTTGCAATCCCCAAAAGCCTTTCTGTGGACCATCTACACATTTGGGGTAAGAGTGAAATATTCACTTGAGTTATATCCCTGTGATTTATCAAAATGGTAATCAGGTATATAGATTAAAAATGTACAGATGACTAGAGAGTCCCAAGTTACAATGCTGGCCCTGAGACAGTTTCCTCATATGTGTAATGGATACAAATATCTACCTTAAGAAGATGAAGGTACCTCACCAAAAACTCCTCAGTATAATTTCCTTTCCTTTCCCTGACCATTGCACAGTAAGATATTATCCAACCAGATGACCTTTTCAGATGGCTTATTTAAATGTAAGTTGACCATTCAGAGAAGGTAAAGCCATAGATCTTAGGAAGGGAAGGTTTTAAAACTGATGCAGGGAGATGGCTGTCTAGGCTCCAGTGATGACTCACAAACTGACTCCAAGGATTTCTCACTCAGTGACACGGAAGGGGAATATATTTTGTTTTTTCTGTTGTGTTTTGTTATATTTTATGTTGTTTTGACATCTTTAAAAAAAAAACACAAAAAAACACCTTTCTGGCTGGGGAGATTGCCCTTCCTGGGGCCAGCCAATTCTTAGTGCAAAGGGCTCAGCTGAGACTGGTTAATCCAGAGCCATACCTTCTCCATCTGGCCCGTATACTCGAGGAGGCAACATTCCTCTGCTTTAATCATCCCGAGGCCAGGTACCAGGCAACTAGGGACCACTGCTATAATTTATAGCACACTGAAATTATTCAAACTAGCTGATCCTTCCGTTCACTCTGCCCTGCTCTGCCTTTCCATCAGAAACCCTAACATAGGCTCTGGCCAAAGCTTTCCCCTAGCTCCTGTCACCTGCTTGACCACCCTAGTGTCTTTCCCATGAGGTTGTTTGGCATGTGGTGCCTCCTGTTTCTAGGACCTAAGTGTGATAACTTTTTTCCCCTGAGCCTCTGCTCTGTCTCTGTGTAAAGGAAAACCACACTCCTGTGTGTCTCCTCTACTTTCAAAACTCTGAATACTTCACTACAAGGCGACTTCACTTCCAACACCAGATGTGTGTGTGTTTCCACACATCAAACAATTCGCAACACCAGATGGGTGCCCTACAGTTTAGCTTAATTCTAATACTACCTACCTGGAGGTGGGCTCAGGTCCCACAGATTCAGGGCTCAGTCCTACAAGACTGCCCCCTCCCCAACTTCAGACATCAACTGCAAATCCACGACCTGTTTCTGACCAACCAGCTATAGATCAGAGGTTTCCACGACCCCCTCTTTGGGTTTGATTAATTTGCTAGAGTGGCTCCAGAACTCAGGAAAGCAATTTACTTACTAGATTATCAGTTTATCATAAAAAGATATAACTCAGAAAAAGTGAGATGGAAGAGATGCATAGGGCAAGGTCTGGGAGGGTCCTGAGCTAGAAAGCTTCGGTCCCCGTGGGGTTGGGGTGCATCGCTCTCCCCTAAGTGGATGCATTTACCAACCTGGAAGCTCCCTGAACCCCATATTATTGGGATTTTTATGGAGGCTTCATCATGTAGGTATGATCAATTATTAACTCCACTTCTAGCCCCTCTCCCCTACTATCAATTGTGGGAGAAGGGAGTCACCAAAACGTTAAAAAGTAAAAAGGGATCCTCACATTCAGAGTGGTAGGGAATTACTGTTCTAGCATCCTCACATCTTTCTTTCCCAAATATTCTAGTTAAACAAAAGGGTGTCTGACAATGGGTAAACAATACTGTGTAGGTTTTGTGCTGAGAGGTCTATAACTTAAGGATCATGTCCTGGATGGATTTGTCACCGTTTCCCACGGAAAGGAAAGTTTTATGCACATCCTAAAGTATACACAAAATGTAATGAGGAAGTAAGAAACTTCTGAAATTCATAGCATCCATACACCTCCGTTCCCCACACTCCCATCACCGGCACACTCCTCACCTGGGGTGAGGTCTCACCAAGCGCTCTCTGAAAAGACCGCACTACCGCTGCAGCCTTCTCCCCGCTCTCGGGGCAGTGCTTCCGCACCCAGGCCTGGAGCTCGGGAGGCAGGATGGTCAGGAACTGCTCCAGCACCAACAGCTCTAAGATCTGCTCCTTCGAGTGCACCTCAGGCCTCAGCCACCGACGACAAAGTTCCCTGAGCCGGCTGAGCGCCTCTTCGGGTCCGGCCACCTCCTGGTAACGGAACCGCCTAAAATGTTCCCGACAAGTTTCGGAATCCCAACAGTCCCCTGGCGGGCCGGACTCCTGACCCCCGGGTGAATCTTCCTCCACTTTAACTATCAAAAGTCCATCACGCAGGGGCGGAGCGGTGATCCTGGGCCCCCCAGCCACCCTCCAGGCCCCCGCCTCGGCGTCGCTGCCTTGACTTGTGCTGAAGATCGAATTCATCTTTCTCTGGCACCTGTCGACTCTCCTGAAGTTTTGCCTTCAGGTGAGAAGAGAGCAGGCCCTGCAAAAATCCAAGAAACTCATGGGCCCTCCCCAAGCAGCTGCCCCCTCCGGGACTCCTCCTATCCGCAACTGTGCCACTTAGGACCCACCTCGTCTAGTGACAAAAAGGCGAGTAGCCCAGGCAGGAAGTGCGTCACCCAGTCCCGGCAGTGACCACCCTCCCTGGCATTTCCTGGTCCTCTCTAGGCGGCCTTGGAGGAGTGAGATGCATCTTTGTGGTTTTTCTTTCCTGCTCCTTCCAGGGATTCTCTACGTGTGTACTTTGCTTTGTAGGGCTTATAGCCCTTTGGGTTACAGAACTAAAGGATACTCTTCTTTTAAAACTTGAATATCATTCTGTTTTTAAAAAAGATTTTTATTAAAATATAGCTAACATACATATTATGTTTCATGTGTACCTCATAGTTATTCAACATTTATATACTTAAAGAAGTGATCACCGTGGTAAGTCCAGCAACTGACACCATACCACACTATCACAATATTATACACTATATTCCTCATGCCGTATGTTATATCCCCATGACTTGTTTTATACCTGGAAATTTGAAACTTATCCCCTTTCACCTTCCCTCTCTTAATTTTTCCAATTACAGTTGACATTTAATATTATTTTATATTAACTTCAGGTGTACAACATAGTGGTCAGACATTTATATAAGAAGTGATCCTCCTGACTAGTCTAGTACCACCTGGCACTATACAGAGTTATTACCATATTATTGACTATATTCCCTATGCTTACTTTATATCCCCATGACTATTTTGTAATTACCAGTTTGTACTTCTTAATCCCTTCACCTTTTTCACCCAGCCCCTCAATCTTCCTCCCATCTATCACCCTGGTAAATCTAGTACCCACCTGACATCATACATAGTTATTACAATATTATGGACTATATTCCTTATGTACCTACATTCCCATATCTACTTTGTAACAACCAATTTGTACATCTTAATCCCTTCTCCTTTTTCACCCACCTGCCCAACCCCCCTTCCATTTGGCATCATCAAAATGTTCTCTGTATCTATGAGTGTGTTTGTTTTCTTTGTTATTTTGTTCTTTAGATTCCATATATAAGTGAAATCACACTGCATCTGTCTTTCTCTTTCTGACATACTCCAGTTAGTACAACACCCTCCACGTCCATCCATGCTGCCACAGATACAAGAACCCATTCCTTTCCATGGCTGAACAATATTCCATTGTATGTATGTACCACCTCCTCTTTATCCATTCTTCCATCAACACACACCCAGGCTGCCTCCACATCTTGGCCATTGTAAACAATACTGCAATGAATATATGGATACACACATTCCTTTGAAGTAGAGTTTTGGGTTTCTTCAGATAAATACCCTGAAGTGGGATTACTGGGTCCTTCTTTGTCTCTTGTTATAGACTTTGTTTTAAAGTCTATTTTGCTGATATAAGTATTGCTACTCCAACTTTTTATTTTTAATTTCTATTTTCATGAAACATCTTTTTCCATCCCTTTACTTTCAGTCTGTGTGTGTCTTTCTAATTGAAGTGAGTCTCATGTAGGCAGCATATGTCAGGGTCTTGTTTTCTTACCCATTCAGCCATTGGAGCATTTAATCCATTTATATTGAAAGTAATTGTTGATATGAATGTAGTTATTGCCATTTCATTATGCATATATATTTTTTCATCTTAAGTCCCTCTAACATTCCTTGTAATACTGGCTTGGTGACGATGAATTCCTTTAGCTTTTTCTTGTCTGGGAAGCTCTTTATCCTTCGATTCTAAATGATAGCTTTGCTGGATAGAGTAATCTTGGTTGTAGATCCTTGCTTTTCATCAGTTTTAATATTTCATGCCAATCCCTTCTGGCCTGCAAAGTTTCTGTTGAGAAATCAGCTGACAGTCTTATGGGAGCTCCCTTGTAAACAACTAACTGCTTTTCTCTTGCTGCTTTTAGAATTCTTTGTCTTTAACCTTTGGCATTTTAATTATGATGTGCCTTGGTGTGGGCTTCTTTGGGTTCATCTTGTTTGGGACCCTCTGCACTTCCTGGGCTTGTATGTCTATTTCCTTCACCAGGTTAGGGAACTTTTCCGTCATTATTTCTTCAAATAGGTTTTCAATTCCTTTCTTTCTTCTTCTTCTATGATGCAAATGTTGATATGCTGATGTTGTCCCAGAGGACCCTTAAACTATCTTCATTCACTTGGATTCTGTTTAATTTGTGCTGCTCTGATTGGGTTTTTTGCTACCTTATCTTCTAAATCGCTGATTCAATCCTCTGCTTCATCTAATCTATATTGATTCTCTCTAATGTTTTCTTCATTTCAGTTGTTGTATTTTTTGTTTCTGATTGGCTCTTTTTTATGTTTTCTAGCTCCATTTTTATGTTTCTTATTTCTTTGTTGAAATTCTCCCTGAGATCATTGAGCATCCTTATAACCTGTGTTTAGAACTCTGTGTCTGGTAGATTGCTTGTCTCCATTTTGTTTACTTCTCTTTCTGGAACTTTGTTCTGTTTTTTTTTTGTTTGGGACATGTTTCTTTGTTCCCCCATTTTGGCTGCCTCCCTGTGTTTGTTTCTATGTACTATGGAGGGTTGTGATGTCTCCCAGTCTTAGGAGAGTAGCCTTATGTAGTAGGTGTCCTGTGGGGCCCAGTGGCACAGTCTTCCTTGTCACCTGAGCTCGGTGCTTCAGGTGTGTGTCCCTTGTGTGGGTTGTGTATGCTCTCCTGTTGTAGTTGAGACTTTGATGCTGTTTGCATATCAGTGGGAGGGATTGACCATCAGGCTGATTGGTTGTGGGGACTGACTGTGACTACAGTGGAGGAGCTGTTATGTAGGGGCTGACCCTATGGAGCAGGATTTGCCTTTGCAGGGCTCTGGTTTCTGCCCAGTCCTCGGAGGTGGCCAGGTGATATTCCAGCTCAGTCAAAAGCTGCCCACCATGAGTGCCAGCCCCAAGGCCTCATGGATGGGGTCCCACCACAGGCCAGGTTCAGCCTGTGCCCTGCCTGGCACCACCTGGTATAAGCCGTAAAGTAATCTGCAGATGGCTGCTACCCGCAATGGGCTTGGAGGTGCCTTGAGAGGCCAAGTTGTAAACCGATGCTAAATTGTGAACCGATGCAGGCTTGGGGCTGCTCAGCAAGATGTACGGGACACACCAAAGTCAGATGCTGCTCGTTTGGGTTTTGTGAACCTTTGAGAGGTTTTAGAAAACTGCAGCGTGAGCCAAGATAGGCCATTTGTATGGAAAAAGCCACTGGAAGTGGCTTGGGTGTACCTGAAAGTTGGGTGGGACAGGGTCTCAGGGAATCACTAGGGCAGAGCAAATAGTGTTAGCCAGGTTGATGGATACTTACGATACGGTGGCCCCTTGCATCTGTATGCCTGGAAGTGGGAGGGATCAACAAAGAAAAATGGATTCTGCCAGCATGTCTGTCTGGGAGAAAGCTGCCCCTGCAGCCCTTGCTTTGCAGTCAAGACAACTCAGTTCCTCCCCATATGTCCCTGGCACCTTTTGAGCTGCTTCCCTAGCACTGGAGCACAGAGTGAGTCCATCAGTGAGTAACCTGTGTGCAGGCCCTTTAAGAGGATTGCCTGGGACTCCAGCCACCCTCTGTCTCACCCAGCCACAATCTCCGCTGGTTTTCATAGCTAGAAGCTATGGGGACTTCTCTGCCCATCACTGGAACCCTGGGCTGGTAGCCTGGTGTGGGACTGGGACCCCTCACTTCTCCAGGGGGGACCACCATAGCCGAGATATACCTCCAAATTTTTAATGGTCACACATGGGTGTGGGATCAGCCTGTTCCACATCTCCCCTCACCCCCCTTGTACCAGTGTCGAGATGGCTTCTTCTGTATATACTTAGTTGTAGGACTTTGGTTCAGCTAGATTTCAGGCTATTCTCATTGATGGTTGTTCTGTAGTTTAGTTGTAATTTTAATGTGGTCATGAGAGGAGGCAAATTCAGCATTTACCTACTCCACCATCTTGGCCAGAAATCTTGAGTGTCATTGCTTAATACATTGTCTGTGAATAAATGTTTGTGCATTTTGTTTTAGGAAAAGTTAAAGATTCAACAGTACAATGAGTGGTAAACAATCATTCATCCATGTGGTATTTGTTTATACAAGAAAGGATGGGAGAGTATCTTCATGCCAAGGCATAGTGCTTGACACTATAGATATAAAACTGGGGAAGACATAGTCCCTGTCCTCAAGTTGCTCACTGTCTCCTGAGACAGACACCATTATCACTTCTGAAATCTAAGACCCCATTCCCCACCTTTTCTCCTTTGTCCAAAATGTAATATATAGCCAATGTTGCTTCACTGGCTTTGGAATTTTCAAAGCATATGTGAATTCCCTACGCACATGTATTAAAATTTTAATTTCTCATGTTAATCTGTTAATTTGATTATTAGCCCAGCTGCAAGAACTTAGAAGGTGGGAAGAAAAGTATTAATTTTTATTTTAGCCCCCACAGTGTACAGACACCCACAGGTGACAGGGCTACATGAGGTCTTATCTAGTCAGCATCAACATTTCCTGGGATCTTGTTAGAAATGCAGAAGAATTTCAAGCCTTACTCCAGACCTAATGAATCATAATCTGCATTTTAAAAAGATCCCCAAGTGATTTGTGCACACACTTAATTTTGAGAAGTAGTGATCACATGAACCTGACAGTAAAAAATATAAACTATTCTGTACATGTAGATTATGTGTAGCGTACATAAGCCATATCCACTATCCTTCATTATTTGTACACATAAATATTTTGTGAGATGACAATATGAAGCAGAGTTGTATCCCAGGGAAAATTCTAGAAGCAGTAAACCTCCACCTGTAGGCATCTTGCCTCCAAGCATTTGAAACTAAGCTTTAATTCAGTTTGCAACAGGAGTAAATGGCAAATTGTAATTTTGGTGATTTTTAAAATTTAACTTAAAAATATTTTATGATGGTTTGATTTTGACCTTTGGACTCTATTACATGTGACTATAACTCTTAATTATAAGATGTTTGAAAATACATAAAATATCAAGGACTTATTTTAAGTATCATGGGAATAACTGAACCTTTGAGTCCTATGTACTCAGAAAAGTCAGGCAGATAATAATAATTTAGCTAGCAGTGGAAGATTTTTTTCTAGTATTTTTTTTCTTGCTTCAAGAAACAGAATATATAAAACTACAATAATAATCTTTTACGTTTCATATCCATTTATATTCAACAATATTCAGAAAAACAAATCACATAATACTATCCATTAATTTAACATTTATATAAAATCATCTGCATTATTTAACAAGTGAAGAATTATCAAAGTTATATGTTATAGGTAAATTCATTTTTAAAATTCATTTATTTAAATGAGTAAAATTAATGTGTTGATTTATGAATGCAAAGTCCCAGGCAAGGTCAGCATTCCTTATGACATCTCTATGGACGAAAGTTTAAATTATAAACTAATGATTTATCCAAAAGTTATGCAAAAGCACAAGTAGTCAACCCCTAATTTTAGGTTTTAGAAGCTAAGTGGTTGTACTAGTTTGTTGTGATCTGTTTTGATTAGACATTAACAGGACATGAAACAGGCCAAGGCAGATTTTTCAGGATTAATTTTTAAGACAAATCCACTTCTAGACAAATCACTACTCTCAAGGCTCAGATTTGTCATTCTAGAAATTTGGAGCAACCTGTCATAATTTAATGCCATAACTTATCCCATGTTTATATCTGATCTCTCCAAGTGGCTTGAAAGTCCCTGCAGGGCAGAAACTTTGCACAAGTCTACTTATTCATATGTTTGGGGACACTATCATAATCTGGCAGGAATTCAAAAGTTCTTTTCCCAGTATTGCAGGACAAGGATTCAAGGATGGGCAAGGAAATTAAAGGTAGAATGCTGTAATGATGAACAGGGAAAAAGAAGGAGAAGCACACGCTAAGGAGAACTAATTGATTTATTGCTATTTATTATGTAATATCCAATCAATTTAGGTAGCACTATCCAATTAGTTGAGTCAGCAGTATACAATAGCAAGAGACAAAGGCAATCAAGACAATCAAAAGAGAGGCAATTACAGAAGGTGAAGACAGCTAAGAGTAGGCTATAAAATCAATTTGGCTAAATATACAAATGAAATCAATAAGGAGTATCCAAATACAGTAGTAAATTCTACTACATGTTAACTAGTAACAGTATATGCCAAAAGTTCACCAAAATAATGAGGAAACAACACTGGAGAGGTTGGGAATCAGCCAGACCTCACCAGGTTCACGGCTGGAAGTCAGAGCGTCTCCTGATGCTGTAAGCTGCAAGCTGCATGCAGTTCCCAGTGCCCATGCCAGAATGATGACAAATGATCAATGATGAACACCAAATGAACAACAACTGCCAGCTGAGGTCTGTCATATATATATAAAGATATATATATATATATATATATATATCTTTAATGTACTTCAGAGCCAAGTTTCTTGTTCCTGTCTCTGCATTTCTGTCTCCCCATTCCTGCCTACCTCTCAGGGAATGGCCAGTTCCGAGAGGGTTTGGCAGTCACTGTGATAAAATATTGCTTATCCAGCTGAAGGGCCAGCTCACCTGGACAAAAACACCTGCTGTTCTCGCCTGGGACTATCGGCTCAAGGCCTTCCAAAGCTTGGCAACGTGTCTGCTACATCATCTGATACAACTTAGTTACTTCTTCAGTTCATCTGTTGATATGGGCAAAACAGAAAGAAAGTAACATCATCTCATATCTCCCCTACTGGTAATGAGATGAGGGGGAATTCTCTCACCCCTGAGCTAAAAATTCTCTTAACCCTCAGCTAATCATCACCTCACATGCAGTCTCGTGTAAGGGAACAAAGAGCCAACAGACAAAACCTAACCATCCCTTCATCTGCTGATGAGGGAGAAACAGATAACAGAACCCTAACCATCACCTCATGAGGGAACAATCCTAACCTCAATGGGGGAGAGAACAACATCACCCCAATGAGGGAGAAAACAGACAGAAACAATGGAGTTACATTAGACAATGAAGGAGAATTTCCCCAACATCTTTCCCACAAATGCAAATTCATAAATAAGAGAACCCTTTACAGTATAGGCAAACTTAGCTCCAGAAAATATGTACCTATATAACTAATATGGACTCTAAAAGAGAACATCAAGTACTATGAGGGCAGTACAAGCATGTTTCATCTCCTCCCAGCAAGAAAAGCTGTAGGTTCTGTCTGCTCACCAGCTGTTTACCAGTCTGTCTCTGGGTTGTGTTATACACTCTGACAATGATATACTGATTTTCTTAGCTCTTATCTCCCTTTCTCCTGTAATGTAATTTTTGCCTTTGTTTGTAGAATGTCAAGTGCTTTCATCTGCTCTCACTGATATCAATGAATGGTATATTTCTGTGTTCCCAATGTCATTTTTGGTGCTTTGTACATAGAAGTTAATTGAGAAAGGCTAGTTGCCTCACATTTAAAAAATTACTGAGGAAATAATTAAGAGAGAAAAGGAAAATAGGGAAGGATAAATAAGATGGAGCCATGGATAAGATGGGAATACAAATTGCCTATGGTAAGCTAATGTGTGCTGGCAAAAGATAACCCACAATTTGGCTCTGAAAAGTGTCAGCAGCCAATGCAAGAAAAAATATCAGTTACATGATTGGCAGTATATCTCAGGGAAAAGCAAATTATTAATAGTGGAAATCCAGCTATTCTTGGTACCAAGAGAGAAGAGAAATTTCCCTTGAGTGCACAGAAAAGGACACTGTGACAATATCTTAACAAGATCTCCCAAGTAAACAAGCCTAATGGATTTTAATGTCCCTTTAATGTTAGTTGATGTCAGGTATCAAAGCACAATTCAAAAGAGCTGATTCTGTGAAGGAATAAAAGAGTGTAGTTTAAGTGTTGAGCTTTCTGAAGTTCTGGTTTAATATAGGACAAAATTCAAAGTGCCTAGAGCAGCACTTTCCAGACCTTTTGCTGTACGCTGCAGGCTGATAGTTATGTGAAAAGCCCATTCCCAGAACTACCTGGATCATCACCCATTTCTCTCCTCTTAAGACAGTACATCTTTTTGTGGCACATTGCAAAATGCCCACAAAGGTAAAACAGAAAAGAGAAAATACCAGGAATATGCTTTGCAGTTCCTCCTGTCAAAAAGTTGAGTATTTCCCCACTTTTTGAATTTGGGCTCACCTTGTTGCTTGCTTTGACTAACAGAATGGCAGAAGTGACACTGCGTGAGTTTTCAGCCTAGGTATTAAGAACCCTGGTAATTTCTGTTCTCTTGCTCTTGGAACCTGCCACCACTAAGTGAGCAAGTGAGTAAACCTGCAAATGAAGGGAGACATGTGACTCAGTTGCTTCCTATCTCTCCAGCTGACAATCAACCAATCCCCAGAAAAACTGCTTAGCTTACCAGTAGCTCCCCACAAACAAAAGAGGGAGCCCAGCAGAAGAACCACCCAGATAAGCCCAGACCAAACTGCCAATCCACAGGGTCATAAACTAAATAAATGGTTGGGATTTTTTTCAGATCACAAAGTTTGGAGTGGCTTGTTATACAGCAAAAGCTAACAGATATACTTTTTTTTTTT
>NW_017731371.1:7150358-7155352 GCF_001890085.2 Hipposideros armiger
GTGAACACAGCTCGACCTGGAGCTGGGCTGCCGTGAGTCACCAGTGACAGCGTAGGATGCAGTGGGGCTAGTCAGCAGTGGGTGGGAGCTTTCGGGAACTTTCAGGAGCTGTCCTGAGCCGCAGTGAGCAGCCGTGCAATGGCCGGGGAGCAACTGCCTCAGCTGGGAAGAGCGCAGTGAAGCGATGTCCTCCACAACTAGACTGAAGAACAAAAGGACAGCAACTCGTCTGTTCCCCTTCCGTGATTCCCCAATGCAGTTCCCCTCCCCCAATTCCCCAATAAAAGCTTAAAAACAAAAAAACCAATGGGGGGGGAGTGTGTGTAAAGTTAGACTTTTTCATAAATATTGGGACAACGGGGTAGTGATTTGGAAAAAGATAAAGTTGGATCTAAACTTCATACTATACACCAAGCAAATTCTGACTGGATCAAAGGACCCAATGTTTTAAAGTGAAACTATACAAAGTTCTAAATGTAAAGAGTGAAACCATACAAATACAACAATGCACCAAACATACTACAGTGTCAACTTAAGCCTCTTCAGCTAAAGGTCTCTCTGGAGATACAGTAGCGGGTTTTCTGAATTTCTTCATTCCCATAAGGCAGACCACAGCGCTAGCAGGGTAGTCTCAAAACCCAGCCCGGGCTAGGTGAAAATTCATCCCATACACTAAAAAATAATTCTCTAGGAGTATCCAAAGATGTGTGCCTTCTGACTCACAGAGTGAAGTCCGTGAGCCTCATTTTAGCGACGAGTGAAAGAGTGGTGATAGTGAGTCTTGTCCTGTCGAACAGCTTTGTAAACAGATACAAAAATGATAAATTATTAAGGATGAGATCCCCCTGGCTGGCTCCTCTCTCTTCCCAGTTATGCGGGGCTCCACCCCCACTTTCCCCAGTCAGCAGGGCAATGGACTTCGCCACACACTGCCTTCCAGCAGGAGGCGCCCAAGGAAACGCCTCCCTGCCCTCCCGCATTCTGATAGGCCCGCGAGACTGAGGCTGCAAGGAGAGCCACGGTTGCATTGGTTAGCAGGCATGGTCCGCGCGGGACTTTCTGGGATATGTAGTCCCGGGTGCCGCTGGCTCCCGCGACTCGCGAGCCTGACGACGGAGATTTCGGCCCCGAGAGCTGATTGCGGTGGTAAAGAGGTGGGTGTGTCTGGAGAAAGGGTGCAAGGGGTGGTGAGATTCAGGTGAACAAACCGAAAGGTCCAAAATTAAAGAGAAAGTGTTACGGGCTCGCAGAAAGCTACGGACCTACTTTGAACTGGGGCGCAGAGCGTTGAGGGTGGGGGAGCACAAGTTTCACGGCCAATCAAATACTAGCAACTGTTGCCTTAGCAACCGCTCTGGACACTTAAGGCCCTGCACCCTGTCAGCACTGTAAGGAAAGGGGAGGAGCCCAAATTGTTTAAATGGCCTTGGGTTTGGGTGGGGAAGGGGGGCTACCTCCGTTTTCTCCACGGCTCTAGTGACGCTGTCCTCGCGGTTCAGTGGGCGGGGAACGGCGCGGTTTCGGGAGGTAGGACAGGGGATCCCGGACCGGCACCCCATCTCCCCGCCGATTGGCCCACAGCCTCTCCGGGGCGGGGCTTGGGGCGGGCACCTCCCGCCCTATACGAGGCGAGGACCTCCGGGATTCCTAGAGAGGACTCGGAAGTGCTCTCAGGGGTGGAATTTTGGGTCAACCCAGTTGGACTGGGAAAGCTTGGACTTGCTTACTTCCGGCGAGGAAGTGTTGTGAACTGTCCGCTTCGGTTTTATCTCTATTTGTAAGAAGAAACCCGTCTTTCCAACGTTGATTGCGGGAGCTTGGTCTTCCAGGAGAGTTTCCCGGGACTGGGGCCTTGAGGAAAGGAAATGGGCTTTGTGTCCAGAGTGTAGTCCTGCCCCTAACCTTGACCGGGCCGGTCTACGTGTCTACGGGGTCAGGGTCCATTCCGAGGAATCCATGTCCAGATCTGTACTTATAACCCTGCTTCCCCTCGGGACCAATGAAAGTCTCCCTTTGGTCTGTCAGGCTCCTATGACTTGAAGGACAGGACCAGTTTTGACCATTGTAATGTTTATGACCCATGTTCTGACTTAAGTTTGGCTTATGGTAGAGAGAAGGAACTACTGCGTTTGGACTAGTTAGTAAGTCTTGTCCTTTCATTTATACGAAATTTAATGTTCTTCACCTCTAAAATCGTGTTGTTTGGGCCTGATGTCATCAGATTTTTATGGCTCTCATTTCCATTTTTTAAATGTTAGAAATATTCTCTGTTAGTAGTTATTTTATGGGTGGCGTGATGGCTGCTTTGTCGTCTATATTTTTAAGTAAATTACTCTGTTGAGTGGTCCTCGTTAGTTTAGATGACCTCTTTGTCATCTCTTTGCTAATAATGATTTCCAATATATCAGTAGGTTGTACACTAATGAAAGCATCCTTCAGAAGATCTTAAAGAGCAGAAAACAAATTTGATCAGTGTAACACAGTTAACCTGGAGAGCCATCCCCCTGGAGTTGGAATGATAATGACAGAGTCTGGGGAAGTTACAGACTTGGACCCTCCAGCTGAGACTTCACAAGAGCAAGAAGACCTTCTAATAGTAAAGGTGGAAGAAGAAGACTGCACCTGGATGCAGAAGTACAATCCACCAGTATTTGAGACTTTTTACCAGCGCTTTAAGCATTTCCAGTACCATGAGGCATCAGGACCCCGGGAGGCACTCAGCCAGCTCCGGGTGCTCTGCTGTGAGTGGCTGAGGCCTGAGCTGCACACCAAGGAGCAGATTCTAGAGCTGCTGGTGCTGGAGCAGTTCCTCACCATCCTGCCTGAAGAGTTCCAGACCTGGGTGAGAGAACATCACCCAGAAAACGGAGAAGAGGCTGTGGCTGTGGTAGAAAATATACAGAGGGAACTAGAGGAACGCAGACAACAGGTGAGTGGAGACAGAGCAATGAGGAAGGAGAGGAAGAAAGTTAAGGAGCTGCTGAGCAGGGGTGAGATCTTTAGCGCTCTGGTGCTTCATTCATATTCTTTTGTTCTCCTGGGATTAGGTACACTGTGGAGATTTCCTGCCACTCCAGCAATGAGAAGCAGTATCCAGTGTGTTAACCTGGAGAAGACAATCTGCGATTTTATTTATTTTTAAAATTACTGTATTTATTATTTGAATGACATGATACAAAATTCAAAAGGTACATAAGGTTGTAATGAAAAGTAAGTTTCCCTCCCACCCCTAACTCCCCAAGATGACTAGTTCTCCTCACCAGAGGCAACCATTGTTACGTGATACATGTATATCCTTACAGAGATATACCCTACTCTGTGTATATAAGCATATATGTACATGACATGCTGAAGAAAACCACAAATGTTTTAAAATCACTGCGCACTTCTGCCTCCTGCTTTTTTCTTATATCTTGGTTTGTTTCATGTTAGTGCAGATAGAGTGGCCTCACTCTGAAACTGCATTATATTCCATTGTATGGATGTACCATAATTTCACTCCTGTTGAGGCCTATTTAAGTTGTTCCTTTAGATTGTTTCTGAAGTTTTACTATAACCAGCTTTGCTGCAATGAATATACTTTATGTACATCATCAATTGTAGAATGAATGCTGAGAAGTCCAATTGGCTTAAGGCCGTATGCATTTGTAATTTGGACAGCGGTTGACAGATCGTCCTTCATAGAGTTATACCAATTTATATTCCAACAGTAATGTATGAGAGAAATCTTTTGCCCACAGCCTCATGACACAATGTTATCTAACTTTTTGATTATTGCCAGTCTGAAAAATTCAGTATTCCATTTTGGTGTAATTTGAATATGCATTTCTCTTACCTGAGTGAGTTTGACCACAGTACAAATTTTAAAGGGCTATGCCTATTCCTTCTTTTGTGACTTGTCAGTTTATATTATTTACCTATTAGAAAGAGTAAGCACTGTGTCTGTCATCTATGTTGCAAGTGTTGTTTTCCCACATTATTGTTTGTCTTTTGCTTATGGAGATTTTTGCTTTGCAGGATTTTAAAAATTTTATGCAATCAGTCTAAGTCTTTTAATTTATGGTTTTTGGGTTTTGTGCCATACTTAAAAAGGCCTTCTCCACTACAATATTATAAGAGACTTTTTTTGTAGTTTCTTTTTCATTTTTTTTTTATACTTTTAAGTGATCGATCCATCTAGAATTCATTTTGGTTTAGGGTGTTTGGTATGGTTACAACTTTATTTTTTTCCAGCTATCTACCCAGTTGCCCCACAATGTGTATAGGAATCCATCATTTTCCTCTCTGAATAAAATGCCATTTTTATTATACCCCAAATTTCTGCATGTATTTGGGTCCATTTCTGGTCTTTTTATCCTATTTTATTGATCTTACTGTCTATTCATGTATCAGTATTTTAATTATTTGGGTTCTATAAAGTGCTTTGGTATTTGTTAGGGCAACCCTTACTTCTTCCAAATTATTTTTCAGTATTTTCTTTTTTCCTTATGAACTTGAGAATTATTTTGTTTTCACTACCCCAAAAATCCTGTTGGTATTTTTGTTTGGATTGCATTAGATCATATATTAATCTAGGGAGGATCGATATCTTTATGTTGTTACTTCTTCCACTTTGTTACTCATTTTTAACCTGACCATCTACCTTTCTCCTTTTGTTAGGCTCATACTCTCTTAAACTTTCATTTTCTTTTTATAGCAAAGAAACAAAATTCATGGGATTGTAGGGCTATAAGAGTTTGAAGTTAGAGAATTTTCCTCTTCTTCAGAGCAATTGCACTTTAGTGTAAGGTACCAGTCTCACTATCCTTCACCTCTGGGCAAGGGGTATTTCAATATTTCAGAACATCCTTAAGCTCCTTAGCTGGTATAGCTCACTCCATGAGGCAAGTGAGCAGCGGAGAGAGCTGCTTATGAACTGCGGCCAGACCCTGCAGTTCTGCTAAATAATTGTCCTGCAGGCTGGAATGTTTGAACCTTTCTATCACTTTTATTAG
>NW_017731371.1:7155957-7164158 GCF_001890085.2 Hipposideros armiger
AAAAAAAGATTTTATTGGGGAATTGGGGGAGGGAACAGCATTGGGGAATCGGGGAAGGGGAACAGACAAGTTGCTGTACTTTTGTTCTTCAATCTAGTTGTGGAGGACGTGGCTTCACTGGCCCATGTTGGTATTGTGATCATTGCGCTCTTCCTGGCTGAGGCAGATCAGTCACCGGCCATTGGACAGGCAGCTCACGCTGGCTGCTGGCCACTCACAGTAGTTTACGGCAGCCCACTGCAGCCTACGCTTTCAGCGACTCAACGGCAGCCCAGCTCCAGGTTGAGCTCTTGTTCACCTTCTTAGCTGTAGAGGGTGCAGCGTCACTGGCCCATGTGGGATCTGAACTGGCGGCCCTGCTGCTCAGAGCTCACACTCCCAAGCCACCTCTTAACCAACAAGCCACTCGGCCAGCCCCTCCTGTTTATTAATAGTAATAGATATTCAAAAGCATAGGTTAAAACAAAAAGCAATTTTTTAACGGAGGATTTACAGCAGATATTACATATTTACCTTTCTCAGTGTGATATGCAGTCCATCTTTGGAAGGGAAAGAGAAAAATCGTTTCTTAGTGGTCGTGAGGATTTGAGGCCCAGAGAAGGGATTTTTCATGGGCCTCCACAGCACACTTTGTCTTTCTCTCTGCCTACTTTCTGTATCCCCAACATTGTTCCTCAACTTTATCTCCAGACAGTTCTTGCCTCTGGCAAGCTTTTTCCCAGGCTTTATCCTTGCCCCTTGGTTTCTTTGTCCTAGTCTTAGAGGATATCAAAGACTGCTTTGCTTCTTTGGTGCCTCCATGCCTTTTGACATACTTGGCATCATCTTAACTCTTGTTCTGAGCAGGTCCTCAAGGACACAGATTTCCATGCAAAGTGATATTTGCCACAACTGTTTTGCAACTGCCTCTTAATGTAATTCCTATACCACATTTTGCCAGTACTAGGAGGGTTAAAATCTAGAGTGTTTTGAGACATAATAGGAAGGGGGATGGCAGTTCTATCTTATTACCTGCTAGGATGCCACTGTGCTAGTGGCACCTTCCAGAATAGGCAGATTCTAGAGACTGGTTGTGGCAGAGTGCTTGTATGTACCCTAGGGCTGAGGAAGAGCCCAGAGCAGAAAGATGGGGGACTGCAGCATGTAGGACATGAACTAGCTCCAGGCTTGGTGTTGGTTTGGTAGGGAACCAAGTGTGATTTCCTGAGTCCTGTAATCAACCCTTCCAACCTCCTTTCTCACCTCTCTTCCCCCTTCACTGAACTTGACTCACACTGACCTTAGGATTCCTTGACTGTACCAAACACTCTGCTTTCTGCCTCAGAGTCTTTGCTTATGTTGTTCTCACTGCCTGCAACACTCCTTACTTTTGTCCTGGCTGGCTTCTTTCATCCTTTAGGTGTTTACTTAAGTGACACTTCGTCAGAAAAGTCTTCTTTGGCCACCCAATCCAGGTAGATCTTATCTATTCTGTCTAATGACACCATTTTCTTCTTTCTAACATATGACACAGTTTGTAATTATGTATTTGTATGTCAATATGTTTAATGGAAGTCTTCAACTAGACATAAACCATGTTTGATAAGCCACTGTATAATCAGTGCCTGGCTCATTATAGACTCACATTAAATATTTGGTAAAGGAATGAATGAAAGAATAATGTGAGTTTATTGGACTCTTTAATAGCCTTCTCAGTGATGTACTGATTGGTGTGGTTGTGGTTGTTAGATTGTGGCATGTCCTGAAGTCCTTTCTCAGAAGATGGTGCCACCGGGAGCCATGCAAGAATCCTTCAATCACCAGCTCCTGTCTCTGGACCCCCAGCCTGAACAAGAGCCACAGAAGCCTCATCTTCTGGAGGAAAATGGTGAGGCTCTATAATTCAGTGGAACAGATGTGGCTAGAGAGTGGGTGCCCTGGTCATGCGGGTAAACGGTGTCTGTAACAGAGACTTTGGGCTGGGCAGCGAGTGCACTCAGCAGGACCTGGAGTCTGGGAAGGGCTGGGGACCTGGAACTGAGTCCCTGGTATTGAGAGAGAGGTCAACTTATGGGATGTCTAGGAACTGTACCACAGTTCCGTTCTAAAGCTATAATGCAGATGGTGACAACAATACAGGTACTGTTAAAAGGTCTACAAAATTATTTTAGAAAAGTATCATAATTGTTTTATAAGAGTTCTCAAACTCTACCTCATATGTTTTATTGTCCTAATGCTTATGTAAAGAAAGCTTTCCAGTTCCTAATTGCATTTATTTCTGGCTGCTCATTTACTTTGAAGTCTTATTTCAAGCAGTACTTCACGATGACCTTTAGAGCATTTGTTCTTTTTCTTTCTCACCTTCTCTCCATCTGTTTTATTAACCTGTATTAGATAACATCAAGGAAGGATTGTGAACAGCTAAGTGTCTTATTTATGATAATATATGTTCACAAGTGTGTAATCTCTAATCAGAAACTCTTGTCATCAGATATATTTTAGAATTCAGAATTTTTCAGATTTAGTAAGGCAATATGATGCATATACCATATATTACACTACCAACAGGATTTGAGGTGGCACCCCCATAATCACACACATTAATATTTCAGCAGTGAAATGTATGCATATTTACAGTAAGTGGATCAAATAAAAACTTGGAATAGCTTCATATATGTTCTGGTCAGATTTTGTTGTAAAATTAGTTCAATACTTAACTTAATGAAAAAACACCTTTGGTATTTAAAACTTGGGGATTTCAGAATTGCGAATCAGGAATTGTAAACCTGTATTTCCTGTTTGGCCCCAGGCTTTCTTCTAGGTTCCACTTAGTGGTCAGGTCTTTCAGGTGACATGTCCCATGGCTCTAATCTTTTCCAGCATTCCTTTGATAATAACAAAAGCAGCAGCAGCAGCAACTATTACTTCTATGGCACTTACTATGTGTCAGGAATTGCTCTAAGCTTTACTTATAGGAATTCATTTAACCTTCAGTGTATCAGGAAAAATAGTCTTCACTGTTACCATCTGCCAGTGGATCCTTTTTATTTATTTTTAATATTTAAGTCATTTTATGCTTAATTTACAGAAGAATCAAAAGGTAATGAAAACAATTTTTAAAGAAATTTCAGTAAGAGTGAAACCTCTTTGTATCAGGTATATTTTGATAATAGAAACATCATAAAAAATGAAAGAATACTGCCATACAATACTGTCCTTTTAGCAAAATGGGATGGTCCAGAATCTTGTTGTAAAATATTTTTGATGAAGTCCTTCTTGTTGAATGATTCACTGGATGAGATGGTCATATTCCTTTTATGAAATTAGAAGTAAAGTGTTTATCATTGATTCTTGAGTTTGATAAAATTCATCTAGGATATTATCATTTGTAGACTCATTCTAAGACCTCCCTTATACTTTCAGTTTCATCATTATCATTAGAGAGCACACAGCTCCCTGTCTCTTCATCATCTTCTCATTCATCTAATAATAGTGAAACATTTTCTGCTTCTTGAAGGTGATGCACAACTCTGGGCAATGCGCTTAATACTTAGGGAATAGTGAAGAATGATGATGTATTTCACTATTGCACAACACTAACTAGATATTTCCTTTATTTTCCCATTTTCTTACTATTTTAGTCTTTTATGCTCTCTTTGGGAATAATTAATAAATAATGATAGTAAAAATGAAATAATTCCTAGGATGATGAAATAGAAAAATGTCTCATGGTATAGGAAAAATAAAATCACTCAGATCCCAAAATGTATCCTGGATTTGCAAAAGGGTCCAGTAGATCCGTGTAGAAATTATAAGATGGAATGAGTTTTACTCTAGTTTTTAATAATACTAAAATGAATTTTCTTTTTGTTCTTCTAAAGGGATACAAGTCATGTAATTCTAGTCTTTAAAAATAGTTAAAACTGTTCAAAGCAGGAACCCCGAACCCCATATTGTGTTTAACCCTCTGTCGGGCACAACTGATCTCACAGATTCATTGCACACAAAGATGCCCGCTATGAAATACGTCTTTACTAAGTCACAGACATGACTGGCGATAGGTTACGGTAGTGGGGGAAGATACAGAAGCGATGAGTCACGATACTTAAGTTAACTGTTAGATATTTGAAAATTTGTGTGAAATGAATCTGTGAGATCAGTTGTGCCCGACAGAGGTTGAATAGGCCTGGTTGGCATACGAATAGTTAACGTGCACACTAACCCAGGGGAATGTATAGGTATTGCTGTTACCCTCATGTTAGAAATTAAGAAGCTGAGGCCTAGAAAGGTTAAGTAATTTGTTCAGGGTCACAAAGCTAGTACGTGACAGAGCTTGCATTTTAACCCAAGCAGTCTGGCTCTAAATCTATACTTTTACCCCATTCTGAGCAATCCTGCCTTTGCTTTACCACCAATCCCTCCCAACTTGCAGAATCCTGTCCTCCTTAAATCATGTCATCTTCCCTCCACTTGCAGAGTCTCATCACGTCAGGCTACTCTTTTTTTTCTGTTTCTTGGTGCCGCTTCTTTTCTCTGCCCTGTTAGCCAGACCCTAGCCAGTTTCTTTATTCCAACAAAATTACTTTTTTTTTTTTTTTACTACTCTGGTGGCGGCCACATTTTTCATGCCATTCTTTGATAGCACTGATGGCTGGTTTTTGGCTCCTGGGACTAATTTGAGCTTGAGAGGAGCTAAGTCATTTACTTGAAAGCTAAAGAAACAACAGGTTTCACAGGAACTTAAAAAAATAAGTGGAATTATTTGGAATGTAATTCTTATAATAATTCCAATTATAATTGGAATGTAGTCGGTAATCAAAATTACTGTTTGAGCATAGACTACATTCATCCCTTTCTTCAAGTCATCTTTTGACTCTTTAGCCACGCTCCTGGTTTCAGACCCTGTCTCTGGTTTTGGCTTTCATTCATAACCGTCGTCTCCTCCTTTTGTGCCATTGCTCATTACTTCCTGTTCCTTAGACATAAGCAAGCTACATATGCTACATACATCGCCAGAACTGGGGAAACCATAGCAAGGTGTAAACCATTGGGTTAAAGGTTAATACCAGGTGGGTTTGTCCAAGTTGGGCACACATAGACAGTGAGATCAGGGTACACCATGAATCGTGCACAAAGAACAAGCAGAGGTGACAGCAGAAAGTCAGATGGTCACCAGCGTCTAGAGAGTAGACCTTCTAGACATTGCACATTATTCACTCTGCTTACAAAGCACCCTTATCCCTACCCCACCCACCCATACTTCCTGTAAGAAGGCTTTCCTAATGCTCCTACCTCCTGCTCTCCATACAGGTGTCCCTGCCTCTGTGTTCCATTGGGAACTGGGGTGAACTTCAAGTATAGTATTTACCCTATTCTGGAAGTAACTAAAGCTTATGTGTCTGTCCTCCCCATTGGACAGTGAAGTTTTGGAAGGCAAGAATTGTATTATCTGCCTATTCCTATAGCACACAGAGTAGACTTAATAATACATACTACTAATTGGTTGACTATAAACCAACCACAATAATTCCTTAAAGGGAGAGAATGTGGACTAATCAAAGTGTGATTCAAGGAGCAGCAGCACCAGCAGCACCTGGGAGCTTGTTAGAAGTGCAAAATATGGGGGCCACCCCTGACTTACTGAGCCAGAATCTGCCCTGTACCAAGGCCCCCAGGTGATTTGTTTGCATATTAAAGCTTGAGGAGCCCTAGACTCTGGGCAGGGCTTCAGCTTCATGGACCCTGTGGGGCTTGGGTTATTCTTTGAGATGACTAAGTTCAATCTGGCAGAGCAGAGTGCATCCTTACAGGGGGATGGCACAATCTGAGGTCAGCTGCAGGGATTTGCCTGACCAAAGGAGGGAGTCCAGTTTTTTGGGGAGAAGGGTGAGTATAGGGTAGGTGTGGGAGGGGCTGGAATGTTGAGTCTTGAGAGCCAAGCAGAAGAATTTGGCCTTTATGTATCAGGGTACCATTGTGGATTCTTGAGTGAAAGCGGAACATGATGGCAACCGGAACTGGGCAAAGATATTCTCACTGACACCTCTTTTTCTCCCCCCTCAGCCCTTCCTGCTCTCCAAGTTTCTCCCCTTCCCCTGAAGGACAGCCAGGAGCTGACAGCCTCACTTCTCTCAGCTGGGTCCCAGGTGAGCTGGCGTCCCTGTGCCTGCTATGAGGACCCATGTCTATTCTTGGACAAGTAGTTGCCTTAATCCTGAACCTTTATCAGGAGTTCTGTCTCTCTAATTGGAGAACGGGCCCGTCTTGGGTTCGTACTTCAATGTCTTTTTTCGTTCTACCCAGTACTCCCCCATCCTCTTTGAAGAGTAGTTCCTCCCCCTACTTCTTCCCCTAATGCTCACACTTCTTCCCCTCACTCCAAATTTGAACATAGGGAATGGGAATTTAGTGGAGATCTCATGTTTCAGAAGTTGGTGAAAATGGAAGATGTGGCTGATATGGCTGTTTCCTTCATCCTGGAGGAATGGGGACATTTGGACCAGTCCCAGAAGTCCCTCTATAGGGATGACAGGAAGGAGAATTATGAGAGTATTACTTCCATGGGTAAGAATTGTTTCGTTGCATGGATTAGGACATCTTAATTTTGTTTTAAAGAATATTTCTAGTACATTTTATAAAAGCATGTATGTTTTAATTGTTATGACTTTGCTTATTTTTTTCTGTGAAAGAGTAAATCTACATTTTTTTTTCTTATTCAGCTTATTCTGATTATTTCCATCATAATAAGGGTATGACTGAAGACTGATAATACTTGGGGGATAGTATTTACATTCCAGCAAATACTATCTTTTTACTGCTTTAAAATAAAACAGCATAAAACTAACAGGTTTGCGTTTTAGCAGATTTGTAGCAGTTATTGTATTCTATTCCTTGACGAATAACTCTTAACTGAATAATTCTCATGTGTGAAAGCATCTCAGACTTTGCTGAATAACTGTTTATTATAGTGGTCATTACAGTATCTCAATGGCATTCATTCTTTTCCTTCTAATGCATGGATGGCTAGTTGTTCACTCTGTTACCATTCTCAGATCACTGGTACCTATTTTTTGATGTTTGCCCTGTTAGTATCTACACTTTACATGTCATATCTCTTCTTGAATTTTGCCCCCCTCCCCAATGAGATTTTGCACCTATTTCTAATTAAGTTATGATCCTGGAAACTAATATTCGATTTTGCTATCTGAAACAATTATAAACATTTCAGCACTGTGGCAAATATTTTGGAGCTTGTAGCTTTTAGCTTCTTTTGAATGAATTCTTTTGGAAGAACCACTATATATCAGGTACACTGGTAGACTTTAGATGAACTACATAGATAATGCCAGATTTCTTTTGAAAAGCATTATACCATTATATCAGTCTACATTATCTAAGGGATTTTATTCATTCACAGGCCTTTTTTAAAAGGTATAAAACTGACTCTTGCTCTTAAAATTTCCATTTCTTTTATTACTATTTATATATGTATTTGTATTCCTTTTGATTTATTTATTTATATATGCCCCCTTCTTGTTTATCCTTTGAGATCTAGTAGTCTTTCAAGGAATTATTTATGTAGTATATTATATTTAATGCAAATTTTTTTTATCCTCTTTTTAAATTAAATTAAAAACCTCACTTGTCTAATTTGAGTCTATTAGAATTGTTTTCTTTTTCAATTACTTTACAGGTATTTGATGGGTTTCAGAGTTGGAGGTTATTGGCACAGTTCTATACCATTCTCCAAGCAGTTTTAAATTCTTGCTTTCTGATTTTTTTGTTCTCATTATCCACCTCTTTATTACCATCTCTTTATTACTCTTATACTCGGTATACTCTTTTACATTAAGAACATGTTCAGTGGTTTCTGCCTCTTTAATTTCTATGGGAAGAAAATAAATAAATGAATCTTGGAAACAGCTGTTTCCATGGAGTGGCTTGGGATGTTTGGGAACGAGACACAGTTCATTGAAGATTACAAAAGAGAGGAAATTTGAGAAAGTTCTTATAGATAAACTTTCAGAAACTTTGTTTATGCAGGGTAAGAGAGAGGGGGCTGGTCACTTCAAGAATGCATGGATTAGATGGGTTATTTTTGTATGTCCTTTTATTTTTTGTTTTGTTTTTAGCTGAGCCATCCTACTACCTGTTGGCAGCTCAGTGGCTGCTCAGCTCGGGCTGGACTCGAACCGCTGTTGCTCAGAGCTCAAACTCTTGAG
>NW_017731371.1:7164212-7187749 GCF_001890085.2 Hipposideros armiger
TAGAAATTTTAGGCATACTTAAATGCTACTGGAAAAGAACTAGTAAAGAGTGAGTTTGAAATATTGGGGCAAGGAAGAATGTATAATTGATGTAGGGAGGTGCCTGGAAAATCCGATGGCAAGGTGAGATCCAGGGTACAGGAGGAAGGATTGACCTTGGCTAGGAGAGAGACAGCTTTTCCATTGTGAGACAAAGGGAGGATGAAAGAATAAGGCTGCCAGCAAGTTTATAGTTGTGGTTATAGGATATTGACTGGATAGCTTTGACCTTGCTGAAATAGGAGACAAAGTCACCTGTTGAGAGTTAGCAGGTGATGGAGTAGGTGGTGCAGTAGAGGTAGTGCAGTGGAGAACTTTTATTTTAAAAATACATGCCTGCACCTAGTAAAACATATATATTTAAATAGTATAAATGGGTATAAAATAAAAAGAGGGGGAGTCACCTATCCCCGATCCTCAGTCTCCTAGTTCCTCACAGAGGCAGTGACTATTAATAGTTTCTTTTTTTTTTTTTTAGGTTTTTATTGGGGAATTGGGGGAAGGAGAACAGACAAGTTGCTGTCCTTTTTGTCCTTCAGTCTATTTGTGGAGGACATTGCTTCACTGGCCCAAGTTGGCACCATCATTTTGCTCTTCCCGGACGAGGCACATCAGTCGCCGGCTTCTGGACGGCCGCTCACAGCGGCTGCTGGCCACTCACGCCGGCTGCTGGCTACACACGGTAGCCCATGGCAACCCACTGCAGCAGGGGCTGCAGCCTATGCTGTAGCCGGCGACTCATGGCAGCCAGCTCCAGGTTGAGTTGTTTTTAAGCATCTTAGCTGTAGAGGGCAGTGTCACTAACCCTCATATGTGGGATCCGAACCGGGGCCCTCTGGCATCCCAAGCCAGCTCTTAACCAATGTGCCACTCGGCTGGCCTTATTATTAGTTTCTTGATTGTATCTCTAGACACATTCTGTGTATATACAAGTTAGTGCAAAATGATAGTATACCATTCTATTTTTAAATACAGTGATGTATCTTGGAGATCATGACAGAGACATTTTGATGTAGCTTCTGAGAAAAATGAATAGGGAAACTAGCCAACCTTAGAAACATTGGATGCTAGACAGGGCACCAGTCAGGTTGAAGAGTATGAGTTTATAAAGCTCCAAATCTGCCTGATTGGGTGTTTTTGTAAATCATTGCCCCCCCATCACACACACACATTGCATTACTCAGTAGCCGGGCATAGCATTGAGCTGTGAGTTCAGCTGAGCTATTGAGTTCTCTGTCAAATATATAGATAAACCAGGAGAATCAACAGAAATCTTGTCATGTATGTGGAGAAGAGACAGAGAAAGAGGAAAAAAGCAAATTTATAAACTGACTGGTATAACAATCTGTATAATCACCTTCTCTGGAAAAGGACAATTGCTAATTGTCTCAAAGAGGTGCATTGGGCTAATCTGATTTTTTTCATATTCACCCCCAGAAAAAGAAAAACATGAGCTTGTTTGATTTGTTGAATGGGAGAGAATTCTAAGAAGAATAAAATGTGTGAGCACAAATAGATGTGAATAAAAGAGATAAAGAAATTGTGATAGCCGAGATTACCTGTTGAATGTGGGAGAAAAAAATGTGTAAAAAGTCTGGTTTTGTGATAGAGTTTTTTTTGTTTGTTTGTATATTTGTTTCTACTGTTAAAATGTGTAAAAATAGAAGATAAAATTAAAGTTGTCTTCATGGTACAAGAATTATAACTTCTTACTCTGTCAAAAAAGGGTAGTAATAGTATCTACCTCAAAGGTAAGGATTAAATGCCATAAAATTGTAAAGCACTTAAAGGAATAGTGCATGGTTCATAGTATGCACCAGCAAATGTTAGCTTTTACTACTATTATTATGTAATATTTGAAAACAACTTTTAGTTTTACAGAAAAAATTATTAGAAAGTTCTAATAGGCCATGACCTGTCTCTCTAGCATTTAAACATTAATATTCCCTATTTTTTTGTTAACTACTGAAGATTTGTCTTTGCAAACCGTTTTAAATGTTAGTGTTTTGAGTGAAATATATATTGCTGATCCAGTTACACAGGGAACTGATTGTAGTCTCTTAAGCACCTGTATTCATCAATGACTATTGCGTGTTAAGCTACTAGCTCTTGACAGTAGTAGGTCTTCTCTGGGTGTAGAAAGAATGCCTTTTTTCCTTTAGATTAATTCATACCAAACTGAGATTCTTTGATGATTGAAAAAGCTAGAAAGATCGATCCTCTTTCTTTTCCAAGCTATGACTAAACAGGAAGAGGAAGGTGAACACTGGGTTAGCTGTATAACCTGATACCAGATTTTATTAAGAATAGTTAATATTGCTCAGATATTAACAAACAGGTACTGTAGGTAAGTACCATACCAAGAGGGCATCATCTTCATTAAATAGAATGACCGCTTTCCCAGTCTCATTTCTCTGAGCCATTCTTCTTTTTTTTTAAAGATTTTTATTGGGGAATTGGATGGGAACAGTTCTGGGGAATTGGGGGAAGGGGAACAGACAAGTTGCTGTTGTTTTGTTCTTCAGTCTAGTTGTGGAGGACGTTGCTTCACTGGCCCAAGTTGGCACCATCATTGCGCTCTTCCCAAGCGAGGCACATCAATCACCGGCTTCTGGACGGCCGCTCACTGTGGCTGCTGGCCGCTCACGCTGGCTGCTGGCTACACACGGTAGCCCATGCAACCCACTGCCACAGGGGCTGCAGCCTACGCCGTCGCTGGCAACTCACAGCAGCCCAGCTCCAGGTTGAGCTGTTGTTCAGCATCTTAGCTGTGGAGGGCAGTGTCACTGGCCCTCATATGTGGGATCCAAACCGGGGCCCTCTGGCGTCCCAAGCCAGTTCTTAACCATCGCGCCATTCGGCCGGCCCCTCTGAGCCATTCTTGCCAGCTCTTTCTTCCTTAATCTAAGTTTCCTGCTTTATTCTTTATCCCATCCTGTATTATAAAGTCATTTTGTAAAGTCATGCACTCATGTTCGTGTCATATAATTATTCTATATCCGTTAGTCCTTTTTTTTTCTTCTAATGCATGAAATAGCTAAATTTTCCTTCTATTATTTCAGATTATGAGTCCAGAAATGACAATGTGGAACTCATAGTAAAGCAGATTTCTGATGAAGCCGAATCGCAATGGATGATATCAGGAAGCACTGAAAGAAATGTTCCCGAGAGTCAAGAGTTTGGAGAAGTTAGTGACCTTCACAGCATGGTAGAAAGGTGGCAGGTAAACCCCACTGTGGGCAAGTCAAGGCAGAACCCTCCCCAGAAAAGAAATCTTGGTGCCATCACAGACATTAACCATAAGCAAAACACAAATGCCGAGAGAGGTCACAAATGTAATGACTGTGGTAAATTTTTCCTTCAAGCCTCAAACTTCATTCAGCATCGGCGAATCCACACTGGAGAAAAACCATTTAAGTGTGGTGAATGTGGGAAAAGCTATAATCAGCGTGTGCACCTTACTCAGCATCAGCGAGTCCACACTGGTGAGAAACCCTACAAATGTCAGGTGTGCGGAAAAGCCTTCCGTGTGAGCTCCCACCTCGTCCAGCACCACAGTGTACACAGCGGAGAGAGACCTTACGGATGTACCGAATGCGGGAAGAACTTCAGTCGGCACTCCCATCTGATTGAGCACCTGAAGCGCCACTTCCGAGAGAAATCCCAAAGGTGTACGTGTGAGGACTTTGTATCAGAGAATAAATGGAGGCAAACATTATTTGATTAGCTTAGAATGATAGCACCGATGGGTTGTGATGCTCAGAGCAGTAGGAAGGAGCAAAGATTACAGTCTATTTTATTATTATTTATACTTTAATTGTCAAATTAGTAGGCAAAACCCTATGCCCTCCCCGCCATCTTCACAACTTCCCTTTCCCCAGAGGTACCTGTTTTCAGCTCTATCTATTTCTCCTGATAATTCCATATTTTATTTTTTATGATTTTTTAAATTAATTTCAGGTGTACAAAGCAACATAATAGTTAGATATTGAAGCCCCTCATAAAGTGATAACCCACCCCCCAAGCTACTATCCCTCTGACATTTTATATAGCTGTTACAATACCATCAACTATCTTCCCTATGTTGTACTCCATTTCCTGTGACTATATATACCTATATATTTAACTATAGTTGACATTCAATATTATTCTACTTCAGCCCTTCAGGTGTATAGCGCATTGGTCAGGCATCTGTACAGTCTATGATGTGATCTCCCTGATAAGTCCAGTGCCCATTTGGCACTTTACATGATCTTTACAATATTGTTGATTATATTCCCATACTGTATTAACTATCAGTTTGTATTTCTTAATACCTTCGTCTTTTTCACCCTGCTCCCAACCGCATTCCCATCTATCACACAGTAGCCCATGGCAACCCACTGCAGCAGGAGTTGCAGCCTATGCCGTAGCCAGCGACTGATAGCAGCCCAGCTCCAGGTCGAGCTGTTGTTCAGCATCTTAGCTGTGGAGGGCAGTGTCACTGGCCCTCATATGTGGGATCCGAACTGGGGCCCTATGGCATCCCAAGCCAGCTCTTAACCAACGCGCCACTCGGCCGGCCCAGCCCTCCTGATCTTTAATGGTCACACGTGGGTGTGGGACCAGCCCATTCTGCCTCTTCCCTTCCTACCAGTCTGGAGGTGGCTTCTGCATGTCCTTAGTTGAAAGGCTTCAGTTCAGCTTGATTTTAGGTGATTCTCAATAATGGTTGTTTTGTAGATTAATTGTAATTTTGATGTGGTTGTGAGTGAAGGGTAGCACAGCGTTTACCTACTGGTCCATCTTGGTTGTCCCTCCCAATTCCATATTTTAAATCTGCTATTGCTTTACTCATCAATTTTAGACATTATTTGTTGACTTTCTATTATAGTAAATGAGGATTTTGGCTTTTACTTCTTTCCCTCTTTTCCCAATTTAGTTATTTCACTTATAATTTAAAATGCTAGAATAATAGTAAAGGACATTTGGAGGAAGGAAATTGGAAGAAAAAAAATCACCTGTAACCTCACCATCCTAACTAATAGAACTATTATTATATAGTGTATTCCCTCCTTTCCGTTTTCTTTTTTTTTTTTAATTAAAGTTTATTGGAGTGACAGTGGTTAGTAAAGTTACATAGGTTTCAGGTGTACAATTCTGTAATATATCATCTATATATCCCATTGTGTGTTCACCACCCAGCCAGTTCTCCTTCTGTGAGCATATATTTGAACCTCCTATCCTTTCATAAGTCTATTTTTACATAGTTGTATTCATAGGGTACAATTAAATATTAGACATACACATTTTCCAGTGTTGCTTGGCCCTCCTGTTTATTATTTTTGACAATCTGCCATTGTGTGGAGGCATCATAATTTGCTCAGCTGTTCCCCTGTTGAACTTCTAATTTTTTCTCTTTTGTCCTGATAACTTTGTTTATGCTTTTTTCTATATTCAGGATTATTTTCTTATAATAAATGCCTAGAAGTGGGATTAGTGGATGAAAGGCCAAAAACATCTTTATGGCTCTTCATATGTATTGTCAAATTGCTTTTTAAAACAATTATACCACATACGAGAGTTATCAATTGTACTAAAATTCTTCCAGGGTTATCAAAAATTTTTTTTAACAGATTGAGTAAGCAGAAGAGAATTCTTTGCTGTATTCATTTTTCATTAATTTGGTTATGAATAAGATTGAGTTATTTTCCTATTTGTTTACTTATTTTTTTAACCTCTTTAAATGACTTTTACAGGATGAGATTACCTTAAACTGTGCTGTGAACTTAATGGCTCTTATTAGCGTTCTTCAGAAAACTCTAAGACTGGCCAAAGTATTTATTTTTCAATTATGCTTTTGATGTCCCCAAGCCCAGCTACTTGTCATTCGCTTTGACAGCCACTGCCACCTCTTTCTAGCAATTGCTTTAAAATAGGGTCTTTTCTGTTGCATCTTCTCTGCAATTGTTCTTATGACTAGTTTCCTAGTTAACACCTACCTCCCCCCATTTCTTTGATGAAAAGAAGGGTACTTTGTGTGTTCTTCCAGTCATACTTATTGAGAGCCTCTAGTGCTGGATATGGGGGATACAGCAGTGAACAGAAGAGATGCAGTTCATGCCCTTGTGAAGCTGATGGTCTGGTAGGAGTAGCAGATACTGAGAGTGATGAGCATTTCCAAAGGAGAAGTATGGGGTGCCTTGGGAGGGAAGTTGAAGCTGGAGTGTCGGCTAAGGTTGAAGAGAGCAGAGACTGACACATCACCCACCCTCTTGACAATATTTTATACTGGGCCTATTTCTCTTTTTCTGGCTTCTAACCAGGTGTTCTTCCATCTCTGTATACCCTCCGTAATCCTTTGCTTTCCTTCCCATTCTTCCTGTTTTTGTCAGTTCTCACCATCCAATTGTGTATTTCTGTCTCATTCTGTCTGCATAACTCATGTTGTAGTAACGCCCCTTCCACATATTCTACCTCCTTTCCCATTTCAGAATTCCTGTCTTTCCTTTCCATATAATAAAAGTGCTTTGCTGATCCCTGTGATGGCCTAACCCCAATCATTCTTACCACCCTTCTAAGTAAGCCTGCTCTTTGTCTTGTTCTATTCACTGGAAAAATACCAAACGGTTCTTTTCATTCCTGTTGGCATCAAGTACATACATGCATCCCCCTTTGTTCCTCCTATTACATCATAGTTTCATGTGATTATCCTTTTTTTTCCTGACAGTTTATTTTTCTTCTGTAGAAGAATTGATGACATTTGCATTTCCTCTTTATTTTTTTCAGGCAGTGACAAAAGAAATAAGAATACAAAATTGAATGTTAAAAAGAAAATTTCAGAATTTTCAGATGCAGACATGGAACTCTCTGGAAGAATCCAAAGAAATGTTTCTCAAGTTCAAGACTTTGGAGAAGGCAAGTTGGAAAGAAAGCAGGGAACTCCCATGAAAGAGATTCTAGGACAACCCTCTTCAAAGAGGATAAATTTCAGTGAAGTCACATATGTCCACAAAAAGTCATCCACAGGAGAGAGACCACATAAATGTAATGTATGTGGAAAAAGTTTTATTCAGAGCTCCCATCTTATTCAACATCAGCGAATACACACTGGGGAGAAACCATTTAGGTGTGATGAGTGTGGGAAAAGCTACAATCAACGTGTGCATCTAACTCAACATCAGCGAGTCCACACTGGTGAAAAACCCTATACGTGTCATTTATGTGGGAAAGCGTTTAGAGTGAGATCCCATCTTGTTCAGCATCAGAGTGTGCACAGTGGGGAGAGACCCTTTAAGTGTAATGAGTGTGGAAAAGGCTTTGGGAGGCGTTCACACCTTGCTGGGCATCTGACACTCCACTCCAGAGAGAAATCCCATCAGTGTCATGAATGTGGAGAGATCTTTTTTCAGTATGTTAGCCTCATTGAACATCAGGTGCTCCACATGGGTCAGAAAAATGAAAAAAATGGCATTTGTGAGGAAGCATATAGTTGGAACTTAACAGTGATTGAAGACAAGAAGATTGAGTTACAAGAAGAGCCTTATAAGTGTGATATATGTGGCAAAGCCTTTAGGTATAGTTCTTACCTTATTCAGCATTACAGAACTCATACTGCAGAGAAAACCTATAAATGTGATATATGTAGAGAAAACGTTGGCCAGTGTCCCCACATAAAACAACATCAAAAAGCCTATTCCAACATAAAATCCCATCAATGTAATGAATGTGGCAGAGGCTTCACTCTGAAGTCACATCTTAATCAACATCAGAGAATCCATACTGGTGAGAAACCCTTTCAGTGTAAAGAATGTGGGATGAGTTTCAGTTGGAGTTGTAGCCTCTTCAAACATTTGAGAAGTCACGAGAGGACAGACTCCAGAAGTACCTTAAGTGTGTAGATGTTTCTGTTGTAGCAACAGTTCTTACTTAATTTTAGAGAAGTCTTCCTGAAGAGAAACCCTACTTGTATAATGAACGTAATAACAACTTCAAGCAGTTTTGCCAACTTAACCATCAAACCTATAGATATGCTGAAATGCTTCAGGTAGAATTTAGGAACACTGGAGAACAGTAGATAGATACCTGTTTGTTTTTCCTGTTGAGAAAATGCTTTCAATAGCAGACAAAAGACAACCCACAGATAAGGTGGATGAAAGAAACCCTTCAGGCACTCATTCTTTGTTTGAATCTCAAAACATTGACACTGAGAAAAGCCTCATGAATGCAGTAGATACAAGCTTTATTTGTAGTTTCTGCCTAGTTTGACAGCTTATTTATTCAGGGAAGAGCACAGGTAAAGGAGAAGAGAACTCTTCAGCCCGATATCCGTTTTGGTACCTCAGCAATGAACCTTTCCTAGATATGATTATCCCAGCCACTAGAATGCTCCAGTCATTGTTCCCAACGTAAGTATTAAACCATTTGAAATGAAATTGACTTAGGTATTTTGGCAAAATTGGGGTTCAGAGGCTAAATGGTATGTGTTCCTGCTGTCTTACTCAATCTACAAGTTCTCCGTGAAACACACTCTACTTTTTTGTTTTGTTTTGATTCTTGTAGCATCAAAGTTAGTTATTAGAAAGAGAAGTTCAGTTTGTCAATTCAGGGGAAACTGTTGGTCAGTCACATCTTGAGGTGAAGGGAGAGGGACCTTAGTGGAATAGAGTAGAGAAGACTAGTCAAACTGTGGACTGTTTATTTTCTGTTCCCCTCAAAAACGAGGGCAGCTACGTCCATAGAAGGAATTGGACCAAGTTGAATTAAGAATCGTGGTCCAAGCAGTATGTGTACCAATTCTCAGTTGCTCTGGAGATAGGTCTCCCCCACAGGATACTGGTGTGTAGAAAGAGTTTCAGTTTGAGTTGCAGGTGGATTTGAAAGCAAACAGTAATTCGGAGCAGGGAGGACATGGTCTGGTTAGGCCTGTCTTGTGGGAAAGTCTGGGTAGGAATTGTGGGGGAAAGAAGATGACATGGGGAAAAGAATTAGCCTGAGCCTTTTTACTAGAGAGAGGGATAGTGCTTTTGGGCACTGCTGAAGGCCTGCTTCTGCCGACTGCCTAGCATACAATAAACAATAAATACTGTTGACTGTTGTACACTGGTGTCCTGTTCAGATCCCTTTGATCAAGCTGGCACACCCGTCCTGTAGCTGCTCTGAGTTTTGGCTGCTGAGTACTCGCAGCTCTTCCCTTCTCTAGAGACTGGAGAACTTACCCTCAGATGGTGGGAGCTGCCTCCTCCCGGAGTTATCTGTCCTCCTCACTGCCCAACCACTGGCTGATATGGAGTACAAAAGGCTGATTCACTTACCTCAAGGCAGGGGGGATACCGTAATGTAGTTTATGTTCTAGAACCCACCCTTTGTGGATCAGGCCAAGGCTAGAGCTTAGGAGATTACATCCATGCCTGGCTCTTAGCCTTCTTGATCCTGTTTCATTCTCCCATGAAGACTTCCTGAAGAACACTCCCTCAGGTAATCAGTGGCTCTGAATCCCTGCCTCAGGCTCTGCTTTAGGGAACCTGATCTAAGACATGGTGTTGTGAGCAGTCCTAGGAGGCTGACTGTAAGAACGAATTCTGGAGCAGGCCACTGCCTATGAGACAGGGCAAAAGCTGTCACTTCCGGTGGGTGGGGTGGAGTGGTAGTCCCTGGCATGTGGTGGCTGTTCAGTTGTGAGACATTCACTGCTGAACTGGGATGGCATACAGGTGGAAAGGGATGTACTGACTTGAGTAAGATTTGGTGAAAAAATGAAAATATAAGGATTATGGAATTGGATGGTTCTTGCTGAAAGTCACTGATTGAAAAGGACACACTCGGAGGGCCGGCTGAGTGGCTCAGTTGGTTAAGAGCTCGCTCAAGAATTTGAGCTCTGAGCAACAGCGGTTCGAGTCCTGGCCCAAGCTGAGCAGCCGCTGAGCTGCCAATAGGTGGCAGGATGGCTCAGCCAAAAAAAAAAAAAAAGACACACTCGGGACAAATAACCACCAACTTAATGCAAAGTGTGAGTGTCCGAGGGCCTCCTTGGGAACATTAAGGAGACTTGTCTCCTGCAAATAGAATCATAGGACTAAAGGTCAGGTATAAAACTGGAGAGTGACAACTTCAGTAGAGCCTAGTGTTAACATTTATTGAGCATTTACCATGTTCTGAACATGCTATGTGCTTTATGTGGATCATCTCACTTAATCCTCACAACATTATGAGATGGTTTTGCTCATTAGCACCCTCGTTTTACAGTTGGGAAAAACTGAGATTCAGAATAGTTCATTCATTGTCAAAAGTCACACGACCCTGTGTGGCAGAACTAGCATTTGAACCCACGTCATTTTGCCTCCAAAAGCTAAGCTCTTAAACACTAAACTATGCTGTATCTTATATTATTAAATATCAAACATTACAAAGTGGTAAAACTCTTGTCACCTGTGTGAAAAACAGTTTTGATCCAAGATATAAAATCATACAATTATAGAATCTTAGAATTGTAATGGGCCCCATAGGATCATCAAGCCCATTGGTAGAATCCCCATTCAGTTTGTAGGCATGTGCATGTAACATGTGCTTAATAACTGTTGAACTGGAGAAAACATTTCCTGGTGACTGATTAGCCAGTCTCTGCATGAAACCCTTTTAATGATGGGGAGTTCATTGCCTTTGCAAAGCAGCCTCTTCCATTTTAAAACAGCTCTGATTTCCAGAAACTTCTTTCTGAGCCCAAAACTATGTTGATTTGTAATCTTATATCATTCATTGCTCATAGCTGCAGAAAAAAAAATTAGTTTTATAATTTGAACGTTTGACTGAAAAGTATTTTGCTGCCACAGTCACATTTATCACAGCCTTCCTTTTCAAACCTCCAAAGGGAAAGGGAAACAAAAAAAAACACATACTTTGCATAAGTTTGGGCAAGTTAGAGCAAGATTTGTTTGCTCAAGGTGCTACTTCCTTGTCCTTTTAACATTTTCACAAAAATGTTAAAAAGGACTAAAGGCAAAAAGAGAACAGTACAATCTGCATTGTAGTTACGTCAGTAAATGGTGTACTGAGCATGTTGGTTGAATTCTCTAGGAATGTTTACTAAGGTACTAGGGCAGAGAGGAAGCCTGTGACTGATTCTGTCAAAAGTTTTTGTTGTTTTTACAAAACTACTAGAGCCATCTGAATACGACCAACCGGGCCCTGGGCATTAGCTTGGGGTCCTTTCCCTGAAGAAGGGGCAATTAGAAACAGATACCGTGCCCTAGCTCTCAAAACTTGTGACCTGCACCTTCCACCCAGGGGGTGAGATTCCTCATCAGCCTCTTCCTACTCATTGGTGAGGAGCTGCTTCTTAGCCTTGGTCTCTTCCCAGACTGAGGAGGAGGCTGAATTACCCTAGTTTTATAGAGGAAGGCTCAGGGAACCACTGAGACCATGAGACCTGCTGGATTCCTAGCAAACCTGGAGCCCTGGGGGGAGGGGATGGGACTGGAACACACTTCTGTAAGGCTTTCTGGGACTTGTTCTATTTGTCCTGAAGGTCCTGTGTTCTGCTTGATGTCCCTCTCCAGGGATGAACCTGCGGCTCTGAGTTCCAGGCTGCGGATGGTGGAGGGAATGCAAGCTGCTTGTAGTCACTGCCCCCCTCCCCTCCAGCTTGCCCCCTGCCCTGGTATTTGGTCCCAGCAGGATGTAGAGAGAAGCCCCTCACCCATGTTTCCCTTTCTTCCTTCCCAGCCCAGCTTTGTGCTTTGACTTAACCCAAATGAAGGCATCCATTAGGAAAGGCATTGGAGACAAAACAAGATACTAGCATTGTTCTGCCCTTGTACAGAATGATAGATGCCTTCACCATAAAGTGCAGCTCTGGTGGTTTGGACCTAACGAGAGAGAATAGCACCTAGAGAAGTTCCAGAAAAAGGAAATTACAAAATTTAAGATAATCACGAATTTGAACCCCCCAAGTCACAGGTAGTAGAACTAAGAGATACTCCTTGAAATCAGAATGAGATGAGATAAATTAACAGAAGTACTCTTATTCCATGGGTAACAAACTAATGAAGTGCCTACAGAGATACAAAAAAATGTAGCAGTTAAAAAATGAAGGAAATTCGAGGGTGAGTACCAAAATGGAGGAACTAGTGTGTTTTGGAATTGATGTCAATGACAATTTTACCTCTTCACAAAACATCTGTCCCTCGGTACAGGCAAAATGATGAGCATGACAAATCGTGAGTTTGATGCAATATGGCAACTGCTTTGTTTTCACCTTGGCTGGAAATATTACAAGTACGTATCACTGATCATGAGGACAACCAGGAGAGAATATGACTGGATTTCCACAAACCCATCCTAGATCTACATAGATAATTTTAACAAGCCATTGGGACAATAGTATAATCTTGTTTGTAAAAAAAAATGTATTTGTTGTGCACCTGATAATGTTGCTATTTCTGTGCTAAATATCTTACATGGTATCTTAGGCCGCTTAGGCTGCCTTACCAAAATGCCACAGATTGGGTGGCTTAAACAGTAGAAATTTTCTCACCATTCTGGAGGCAGGAAATCAGAGATCAAGGTGTCTGCAGCGTTTGTTTCTACTGAGCCCTCTGTCCTTGGCTTGCAGACAGCTGCCTTCTCACTGTGTCCTCACGTGGACTTTCCTTTGTGCATGTGCACTCCTGTTGTCTGTTCCTCTTGTAAGGACACCAGTCCTATCGATGAGGACCCAACATTTATGACCTCATTTAACCTTTTTTTTTTTTTTGGAAGTTGGAAATTTATTTTATTTTTTCATTTTTTATTAGTTTCAGGTGTACAAAACAGCCCAGTGATTAGACATTTACACACCTCACAAAGTGATAATCCCAACAAGTCTACTACCCATCTGATACCATACATAGCTATTACAATACCATAGACTATATTCCCTATGCTGTACTTTATGTGTTGTGACTATATATTTTAAATTATAGTTGACATTCAGTATTATTTTATATTAATTTCAGGTGCACAATGTAGTGGTTAGGCATTTATATAATTTATGAAGTGATACCTCTGATAAATCTAGTACCCATCTGATACCATACATAGTTTTTTTTTGTTTGTTTGTTTTTTGAAAGATTTTTATTGGGGAATTGGGGGGATGGGAACAGTGCTGGGGAACTGGGGGAAGGGGAACATACAAGTTGCTGTCATCATTTTTGTTCTTCAATCTAGTTGTGGAGGATGTTGCTTCACTGGCCCAAGTTGGCACCGTCATTGCGCTCTTCCCTGTTGAGGCAGATCAGTCGCCGGCTTCTGGACGGCCGCTCACTGCGGCTGCTGGCCGCTCACGCTGGCTACTGGCTACACACGGTAGCCCATGGCAACCCACTGCCAAGGGGGCTGCAGCCTACGCCGTCGCCGGTGACTCACGGCAGCCCAGCTCCAGGTTGAGCTATTGTTCAGCATCTTAGCTGTGGAGGGCAGTGTCACTGGCCCTCATATGTGGGATCCGAACCGGGGCCCTCTGGCATCCCAAGCGAGTTCTTAACCATTACGCCACTCGGCCGGCCCCCATACATAGTTTTTACATTATTAATTATATTCCCCATTCTGTATTTCACATTCTCATGATGATTTTGTAACTACCAATTTGTATTTCCTAATCCCTTCACCTTTCTCACTGACCTCATTTAACCTTAATTACCTCCTTAAAGGCCCTATCTCCAGATATAGTCACACAGGGTGTTAGGACTTCAACATGAATTTTGAGGGGCACACAATTCAGTCCATAACATAGCTTACCATGTACGAGGTCTGACAAGTTCATAAACTTGCCACCTGCGTGATTACATTGGCAGCACTATACAAACACCTCGGTAAGGTTTCATAACCTTGGTATATCAGTGTCTCACAGCTGTGTTTGTGTCCACGTGTGGTGGTGTCTTGCTGAGTGGGGTTCATTATTGCGTGTTTTTGTGTGCTGTTGCAAGAATTAGAGCTTGAATTAGAGCAGTGAACAAACATTAAATTTCTTGTTAAACTTGGCAAGAGTGGAAGTGAAATCAGGGACATGTTAGTCCAAGTTTATGGGGATAATGCCATGAAGAAAACAGCAGTGTACAAATGGATTAAACATTTTTCTGAGGGGAGAGAACGTGTCACTGATGAAGAGAGGTCAGGGAGGCCAGTAATGAGCAGAACTGATGAAAACATTGCAAAAATTCATCAAATTGTGCGTCGAAATCATCGGCTGACTGTGAGAAGCATAGCAGACCAAGTAAACATTGATAGAGAAACAATTAGGAAAATCTGAACTGAAAATCTTGGCATGAGAAAGGTGTGTGCAAAAACAGTCCCGAAGGAACTCACTGATGAACAAAAGCAAAGGAGAGTCAACGTTTGCCAAGACCTTTTGGAGAGGCGAGATGATGTTTTGGGCCATGTTATCACTGGTGGTGAAACATGGGTGTACCAATACGACCCTGAAACAAAGTGTCAAAATGCACAATGGAAGTCAGCCAATTCTCCATGACCAAAAAAGTTCCATCAGCACAAATCAAGGGTTAAAACGATATTGGTAACCTTTTTTTGATATCAGAGGGATTATTCATTATGAATTTGTGCCAACTGGACAAACAGCTAACCAAGTTTACTATTTGGAAGTGCTGAAAAGGCTGCATGAAAAAGTTAGACGAAGACCTGAACTTTTCACCAACACTTCATGGCTCTTACTTCATGACAATGCACCAGCTCACAGGGCACTATCTATGAGGGAGTTTTTAGCCAGTAAACAAATAACTGTATTGGAACACCCTCCCTATCCACCTGATCTTGCCCCTAATGACTTCTTTACCCAAAGATAAAATCTTGAAAGGAAGACATTTTGATGACATTCAGGACATCAAGGGTAATACAACAGCTCTGATGGCCATTCCAGAAAAAGTTCCAAAGTTGCCTTGAATTGTGGACTAGGCACTGGCATCAGTGCATAGCTTCCCAAGGGGAGTACTTTGAAGGTGACCGTAGTGATATTCAGCAATGAGGTATGTAGTACTTTTTCTAGGATGAGTTTGTGAACTTAATTGTCAGATTGGCGTATTTACAATAACTACTTAGGAGTGTAGTCCAGTTTTACAGTTGAACAACCTGAGCCTCAGAAAGTTAATAAATTGTCCATATTCAGATAGGTAGTGATGAAACCGGAGGCCAAACGAGTCCGGGTCTCGTGCTGCCTGCGCCGCTCAGCCAATAGACCGACATAGGAGTTGGGTCATAGACTAAGCATTTATTATCAGAGCACCAGTGGTCTAAGAAGGCAGCAGGTTAACACCTCCAAAGACTGCCTTAACATTCTCAGACTAGCCTGGGATATTCAAGGGGAAATCTGGGCATTTCCCCAGAGGCTATGTGATGGTTCTGGGGGTCTGCATGGAGCCTTCCCTCCAGCAATGTGGCTCCAATGTGGTTATCAACCCAGTAGCAGTGATGCTAGTAACCTGGAAAGAGTGCTGGGTCATAAAGAGTGTAATCAGCAAGCACAGGGGGTATTGTGACTAGTAAGCAAGCATAAGTTTCAGGGTAATTATTTTTTTTTAAAGATTTTATTGGGGAATTGGGGTAGGGGAATAGTGTTGGGGAATTGGGGTAGGGGATCAGCCAAGTTGTTGTTCTTCAGCCTTTGTTGTGGAGGGCTCCAGTCGCCATCTGGCTTCCTGCCAGCAGCTCATGGCCTCTAAGCTCAAGGTACTGTGTTCAATCTCAGTTGAGGGTGGGCGTAGCCACCATTCCATGTGGGAATTGAACCAGCAGCCTTGTTATTAAGAGTGCACGCTCTATCCACTGAGCCATCCGGGCAGCAGCTCAGCTCAAGGTGCTGAGTTCAGTCTTAGTTGCGGGAGGGCATAGCCACCATCCAATGTGGGAATCAAACCCAGCAGCCTTGCTGTTAAGAGCGCATGCTCTATTTACTGAGCCATCCAGGCGGCAGCTCAGCTCAAGGTGCCAAGTTCAGTCTCAGTTGCAGGCAATCTTGTTACAACAGCTGAGCCATCCTGCCACCTGTTGGCAGCTCAGTGACAGCTCAGCTTGGGCACAGCATCACTGGCCCATGTGGGAATCAAACTGGCAGCCCTGTTGCTCAGAGCTCATGCTTGTAAGCCAACTCTTAACCAACTGAGCCACTCGGCTGGCCCCCAGGGTAATTATTTAAAGCAGGGAACTGGGACAGGGGAAATCCTAACTTCAAACTGCAGGGAGGGGGTTGATCAATTGTTAAGCTCTAGGGCAGGGAGAGGCGAGGCCAGGGACATTGCAAGGCCTCTTTTGTGGGGGTCCCAGCCGGGCCCTGTTTCAGTGAGAGTTAGAGTCAGGATTGAAACCCTGATGTGCCCAGCCCTGAAGTCTGATTTTTTTCTCTGCAGCATGTGGAGTATCTTTTTTTCTTATGTATTTTTATTGGTATTTGTGTTTATCTAGTGCTTTAAGTTTCCCAGGCATTGTCATGTGATCTTTCTAAGCTCTACAGGGAAAGCAAGCAGTATAGTTCCATTTTACAGATGAAGAAATGGAGGCACAGTAATATTATGACTTGACTGTAACTCTGAAATGAAGTCTGGAGCCTCAGGTCTCTTAAATCCTAACCTAGATAGTGCTTTGCACTACAGTGAGAGAGAAGGTCTGTATCTAATGTTTTCACAGCTTTCTAATTATCTCATTCTGGCAGCAAATTACTAGAGCTCCCCTTCCCATTTTCCCAGAAAAGGAGGGGTGTGGAGGTGGGGCTGTTTCCTTGCACGTTCCCAGCCTCCCCAGGAGGCTTTCAGTTGTCATAGGTGTTTGCCAGAAAAGAAAGCCATATCTCTCCCTTAAGAGAGCAAGATGTTGACAGACTGCCTTCCCTTCGGGGACCCTAGCCGATTCTAGTCCAGGAATGAGAAGCCTGGAGCATGCCCTTGGACGATTTATGACAGCTCCTCAGAATCATCTCTGAGGCGTTTGGAGCAAACCAGGGCAGGAGCAGCTGTGGAAAGTGGATTGTTGGTGCATCGTTCCCAGCTTCTAGGGTCATGGACCAGCTTTTTCTTTCCTGCTCGTGTCTCTCATCTTCAGCATTCATTCTCTTCTTAGGAAAGAGATGATCCTGTCTAATTGGGGGTCTCTATGGCTTTGGAGGACTATTTGCCTGGTTTTTGTATTTCCAGAACCTGAGTAGCAAGGATAAGAAGGCAGCTTAACATGTGTATTAGAATATTAGTTATGTTCTTAGAATATTAGTTATGTTCTTAGAATATTAGTTATGTTTTTAGAATATTAGTTTGCTTCCAGTTCTTTGTGCACTAGTAGCTCAGTAGGATAGTTCTGCTCTGTTGTGTGTTAAGAGTATTGGTGGTTTAAATGATTATGAAGTGCTTTCAAATCACTATCTCAATTTGCAGTTTTCCTGTAAGCAAGGTGGAGCAGATACTATAAAATAGACCCAGAAAGGTTCAGTAATTTATCCAAGATTACCAAACCTGTTAGCAGAGCCGGAACTAAAAAACTAATCTTAACACCACAGTGGTGATCTAAAACGGGAAAAGTAGGCACCCCTGAGAAAGGAGAGTGAAGAAACTCAACCTGCCCCAGGAGCCTTATTATTTGGCTTTGTGAAAAGGAGGGTTGTGCTTGGTGCTGTGAACCAGGGGTTGGTTGCTCGCTCTGGCTCTCCCACTATTGACTGACCCTGAGCAGGTCACTACTTTCTTTTTTTTTAAATATTTTTATTGGGGAATTGAGGGATGGGAACAGCGCTGGGGAATTGGGGGAAGAGGAACAGACAAGTAGCTGTCTTTTTGTTCTTCAGTCTAGTTGTGGAGGACGTTGCTTCATTGGCCCAAGTTGGCACCATCATTGCGCTCTTCCCAGGCGAGGTAGATCAGTTGCCGGCTTCTGGACAGCTGCTCACAGCGGCTGCTGGCTGCTCACGCTGGCTGCTGGCTGCTCACGCTGGCTGCTGACTACACACGGTAGCCCGTGGCAACCCACTGCAGCAGGGGCTGCAGCCTACGCCGTCGCCAGCAACTCGTGACAGCCCAGCTCGAGGTTGAGCTGTTGTTCAGCATCTTAGCTGTGGAGGGCAGTGTCACTGGCCCTCATATGTGGGATCCGAACCAGGGCCCTCTGGCATCCCAAGCCAGCTCTTAACCAACGCGCCACTTGGCCGGCCCATACTTTCTTTTTTTTTTTTTTTAATTTTAAAAAGTTTTATTGGGGAATTGGGGGAAGGGGAACAGACAAGCCGCTATCCTCCTGCTCCCCAGTCCAGCCTTGGAGGACGCCGCCCCACCGGCCCAAACTGGCACCATCATTGCGCTCTTCCTGGGCGAGGCAGATCAGTCGCTGGCTTCTGGACAGCCACTCACAGTGGCTGCTGGCCGCTCACGCTGGCTGCCGGCCACACACAGCAGCCCATGGCAACCCACCTGCCATCGCCAGCGACTCACAGCAGCCCAGTTCCAGGTTGAGCTGTTGTTCAGCATCCCAGCTGTAGAGGGCAGTGTCACTGGCCCTCATATGTGGGATCCGAACCAGGGTCCTCTGGCATCCCAAGCCAGCTCTCAACCAATGCACCACCCAGCCGGCCCAGGTCACTACTTTCTTGGGCCTTATTCTTTTTCATGTGGAAGGTGAGGTGGTTGGATTAATTAGCCTCTAAGGTCCCTTCCATCTCTAACACCATAATCCTGAGACTGTTCAAAGTCAGAAAGGATTGGGGATCTGAGACCCTGCTCTACATTCATTCATTCATTCATCACTGTATTCAACAAATACCTGTTGAGGACCTACTATATATGACAGTAACTGAAAGACTAGATTATAAGTAATTTATAATGTTGGAAAATGTCACAGGAAAAGGATAGGGTGTAATGAGAATAAATAACAAAGACACCTACTTTACATTGATGGACAAGAAAGGCATCTAAGGAAGTTAAATTTGAACTGAGACCAGAAACAAGGTATGGAGCTGAGAGCCTGACTATAAAAACAGATATTGGCCAGACCATACGTGAAAATAGAACCTGACGTACAATCTGCAATACCAGCCCAGGAAACTAGCCCATTATCTACAGAAACCAACTCAGGAAGCCAACCTACTATCTACAGGCCAAACTTGTAGGAAGTCAGACCACTTCTCTAGCAACCAGGGCAGGAAGCCAAACAATAACCCCTGTAACAATCATCCCCAAATAGCCAGGACTTGATCAATAACTGACAGCTTCCCTAAGTTTTGCCCTCACTTCTAACTTAGGATCAATCAGAGAAAGCCAAATATGTACCCTTAAGCAGTCACAGAGGATACCCCGCTTCTAGTGAGCTCCCCGAAAGCTTTCCCAGGCCAACAGCCTCCAATCAGGGCACACATGAGACCTTCCCTTTCCCCCACTCCTTTGCCTGCCTTGGAGTCTCTGCCAAAACAAGTGATTGTGGTTGACTACCTTGCTTTAGGGAGCTCTGAATAAATAACCTTTACTTGTTCTCATTTGGGTGATTTCTGCTTAATTCCACAGAGCCAGTCAGGTGAGTAAAGAGAAATACTCTATTGTAGGCAGAGGGAGCTGGCTGCAGCACGGTGAACTAGAGAGAGAGTGGTACATGGTGAAGTGGGAGAGGTAGATGAGGGCTGATCATCCAGGCTCTTGTAGTAAAGAATTAGATTTTATTCTACATGCAATGGGAAATTATTAAAGAGTTTTAGGTAGATGAGAGACACAATCCTGTTTATATTTTTAAAAGTCAGTGCTGACTGAAGAATGGGGGCATTGAGAACAGAAAAAAGCAGGATTCCTTAGATGACACTCCTCAGTGGCTTAAGGCATGGACTCTTATCTAGTCGGAGTGGTTTGGAGAGATGTGGACTAAGTCAGTTCATTATCATTGAAAGAATGATAAAAAAAAAGTCATTGAGCCATACACTTAAAATGGCTGGATTTTATGATATGTAAATTATGCCTCATGAATGCTGTTTTCAAAAAGGACAATTGGCAGAATATAATGACAGGTTGGAGGTGAGGTAGTGAGTGAGAGAGGTAGATGTCAGTATTGATTACTGTGTTTCTGGATTCAGCATTGGGTGACTGGTAGTGCCCTTTGAGCTAGGAATGATTGGGACAGGAGAAAGGATGGGATTGATATGATATGTACAGAATATAGACAGTTTAGTTTTGGACATATTATGTTTTGAAATACATGAGAGGTATCCAAGTGGAGATACTTAGTAGATAGTTCACATCTACTAAAGTGAGAGAATAGATCTGGGATGATGATGTGAATTTGGCAGTGATAAAGTAGTAAATGGTGATAGCGTTCAAAACCATAGGAATGACTCAGATCAACTATGGAGAGAATGAAATATAAAAGAGGACCCTGGACTGAGTTTGTAGATCTCTGATGTTTAGAGGCTGGGTAGAGAAGGAAGAGCCAGTAAAGAGAGAAACCAATAGATTATAACTTAAAGTGTTCTGAAGAGGAGAGAATGATCAACTTCTGAAAGGTTACTGAAAGCTCAAGTAAAATGAGGATGAAAAACAAACAAACATTGTATTTGGTTACATAGAATCAAGTGGTAATTCTGGAAGGAGGAGTTTTAGTGGAGTGGTGGGAGGAGCATCCAGATTGGAGTGGACTGAAGAGTGACCAGGAAACAAAGAAGGATCCATATCGCTTGTATTGACAGCATTGAGAGGTATTAGGAATGGCAGGTGAAAAGATGTGTAAGGACAAAGAGGAGGTTTTGTAAGACGGAAGGTATCCGGACAGGTTTGTATGCTCCTAAGAATAAACCAGGAGAGAGTGAGAGATTAGAAGCCAGAAAAGAGAATAATAGAATTGAAGTTTTTGAGAAGAAAGGGAGGGTATGGAACCAGGAACACAAATGGAGGTATTTGCTTCTAATAGAAGGACCACCATCTCCATGGCATAGGAGGGGAAAAGGAAAAAATGGACGGAGACACAAAAACTAAAGATTTGGTGATAGGAAGATCAATTTACAGTTATGTTTCTCAATTAAGAAAACTAAACACAAAGTGAGCTCATCTGCTGAAAGGTGGCAGGTGGAAATAGGGGAGGTTTGGGGGTGTTAAGAACTTGTCTGCGTGAAATGACTGTTACTGCTATACTGGTCTTGTACATCTGGGCACCTGTCAAAACAGCAAGTGAAACACCCCCTTGAGTAATTTTTGTGCTGCCCCAAGTCCTCTGTCCAACCAAGTCCCTCAAACAAATGTTTGTTACATACACTTTATGTGTCATTTCATTAGTGGATACTCTATGGAAGTTATTCTTGAAACCTGATGAGGAAGTAGTCTTAAAAATGTGATAACTGTAAGTTAGACTGCTCAGAGAAGTCCGTCCGTGTGAGGTGGAGAGGTCAGAGTACTGAGCTGCCTGCCCCTGGAAGAGGCGGGCTGATGACCATTTGTTAAGGATTCTGTAAGAATGGCCATGACCTGGATAAGGAATGTACCAAATGAACTTTCATGCCCTGTGCCTACCGGTGAGTCTGTGAGGCTGAGCCAGCTCCAGAAGGCATGTGGAGAAGGTGGCCTTGACGGGCAGGCGTGACGTGGAATGCCATGGGAGGCTACTGTGCATTTCTGCTTCACACACAAAGCCTCCCAAAGGTCCCTCTGCCCTTGCTTCCCTGGCCATTCCCAAAGAGTAAGGTAACAACGTTCTGATCTTAATCTGTCCGAGAGGGGTCCGATTTGGTTTCTGTGCCTCAATTTCCTGAATGACTTGCTGCCAGAAACTCCACAGACCTAAGGAGGGAAGTGGGCCAAATCTAGGCTGCTTAAGCCTCTGTCACCACATGGGTGATGTGGGGGCAAATTGTAACACCCGGAGCACAGTAACAGTGGTGGTGGGTTTTGCATGTACATGAGAAAATGTAATTGGAGGTGCCTGTCTTTCTGCTATGGAGGGACATAAGACCAAAAAGCAGAGGGAGGAAGCCTCTCTGTGGGCCTAGAAGGCTCTGGTCTCTGCCCCGCCTCTCCACCCTGCTCTGCCAATTTAACGCTCCAGTTTTTGCCTCAGCTCTGCCTTTCAAGTCGCAGAGGGTATTTATTGCAAGCCACCTTTGCTGACCAAGTTCTCCAGCACCACTGGGGGGGGGGGCTCTGTAAAAGGATCAGGGTCTAAATGGAGACTGATAATAGAATGCTAATAAAGTGCCTTGTATAACTTACTTTTTTTCCATTGCCCTGAAATTTTTCTACACACGTCCATCATTTGTGTTATAGCATTAGAATTTATTTTACGTATGTTATGTTTTTGTGGTTCTCTTTTGCCCTCGAGATGTGAGCATGTGTATGGTGTTCTTCCCTGAGGTGGAAAGCTAACCAACAGAGCCTCTTCAGAGCCTAAAACAGGTCTGTCATGGAGTAGCTGATGACTGATAGTGAAATGACACTGCTTTACCCTCCTTTCCTAATATTGCTGTTCCTATCCACCATTCCACCCTCTTCTTTCCCTAGAAGTATACTGTGTGATCCTTTTCTTTTGGTGTCTGGTCCCAAGTGTTTGTTCTAGTGAGTACGGATAGCAGCTAGCCCTCCAGTGGGAGAGTAGAGTTTACAAGTAGCCCACATATCACCTAGAGGTTGTAGGCTGTAAGCAGCCCTACACCTGCAGCCATAGAGTCACCTCATCCTCTTAATTGTGAGCACAGACTTCTCTTCTCTTGGCCTAAGTCTAAGGACTTCACCCCCATTCATGCCTCTTCTCAGCCCACAGAGGCTGCTAACAGAATGTTAGTGTCTCCCAAAGATTCAGAGAAGACATATCTTGAAATAAAACATAATGTTTTCAAGATCGTGAGTTGGCCAGTGGAACTCTAAGGCAATCATTTGGAATATGAAGCAGTTATTTTTAAATTGAGTTTGTCCCACTTGTTAAAGATGCAAAAGGCAGAAACATTAAATTGCACTCTCTTTAAGAAGAAAAACCCAGTTGAACATTACAGAGTTCTTAAAGCAATGACTCTTAACATTCTGAGGGTCAGATAACCCTCAGCATCTGTTGGAATTCACCAGCCTCTCCCCCAGAAAAGTGACATTTATACAGAGTTTTATGCACAGTGTTAGAATGTCTGCAGACCTGCTGAAATTCCAAAAGAAAAGGCATGGGGAAAAGCTACTGCAGGGGCAGGTTGGGATGGAGGCCAATAATATCTAATGTTAGAAAACACCAAAGTGCCAGGAATGCAATGGGATGCTCCTGGATTAGTTAGGGACTGTAGGAAAGCCCAGTTTATGGATACTGCATTACGAGGGAGAAAGCAGGCAAAAAGTGTACTTTGGTAGCTCAGAGGGTAAAGAAAAACAGGAGGAAATTAGAGTTTAACTTTTTTTTTGCTTTGATAGTATATATTCTATACATACTAATTTTTCAATATTGCACAAAATATTTGTATTTCTTAAAAACTTAAGAGTGGGGCCGGCCGAGTGGCGAGTTGGTTAAGAGCTGGCTTGGGATGCCAGAGGGCCCCGGTTTGGATCCCACATATGAGG
>NW_017731371.1:7190444-7192644 GCF_001890085.2 Hipposideros armiger
ATATATATATATTTAATTCTTACAGCAACCTTATTAGGTAGGTCATATTATTGTTTCCATTTTATAGAGGAGAAGACTGAGACACACAGAGGTTAAGTATCTTGCCCAACTATAGGCTAATATGTGCTAGTGCCAGGATTCCATCCCAGGCAGAATGGCTTCATTGTCTATGCTCTTCAAGCATCCTATGTGAGTGTACTTGATTTCTCAAGCTTAGAAAGCAAACGTTGAAGACCAAGTATCCTGCCTTTGATTCCTTTGAGTGCGTCCTAGAGTCCAAATATATATTTGCAGAATCCCTAGAGAAAGTGGTGTATAATGTGCTTAACAGGGAAAGTGCATAATTTTTCAAATTGTTTAAAGAATAGATGTTCTCTTGTTGGCTGAAACTGAAAAGTTTGAAGCAATGGGACAACTCTGGCTCTGGCAACCCAGTCTGGGCCTCCTGCTTACCAGTTTTCCTCAGGAGAGAGGTGCTTATGGGCCCTTTTAAAAAATATTATATTGAGAATTACCATAAAGCTATACACCTGTTTGGAGACCTGGCACTGTGGACTGGCCACAGTACCCTTTGTTCTGCTGCAGACCTGAGATCTCCAAACCCTCACATTCCTAACTGCTCTCTGTCTATTCATCTACTCCTCAGAGACCCATATCTTCCCTTTTATCTTACTACTAATTTTTCTCTGTGTCTACTAATTGATGCCAGTTTCTCTGTACATCCTCGTATTGCACATCTGTGTGTGGGAGATACTTGCAAACCTGGGGGACATGGACATAAACTATGTTTGTAATTGTATTTATTTTTATCTATCAAGAGGTAGTTTTCTTCCATGCAGAAAAGAGTGGCTAGGAAGAGACTGGGCTTATGAATAAGTATAGTTGCATATGTCAGATCTTCAGCTGTTTATTTTAATGATAAAACTAAGAGTAGTAATAAGCCCAATTAATTTTTCACATATATTGATATCTTCTTCAATAAAACTGTGGCATGAGCAGAACACTGGAGAGACTCTGTGGTCAAGAAGAGTGTTGTAATGGGATTTGGCATATATCCCTGGTCATTATGCTGTAATTTCCAGTTGCTTTCTTGCCACACAGCATAGGCTTTTGCCTCAGGTACACCTTGGTCTGAATCCTGTCTCTGTCATTTGGTAAATGTGACAACAGGCCGGTTACTAATTTTCCAAGCATTTTCCTCATCCATAAAAACAGAAAAATAACAGCCTCCTATTGTGTTACTGTGAGAACAACAACAAAAAGAAAGCACCTAATGTAGTGCCAGACACAGAGCAGATGCCCTGTCAATGTAACTTCTTTTCCTTCCCTCCCACTTCTCTCCCATGGCTGTCCCCCTTCAGTTTTTGGTTTTGTTCTCATATGGAAACAGAGGGGTACCATTTGCTGCTTTGTATCTGCTGTCATCCTCAGCAGATTAGGGAGTGAATTCTGAGCAGTGGGGCTTCAGTACTGAGATTGTTAGCCCAGGGCAGATCCTATGTGTCCCTGAAGGAAACATGTTAGAGAAATGTCCTCTAGTTGATTCTTTCTTCAGCCCACAATGGCAACCCAGCTTTCCGTCTCCAACCCATAGGGTCATGACAAACCAGGGAGTACAGAAACCCCCAGGCTATAGTCTAGGCAAGCCAGAAACCTTACCTAGTGAGAACAGGTTTTTTGGTGCTCATTGTGCATGGTGACCCTGATCAAGTTCCTGTGAAGGTTAAAGTGAAAGCTTCTGCCTTGAAAACCTAGAAAAACTGGAGACAGATTACATAGCAAATGGCCTATTGAATTATAAGAATCTAGTTTCTCAAAAGTAATACAAAAGCTAACAGGAATTGGGAACCAGTGTGGGAAAAAGTTGTCCGTATTGTCATCAGATTTTATCACCCTCACTTCCTCTCCCCCATTGTTATAATCTTCTGGCCCCTACATAATTTTCTTTTATTTCTCCTTGATTTTATATCCTTGATCACCATCACTTTAAACCTACTTCTCTCTGTCACGTCCAGCGTGGCAAGGGCAAATGGGACACGAGAGGGGCGGCGCAGATTGAATAAGTACTAGAGACAGAAGTAAGATTTAAGAGCCAGACCAAGGGACTCAGCCTTCAGAGATAGACTGAGCCACCGAATCGGGTCAACGCATGGTTTTTATTGATTCTTTTCAAGGAAGTAAACTGCTGTGCTGTGAGTCA
>NW_017731371.1:7192894-7233634 GCF_001890085.2 Hipposideros armiger
CACAACTGGTCCTTCTAACACACTGGTCTCTCAGTTCCCCAAATCCTGTCCTCCATCCTACCACAATTACACACTCCCGTAGTCTACTTCAGACTTTGTCATTACTTGAAACTCAACTTCATGCATTTCACTCTCTGACCACTACCTCCTATCTTTCCAGCTTCCTTTCTACAGTATATACAGACCCCAGCAACCTTTGCATATTGCTAGGACCTCTAGCCCATTAATGTTGCCGTATGTTTGCTGTCCTTCACCCATTGATGTCCTCTCCACCATATTTACCCATCATAAAGTTCATGGACTGTCATTATAATCAGTCAGCTCCCCTGTCCTCTTTACTGTGGCATACTCACTTGGCAGAATCAGTCAAGATTAAATTCAACTTCTGCCTACTCAGTACCAGCACTCCAGTCACTGGAAATGACTGAAGAAAAATATATATCTTGCCAACTCATCTTGATCTGAACGCATGACCAGAAAACTCAAGTGAGATTATGGACACTTACACTTCTGGGAAGTAGAGTACTTTTCTCTACTCCTCTCACTAAGTATACCTAAAAACCCTGGACCTTATATGTAAAAAAAATATAAAAAGACTCTGAAAGGTGGAAAAAGGAAAACTGTTTAGGCCTTGGAACCCAAGTGATGACACTGTTCCTGGGTTCTCTTTCCACCCCACATGTGCCAGACTGGGTGCTGGAGAAATTGGCAACCTAGAAATACCAATGGGCACAGACTTAAAGATGCCACAAGAAAATCCTGCAGGAAAGCGACAACCTAGCAAGACAGAAAACTTTTAGTCAACAATCACTCTACTCCAGTTAAACACCACAGAAAAAACTATGGCTGCTCTCCCATCACCCTCAGCAAAGGCTGAGTGGGCTTACCAGGCTGCTATCAGTGGAGACCACAAGGTAACCTACACTTCCACCCTCACTCAGTGGTAACAGGGCACCCCCTCTTCTCCACATACATGGAGTCAATGGAAAAGGAGGATATTTAAAGGAGAAGATAATTTACTGGAATCAGATCCCAGAGACAGAGGGAATGGTATAGAGAACGAGGCAGAGACGTTCCTCTTCGATGATACTAGGAACACTAAGTTCCTTAGGTACAGAAGTAAAGGAAAGGACAAGAGGTGAGACTGCTGAGGTAGAGGAGATAGAAATTAAGGACATTCTCTGATGTCATCCTGCTGTCTGAAGAAGAGAGAGTAAGAGAGGCAGTGATGGACATGGGTGCTCCTTTCCATTGATTCTTTTTCTTTATAAACCTTGCCATGTTTTCCCTATACTTAAAAACAAACACAAGAGACTTTCCTCCCTCAAAGTCACATCTCACCTCTCTCATCTTGTTTCAGGCAAACTTCTAACCCTCTCCAATCCCAGGCCTCTGTTGTAAGTGCTCTTGCTAGTTACCAGTGGCTTGAATAGCACACACCTTTGGATCCTAGCAGTCAAAGCCTTTTACCACCAGGCCCCAATCTACTCCCATCAAAAACTCCACGTCATTCCCACAACACACCACAGACTTCTGCCTTTGACCATGCTGTGTTGTGCTCTCTTTGGCTGGAATGCCTTTCCGTCTACTCCCCTTCTAGGCCCAGTTTAGATGTGACTTCTCCTATGAAGTCTTTTTTTTTTTTTAACTTTGATTGGGGAACAATGTGTTTTTTCCAGGACCCATCAGCTCCAAGTCAAATTGTTGTCCTTCAATCTTAGTTGTGGAGGGCACAGCTCAGCTTCAAGTCCAGTTGCCATTTTCAATCTAGTTGTGGGGGGCGCAGCCCACCATCCCATGTGGGAGTCTAACTATCAACCTTGTTAAGAGCATGCGCCCTAACCAACTGAGCCATCCAACCGCTCATTGGCAGCTCAGCTCAAGTCGTTGTCTTCAATCTATTTGTGGAGGGTGCAGCTCATTGGCTTATGTGGGAATTGAACCGGCAACCCTGTTGCTCAGAGCGTGTACTCTAACCAACTTAGCCACCTGGCCAGCCCCAGATGAAGTCCTTTTCATCATTCAAGTCCTCCCCTGTTTCTCACCTGTATTTTACCACTTTATTCTTTCTGCTTACATTTTAGTTGGTTGTCCTCTCCAAGTCTGTCTTCTTCAAAGGGTTTCCCTCCAGTAGAGGGCAAGGGCCATGGTTTGTCCCCTTTTATTGTCCCTGCAGCATCAAACACAGCTTGCCTTAGCAGGTTCCAGGCATCTCAAATTGATGCTGGGAGTATTTAGGACTTTGGAGGTTCTCTGCTCTTCACCAACTGCCCTACCCCATCTCTAGCTGCCCGGCCACTCCTTGTTTAGATAAAGAAGACAAGGGACAGGAGGGAATTTAAGAATGGCAAGGTGACAGGTGGAGATGCCTAGTGGAAGATCAGAAGTGCTGTGGCCTCCTAGCATGTGAAAATTATGCCCTTCCAAATTAATTAGTGCTCATTGTTGATTTACAAAGGTTGTTGTCTCTACTCCCTGTCCTTTATTAGACAAAAACCAGGCACTGTAAGGGCTATGACTGAATATATTTCTTAAGAATAAAACGTAGACTGTGCCAATTGATAGGTGCAGCTGAGAAAAGCTATTGGCACAATTATCCTAAAATAATGGATAAGCCAAAATCCATTTTCCTCTATTTTGAGGATATATTATTAAGCATAGATTTTCCTTCTTAATTGTATGTAGTCTAATATTAAAATGATACTTCTGTAGCATGGGAAGCATTCAAAACCAAGAGTTCGAATACTGGCTGGTGAGTCAGTTTTTTCAACTATAAAATGAAGAAATTCAACAGATCATTTTAACATTTTATAATGTTTCCTAATTTCCTGGACCCACACTGACTGGAGTGGGGACAGCCAAGGAAGGCCACACAGAACTAGAAACCAGTCTCCTAAATCCGGGATCTGGTGCTTGGGCTGTAGACCCACCTTTGCATCACCCCTTTGGCACCAGACATATGTGGTAGACCCACTCCCCCAGGAAGGAGTATTGGGTGTTCACAATAATCACTGCACCTGATAATGTATAGGGACTGTTTGCAAAACATCTTTACATTAAAAAGGATAGCCTCATAGGAAACCTGGGCCAGTTCAGTTAGGAAGTGACAGGTCCATGACTGGACTCATACCTGACTCCTCTGTGTGGGAACTTCTACCATTACTCACCTCCAAACTCCAATTCCTTCTTTCATGTCAAAAATCCTCAGTGTCAGCACCCCCAGGCCAGGGTCCTCACTGCCACTTTGCTGAGTCCAGTGCTTCTGACAACACTGGCCCAGGTGGGTGTAGGCGAGGCAACTTTGGCTGTGCTGCGGGCTCTCCTCGCAGCCATTGGACAGGGCACACGTGTTTACTGGATGTACCACCCCCATTTGCTTGTTTCAGACTTGTCTCAGAGCTGAGGAGTTGTGACATAAAGCCTGCAGACCAACTGCTCGGTGAGGTCTGCAGCGTGAGCACGGGGCACCTTCTGGGCTCTGGCTTATCCTCAAGGACACCAGGACTTGGTCTCTTGTCTTGTCTTGGTCAATTTGGATCCTATTTCATAGGTCCCAAACTGCTCCCAGACTTGACCACAAACCTCTAAAACTTTCCCTCTATTGAAGTGTGCTTCTTTCGATACAGCTCACTGAAATTTGCACAAATACCTGTTGAGTATTTTGCAGTTCTCAGATCTTTCAGATGTTTGTTGCTTTTCTGCTTCCTTTAACACAATGGCTTGAGACTATGTTAATTTTGTGATTGTTGGTGGGACCTGCCACCTGCTTATGTTGTAGATGCTGCCCATGGGTTTCAGTTTTGCTATCCTAGTTGCTGTGTTTTTAAGGGGGGATTTGGGGAGATTCATAAACTATGCCACTATCATCACTATTTTTACTATTGTGACCCTGAGAGCAAGGGAAACCTCCACAGAAATATCCTGATAGACTGCCCTACACACATCATTAGCTAGAATGATAACACATGCCCCTACTTACATAAACCCAGGGACAAGGAGGATGGTATTAAACTATGATTAGCTTTGATATTCACTTCCTGGAATTAAAACAAAACGGGAAGAGCACAGAGGCACATCCATGGTGAGAAACTGACCCTGAAGGGGGCTCTGCCTGAAAGGAAGGAACAAGACAGCAGCAGTGGACAGGGGAAGAGATCTGAGTTTAAAACTGTCAAGAGCACTATTTCTCAAAATTGACAGTAATTCACAGAAACATATTTTACAATATTACCCTATATACACACACACCTTCATGTAACTGACAAGTTTCCTAAAACAATGCTTACTGTTACTATACAGGAAAAAGAAACCTAGTAAATTCCAAATATAATTTTATTAATATTTAAATGCAATATACAAAACAATGCCTAAAATTAAGTACAAAACCAAAATTTTGTAAAGATTGTATTTAATGTGATGGGTGTGCTTGCCTGTTCATAAGTTCGTTCCAGTCAGGAACACATGAAGATAAGGCTACGCGCATGTCAGGTGCACTATTGAGCCTATTTCTTTTCTTTGTTTTTAATCGTGTCAACATTGAAAATCCTAGTTCACACAAATGGGTAGTTGTGAATGGTAATAATAGCAATATACATTTTCTACTTAGTAACGGAAATTCATCTTTGATCTTAATCCAAAATGCTGATAAACTTAATGTCTTATAATAATTTCTCAGCGTGAATGATGAACTGAGCTGCAACAATTCATTCTCTTCTTCAGGCACCAAGTTTAACTCAATTATTGATTCTGGGGTTTGAAATGCAAAGGGATCCTTCATCCAAGTATTTTCCTTTAATGATTTAAATTTCTCTTCCGGAAAGTAATGATTAAAGATTTGAGACAAAGAAGTGAGATGCAACAATATCTCTAATTTTATTTCTTTTAAGCAGTCTTCATTAATAACGTTCTCTTCAGTGTGTTGTAACAATGTTGGGAACATATAGTAGCTAGGGCAATTACTTTTAAGTCTTGTTTGCCACAACAATAATGTCTTTTGGAATCCTAGAATATGTTCAACATATTGAAATATATCATTGTTTTTCCCCTGTAGTTTCAAATTTAATTCATTAAGAATGCCAAAAATATCACTTAAATATGCCAATTTTGTTACCAAAATGTCATCTTCAAACATAGTTGCCAAATGAGATTGCTTTTCAATGAGAAAAGTGTAAATCTCATGCCTGAGTTCGTATACTCTGCTCAATACTTTTCCTTGAGACAACCAACGAACTTCTGTGTAAAACAATAAGTGGGTATGGTTAACTCCAATCTCTGAACAAAATATTTCAAGAAGTTGGCTGTTCAATGAGCTTCCTTTAATAAAATTAACAATTTTCACTGCATTTTTCAATACATCCATTAGACTTGGTGGAATTTCTTTGGATACCAAAGCTTCTCGGTGAATAAAACAGTGATTCCAAACAGCATTGTTATGGGTTGCTTCTAGCAATTTTTCAATAACTCTGCTATGTTTTCCAGTCATATTTGCTGCTCCATCACTGGAAATTCCCTTACAATTTTTCCAGTTTAATTTATATTGACCAACGATGCACTTTTCTAATTCAGTAAATAAATCTAATCCAGTTATATGTAAATTTAAATTTAAACGACACAACAAATCCTCTATAAAATCATCTTGCCACACATATCTCACATAAACCAAGAGTGTTAGACAACTTGCAGTATCAGTGCTCTCATCAAGTTGGAGAGCAAAATCTATACCAGACTGCAGCCGTGTAATAAGCATTGCTTCTAAATGTTTTGCAATATTACAGATTCGACGAGATATTGTATTATCACTAAGAGGTATCGCTCTTAATTTATCAGCTGATTTGTCATCAAAAATAGTACGTACCATATCCATACATGCTGGAAGAATAATTTTTTCAGCAGCTGTGTGAGCCATTTTCTCTTTTGCCACTCGATATGCAACTAAATATGATGATAATAAGGCTCTCTCATTCATAGTTGTGGAATGACTAAGAAATTGTGGTGATAACTCTATCTTATTTCCTTCTCTTTGAAAATGGTCTTCCTCATCATCTTCATCTTCCTCCTCCACTTTCACTATCACTATGCCTTCCATCTCCTGGGTAGCCTGGGGAGACAGATCTGCAGTATCCCTTGATTCAGCAGTCATTATTCAGGTTCAAGGAACTGGCTCACTTGATCCAAATAAGGTCTGTTTGCAGGACTGTCCTGTCTGTCCTAGATGTTTTATGTGATTGGTTTTTGCAATCCTGCAGGATAGAAAAATTTAATAGAAGTATTAAAAAGTAACATTGTATTGCTATTGCTGCTAACACCTCATATAAGTATTCATGAAGACAATTCACTAAATCCAATGGTGTGACATGGTCAATGCTGAACAACTGCCATTTCTGTTAGCTGTGTGCCAGGCAGATTTGGTACCTAACATACACAGCTCATTTAAAACCCATGGAAACCTAATAAGTACACAAGATTATTATTCCTATTTTACAGATGAAAAAGAGAAGCTGAGAAAGATTAAATAACATATAGGTAGTGCAGCAGAGCCAGTACTGAAATCCAAGTCTGAAGCCCAAGGCCCTAACTATGCTGCTACATACAGTGCCATCTAGTCACTCTAAAAAGTGATCTCCAAAGCAGAATGTAAAAAATGATCTGTTGGGACACAGGGGAAAAAATTAGTACTTGTATTTATATTTTTAAAATACTGAAACTCATTTAATCTTTCCTGATAAAGCCCTAAACGAACTTTTGTCACCATCGTATAGCATTTATATTCTGTCATCATTTGTTGCCCTTATGTTCATCTTCCAACTGTTATATTTTCTTTGCTCATTTCTCTTCATTTTTCATGAGGTATTTTCTGAAAATTCCATTCTGTCTCAGGTATTTTAAGATCAAGGAAAATGAATCTTGGTTTTTGACATCTGGGTTAAAGTTTTAAAGATGGGGGAGGGGGAATAACATCCCCAAGGCCTTGCCCCACGTAGCAGTATTTATCAAAATGAAGGGACTCCAAGGAAGTGAAACTCAAAGATGCAGGGCTGAGGTCAGGAGCATAGTCACTCCTTCCCAACCTGGACAGACCCTTCTAGATGTTTTCTTGCTCATATTCTGGGCAAATAGCAGTAAAAAGACTGGGTTTTATTTTACATTTCTTGAATGATGCCAGCACCCAGTCATCTTTTGACTTCAGACTCATTAACTGTCTCCATCACTGTTTGGTCTGTAATATTTTGACAGCTTTTACCCTAAAATTTAATTTTTAATGCTTTCATGCCTTATCTCAACTAGATTAACTCCTCAAGAATAAAGACTGTCTTTTGCTTTCATTGTTGCCCCTAAGTCACTTATTATTATTGTGCCTTGCAACCCACAGGCACTTAAAAAATATTTGTTTGAAGGAATACAATGTCAACATTTTCTGCCAATTTGTACAAAGTTCAACAAATTCATTACAGGCCTGGTATTTTAATACTTAGAAGGGTATGTCATTCATAAATTAACAGATTTCACTACATTGCAACTGTCGGGAGAATGGGAGAAATACTATAACAGCAGGTTTAAAATACAGAAATATTGGGTCGTCGAGAAAGTCATGACACATTTTTGCACTGAAAAACATAGAAAAATACATCATGACTTTCCCAACGACCCAATAAATTATGTCAATGGGTAAGTTACTTATATATCTCCTATTACACTGTGTAACCAACCTATTTCTCCAGCAAACAGTAAGGTTTCATTGATCTGCTTTCAGTGTATTCTCAATTCATTTATTGATTGCGAATTATCTCTTTAGCACTGGACTGTATAAGTGTTTTCTTATACTTCTGTCCCTTAATCTTCTCTCTCTACGATAAAAGTATCTTTCTGTATCCTGGTGGTACTGCAGGAAATGGAGATAAGACATCAGGTTTGGCCTAACTGGATTTTTCAGTTATATCACTCTATCAATGAATTTCCAAGTTGGAAGGGCCCTTTGAGATAAGCTAGTTTATCTTACTTAGGACAAAACTGAGACTTGGTAAAAAAACAAAAACAAAAACAAAAAAACAAAAAAAAAAACCCTGAGACTTGGTGGTGTTTTGTCCAAGACCATCCGGGTAGTCGGTGGCAGAGAGAGCACTGGTAATTAGTCTCCTAATGTCCCAATACAGTTTCCACTACACCACCACAAACTCCCTTCACTGATCACCACACCAAGTCCAGCTCAGCTCCCACAACTGAAAAATCCAACTAATGTCTGAAATCATACATTAAAAAAAGAGATAATTTTTTCGGAAACTTAAGGGATAAGGGTGAAATATATATGATCTTTTCTTACTGCATCCAAATCACGTTATTCACTAGGCTTCAAACGCTCTTTAATCACCATTAATGGTGGTGGGTTTGGGGGTGAACAGGTGACCTGCAAACACTTAAGAGGCTTAAACTTGTCCACTATTTAAAAAAAAAAATCCCGTGGAGTTTGGTAGCCTCGAGTGTCTGCCTCAGTTTGCACCTTGGAGTCCCTAGGAACTTAGAGAAAAAGCTCTCACCAGAAAGAGGAAATGGAATGCTTCCCTGGGGTACACGGATTTTAAACTAGCGTCATTTCGTCCCCTACCCCTTTGGGTGAAAACCGAGGACGAGACTGGTTCTTCCCCAGGGCACGCAGACTGCCTATTCACGGTCCCACAGGCATCTCATCCTAGTCGGGAAACGAAAACGTCGTCGTTCCCTTCCCGCTTGGATCCAGGGCTGTCGGCAGGGAAACGGCGCTTCCTACCGCCAAGGCTGGGATGCAGGATGGGGACGTGGACCTCCTCCACCCCGTTCCAGGGCGGTCGTGACGGGAGGGATCGCGCGACACAGCCATACACATCCACCTCTGTCCCCACCCGTCTTCCCCGGTTGGACTCACGTCTCATCGTGAACCCCGGAGAACTCTGGGGGTGCTCGAATGGAAAAGGCAGGTGACTCTGGGGATCGAAGGAGAGCGTGCTTGTTAGCAATGAACTCTGCTCACCCTAAACCAGTGAGGCTGTGCATGTGTCTGTCACAGAAGCCGGAAGTGCGTCAACGCCCGACTTCCGGGACTGGCCTGCGTTTGGGGGTCCTCTCTAGAAACGCGGGAGGACTTGGCGTCCTTTTTCTCCAATAGCAGGATTCGGCTTTGGGGAGGGAATCTCTCTCCTCAGCTCAGCTCTAACCGTCCAGATAAAGTGGGGGTTAAATTTCCTTTGATACTGGCCTGCTCAGATATTTTTTAAAAAAGTGTTTCTCCAACTTTTTCTTACTGATGGCAGTAATCGGAATTCTAGTTATTATCAAACAATAATAATACTTAGTGATTGTGTGTCTGTGGCAAAGGAACTGAAACAAAAATGTAGACAGGAAGATCAAAGTGAAGTCTGGAATAAATGATTCCCAGAAACCCAAAGTGGCTGCTTCTCTGGGGACCCTGATTATGCATTACCACCTGAATGGGCAGTATTTTCAAATACTTGATCTAGCAGTATTTTCAAATATTTGATCTATAAGCAACAGACATTCTTTCCAATACCAGAAGTTATATGATTCTGAGCCTGGCTAATGTTTCCAGGGAGTTTTTAGAATAATAATGGAATTACTATAGTTAAGTCGAATTTGAGCCATTTTTGCTGTCAAAATGTTGTAATTATGGCTTTTACCATTACTCCTTGAATAGACCAAACTTCATCTTTTATAAAACAGTAACTGAGACCTTGAATGACTGTGACACGACTCTAAGTTCTAAGGCAAGTTTGAGCACAACAATGGAAAGCCCACAAAAGGAACAGCCATCTGCTGTAGCAGTTACCAATGACTAGGTGGTATTCTGAATAACTTTCCAAGCCCTGAAACGTCTTTCATTTCCTATGAGATTTCACTTTGCTGTGGTTGTCATTATTTTCTCTTTCAACTTCCCCATGACTCTTCAATAATTCACCCGAGTAGGTTTTTGCTCCTTTATCACTGGCTGGCTCATTAGCTTATGGTCCTCCTTGAAGACATCAAATTCCCAGACCTTCTTCCTCCAGATACTTCCTCATATTTCCATTCAGTGTTCCAAGTCATCTTCAAGAGCCATTACATTGTTATGCATTGTTTTTCTTGTTTGTCTAAAACCTGCACTCTCCCTTCTATTCCCACCTCTATTTTTACATTAAAGTGATTAAAGGATCCAAGAAGATAGGTTATTGAATGCAGCTGACTGGGTATGTTTTTGTATTTATGTAGTGTGTGTGGCAGTAACTGTGGAGACATTCTTTTCCTACTGATCTACTGGCACAAGGAACCCAAAGTGGCCTGGTGGTATTTTCATTTTCTAGTTCAGTAGAACACTTAATCTATCTCCTAAAAGAAGTGTTCTCCCTGAGAATCAGGACTATAACCCAGCAGACCCTAGGTTTGGATAGGAAGCACAAATTCCATAAATGGGTTACTGGGTCTGACAGTAATAGGGGCCACTCCTGTTTGACTTCTTGGTTTCTGTACCCATGTAGTCTTTCTATTGGAGACACAATACTATATATATAATTGGTTCAGTGAATATCAATGCATATATTGTATCCCCAACTTTGCAAGGTGCTGTATCTTGTATCAGCAATTGAATTGTCATCAGCATGCCATTCCACACTTCTATCAGGCTAGCTGCTTCTGAGTGATGAGTAAGCACCATGAATTCTGTGGTTACAAGCTCATTGTCACACCTCCTTCACTACAATATGGCTTCCTTGGTTTAAGGTATGTCTAATGGCTACAGCATCCTGTAAGCCCTCAGATGATGGTGCTGGTGGAGGCAAAACTGTCAGGAAAGACAAACTCATATTTGGAGCATGTATCAGTTCTGGTGTGATATTTTACTTATTTTGTATTTATCCATGTCTACTGCAATTGTGGGCATAAAGAAAAGATTAATGAAGTGCTCAATTCCTTGGGAATGGCTGCTTACACATTTTCTTTAAAGCTATATATTTTAAACTAAAAAAATAACAAATTTTATGAGTTGGTTGTTTCCACCTGTCATCTGAAAAACCCTTGAAAGAAAATTTTGCTTAGAAGCAAAGTAGTAGTTACTGTTTCTTATCGCTCTTTGTTAGGGATTGATGCCTATAGGTGGGAAGTGGACTCTTAAGTTGGTCACTCCTGTCTGGAACAAACTAACGTCAGCTAAAACTTAAGACACAAATGTACCACTGCCATAGTTTGTTCACCTCTGCTGCAGAAATGCAGCAGTCTACTAATAGGTACAACTTGTGGGGAAATGGCAACTCGGGAATGAACCCCAAACTTATAGCTATTCTAGAATATTAGAAGAGCTGTTAATAAAAGGAAGAAGTAATGTGTCATCTATTGTCCCAGGGATCTCAACAGGAAAAAGACATCACCAGGGAGCATAATTCTGTTAACAGAAAAAAGTTTCTAGCTGGAGCTGTCCAGCAAGCAACTGATTAAGCAATGCATTTTTCTGTTATGCAGATTCCATTGTGACAGGCAAACTGTAGACTAGAGAGATTGTGTCATAGTAGGAAGTTGCATTAAATCAAGGAGGAAAAAAAGGGAAGACATATCAGAATATGAGGCTGATGTAGTTTGAAAAAACATACAGAATGCCACGCTTTTGATTTTTCTTAATTTAAGTTGATGTCAAATAGCATTAAAGGATATTTGATTTGTGACTTTAAACAAAGGAGTAATATCTGAAGTCCCCTCCAAATCACTTTTTTGATTCTCCAAGAGACTTGCCAGTCCCTAGCAGATTTTGTTCCACCACAAGACATCACATTCCCTAAGGATCCATGAAATTATAATGTCCGAATGCAGCAGTCTCAACCTGTGGGGCGTGACCCCTTTGGGGGTCGAACGACCCTTTCACAGGGGTCGCCTAAGACCATCGGAAAACAAAAAGATATTTACATTACGATTCATAACAGTAGCAAAATTACAGTTATAGAGTAGCAACGAAAATAATTTTATGGTTGGGGGTCACCACAACATGAGGAACTGTATTAAGGGGTCACGGCATTAGGAAGGTTGAGACTGGCTTCTGTTCTAACACTGGGCTCGCCTGTCCACGTGTTCCTTGTTTACTATCCTTGTTTCTGCATAGTCCAGACTTTTCCCCATTGGCTCTCTTCCAGTCTCAGTTTCTCTCTTCCACTTCAATTTGCTCAACGCTCCTGCCTTCTCCCAAGAACCTCTGATTCCGATCCCAGGATTTTCTGTAGTCCTCATATGACCAAAGAGCCTTCAATCCTCTCTTTAATAAGTGCATTCTGTTCCCTTGTGCTAGTTCCCTACAGGCTGACACCCGGAAGTCGGACCCTTAGGGCTGCCATTCTCTTTCACCGGGATATGCACCCACGTGGGCTGACCACCACCCCGCAAAGTCTCAAGGGTTGGCTGAAGCAGGGAAGGGCCAGCAGGAGCGCTTCCCCAAGTCCAGGGCTGTCACGGTCATTACTGGTATACTGGCTATAAAGATGGCCAGCGAGGTTAGCAGAAAAGGAGACAATGCCGGGAGACCGACGTGAAAGTGCCACGCAAGCCAGCTTCCGTAGTCCCCACCCTTTCTCCTGCGCCCTCATCCGGGGTCCGGCTCTCCGCACAGGGCCGCCGGACTCCGCCTCCGGAAGTGCCACCGAGAAGCGCCGGCCTCCAAGCGGTGTAGAGTGACCCCCGAAAGCGCAGTGTGGCCCCGCGAGCAAGGGTTTCTGCGACTGGACAGCAGCTTGGCTCGCCGCTCCGCTCGGGTGAGTCCCCGGAAGGCGTTCTGGGGTCGCGGTGGGGTTGGCCCCTTGTTTAGCCTCTGTGTGTGGGGGGGAGGAGGACGCGCTCGGTCCTACCGACGGCACTTTGAGCACCCTGGAGCGAGCGGGGCGGGTGGTGCAAGGGCCTGGTTTTCCTCAGTCGGGGTTTGCCTGGATGCCCCGCGGACTGGGGGCCCCGCTGTCAGGACCCGGTGACCATGGCCTGGTGTGAGCTGGGTCTCTGGTCCGCCTCGCCCTTTTGGACCGAGCCTTCACGTAACAGGAAAGTGGGAGGAGGGCAGCTCCGGGTGAGGCCTTGTGAGGACCCGGCGCAAGGGCCCTTAGTGTTGCGGAAGGGAGACGGAACCCTGTCGCGTCCTTGGGTTTGAAGGACACCAGTCAAACCTGTTTGAATCGCAGCTCTTCCCTGCGTTACTGTCAGGGTGACTGTCAGGATTGTGGGATAAGGCCTGCCTGCCTTGAGTTAGCGAAGGGTCTGACCCCAAAAGTGAAACGTTGTTATTAGTCAGGACCAGTTAGTCTTTGAAAGTGGGTTGACATGGTGTTTACCAAGTAATTCCCAACGGCCTGTTTTTAAAAAAATAATGAGTAATCATAATTAGCATATTTCTCTGGGTACAAACATGAGCCTTGAAAGAAGCTTGTAAATTTCGACTATTTTAAACTGTGCACAGAAATCTTTACAGTATTAAATTGTACTTTCTTGATTTTTTTTTTTGAAACACCACAAATTCTGATTTAGTGGAGTCCAAATAAACTTGCATACTTGGAGCGTATGATTTGGTTCTTAGATATTTGAAACTGAATAATATCCATTTTTCTTTTTGTTATTTTAATTTAATTTTATGAACTTTTTATTTGGTATCTGTAGTATATAAGATACTTTGCTAAGTCCTGAGGATATGAAACGTTGGGCTATTTTAACTTATTACAATAATTTCTCCTAACCTCACTCCACAGTGATGGTCATTGTCCTCCAGAACAGGGATGGAGGAAACATCAGCCCAGGAAGCAGCAGGATCATCAAGGGTCCAGTTTCAATCTTTGGAGACCCAGTATGAGGACCTGCCCCCAGAGCCTCAGTTCGTGCAGGACACCGACATGGAACAGGGACTCACTGGGGGTAAGGTAGAGAGAGCACTTACATCCAGGAGAATGGGAATATAGAGGGGCTCCTGGGCCTGGTATGAGAGGCCAGGAACTTCAATAAGAGGATGGCACCTAGAGGGAGGTCTGGAAGGGAGGGACAGATGTGACTCAGTTCAGTCCTGGTCTGGGACTCTATTAAGGACAGCCTCTCTTTCCTTAATAGGCAGAGGTGGTCACTCACCCTGTTCCAGCTGTTTTTGTTCGTACAACCTTCACCTTATTCCAGTTACTACAGCCACAGTAATATCTAAGATATGCTGCCTTTGCCACATCTCACAATCTCTGCCTGGCTTTCACTTCCTCTTAGGTTTGCTGCCTGTCCCTCCCCCTGTTCCCTTCACTTAGTTTCTTCCCTCCTCGATGACTTTGTGTGCTTTGCCACCCGCTGTTCTGTTGCAACTGCAGTGTTTGTGACTAATCTAATTTTGATAAAGAAAGCACCCAGTAATTCCTTGGTTGAGTGCAAGGCTTGTATGAATGTATACATGTCACATTGACTATACAATATTACATTTTTATGTATTATTTAGATAGGTTGATCTGTCTTGTACTTCCTTTGTTTTGTAAGAATCTTAGATTACTTGTGGCCAACTGCAGTGCCTGAAATAACTCGTGTCAGCAACACTGATTGAGTGCCACAGTGCTTAGAGTGCTGTGGGGAATTGTGGGAGTGTGGAAAGGATTGTGAGGAAACTGATGACCATTCCTTATTCTTAGGGGCCTTACACACTAGTTGCAGAGACAGTGTCCATTCATAAGAGAAAGGCTTAGTGATGTTTACAGAACAGTGTTTGGGAGAGGGTCAGAAGTCTAGTAAATAACCATGGTCCCGCACCAGTCACTACAAATTCTTGTGCTTTGCTTTGCCCATCTGCAAAACCGGTATAGTGCTTACCCTTCTGTTAGTGGAATGTTATGTCATGAGGATAAAGTGAAATATTAGATTTCATAATAAAATCCTCTATCACAGGTCTACACATGTATAAGCAGGGTATGCAAGTGCTGAGAAGGAGCAGAGTACACACTCAATACCTGGTCAATGTTCGTTGGTTTTACTAGAATGCTGATGTGAAGAAGGGTCCCACTGACTCTCCTATAAGGGAGCCCTGGACAAGGGCTGCTCTCATTCTTGGCTCCTTTCTCCTCCCTTAGCTCCACCTGTTCCCCAGGTGCCTGCTCTTCCCCACGAGGGAAGCCCAGGAGACCAGGCAGCTGCACTTCTGACAGCCAGGTACCAGGTGAGCTGAGGAACCTTCTGTTTTTCCTCAGGGACTTTTGCTGCTGATTGAGTGTGACCTTTCCCTCATCCCATCTGTAAACCTTGCCTGGAATTGTTTTCAGTAGCAGTGTGGGAACTGATCCTCTCCAGAGACCTGGACTTCACACAGACCACCTTCCTGTCTTCCTAACACTATCAGCAAAACACTGTTTCCTCTTTATCTCTAGTGCTGTGATGGGTGCTTTTTAGATTTAAAGGTTATGGAGCTTGTTCCTTAGAGTCCAAGCTGGTCTCACGCCTCCCGACATGAGTACCCACGGGAGCTCTCTCTGTATTGTCTCCTCCATTCTCTGGCCGTGGCGCCGTCGTTGCCTCCTTCCCCAGAGCAGCCAGGCTGTGTTATTTCAGGAGTTTGTGACATTCGAGGATGTGGCTGTGCACCTTACCCGAGAGGAATGGGGATGCCTGGACCCTGTCCAGAGGGAGCTCTACAGAGAAGTGATGTTAGAGAATTATGGGAACGTGGTCTCGCTGGGTAAGGATTGTCTTTTTATTCGGTTTACTTATTGGGCTTTCTTTACTGAGTAAGTGTGAGGTTCCAGGTCTTAGAACCTTTGAATCCTCCATCTTTAAGGTCACCTCCAAGAGTGGTTTTCCTTTGGGGGTTTCAGGACAAGACATTCTACTCCTTATCCTGAGTTAACGGTTCCTGCTTTTGTGGGGTATCCTGTTAGAAAAGGGAAACTTGCTTGTGCTTTGCCTAAGTTCTCACCTTCCCTATCTTTTCCTTTTTTATGAGAGAGACTAGGGCTTCCCAGTCCACAACCAGACGCTTTCCTTCCTGTTAATTCAGTGCCCCTGTATCTGAGAGTTTCCCATTTTCCTCAGAAGAAGAAATGCCATTTTTAAAGATAGGCTAAAGTCCTTCTTGTTGAATAATCCCTCACCTCTTAAGATCCTAAATTCATCTCTAAGCAGACAGAATTTGAGAGACTTTATTTAAAGGCATGACTCACTGCTACTGCATTTCAGTGCATCACCCAGGTGGTAATCCTAAGTAGCCTCATCCCTAGTAGTGGAAGTCTCAGACTTAAACCAAGTCTCTCTTTTGTCGTTTGGATGGCACAGTGGGCAGCAGAGGTTAGGCAGCCTGTGGTGCTGAAGAAACATCAGTGGGGGTGCTGGCAGCTCCTTTGATGTGAGCACTGTTCCTTTTCCTTTCTTTTTTTGCCTTTCTCTGCTTTTGTTCTTTTCTTTTTATTTATGTATGTATTTAATCACAGTTATTCTTTTCTTTTTCTCTCTTTTTTTGCTTTGCCTATGCTGGTGGCATCTAGGATGTTGCTTTGTCTCCTTTATTACACTCAGGATTAAAGAGGTCTTCTTGTCTGTGGGGAGGCAGCCTGCCCACTGGGAAGGTTTTTAGCGTGTTTTCCATTCCTGGCTCTTTGATCTTTATAGGCATACTTCTCCGTCTTCCCACCACCCGGATTCATAGTGTGAATTCCTGCCCGGCCCTGAGTCATACCCAGGCAAGTGCTTTCTCTGGAGAAACACTTGCAGTCCTTTCAGCAGGAATCTCCAAGAGATGGCCCAAGTATCGGCTTCCCATCGATATTGCTCATCCCTGCTCGGAAACTCCTTTTCCACAATTATAAGATATTACACCTGATTGATGGAATAGATGCCCCCCAGGATGCCACCACTATGTAAAATTCCAGCTCCTCAAATGACCTTTATTAAATTTCTAAAGGGCCAAGGAAGCCCTGTGTTGCACCAGATACACTTTGAATTCTGAGTTCATTCAGAAGCCACGGCTGGTGGCCTTCTACTTGTGTTCCGAGAAACCACAAAGTTCAGCTCCAGCTCTTCATTTATGATCTTTTCATGTTATTTCTGGATGTGGAATGTATGCTGCGCGTCCTTCCTTTTCTGTAGTGAACAGGACCTGCCCTGTCTGTTGCCTAACTCCTGCGACCCCTGGGCTTTCCTCATATTTAACATTCTAGTCTTCTTTAAGAGTCCTGCCTTTGTCCCCTTTATTCTTTTTTGCGAAACAGATGGATGCATTTATATGACCGTTCCTGATCAAGTGTTCTTTAGCTCTGTTCTTGATGGAGGGGAAATGGGAGGGCAAAAAAGTTCCATTTCTTTATTTCAGGGTATCAAATTGAATGTATGTTTAACAACTTTGTATATTGTATAATGATATGTAATTGTAAGATACTGTTAATTTCATCTAATAATTACATAATTTCTAACAGTTTATCTGTCTACTTTTTGGAGTAAAGAAACTTCTTTGCAGCTTAGTCAGCCAAATAACACAGCATGCCATTAGACTAAATTTCATCCCATTTCCTCTTGTCATCTTGGCACACACACAGGACACGCATGCACACTCACACATACTGGGCACAAATGTATATAAGAAACCCTCCTGCTCAATTTGCTGTTGTGACCAAGTTAGCAACATCTCTTTAGTTAGTAATTAGTTTTCATAGTCCTTGGTAAGTCATTTTCATATTTGTGGGTTCAGCAAACTCCATGTGAAATTTAAAGTTATATACTTAATTAACTTAGCTTTATGTTTTGGGTTATAAAATAGAGACTTTATAATTCAGACCCTGACTTAGCAGCCCTACTGTCCAGTTTACATCTTTTTTCCCATGGCAGTAACTCTGAGTTGTATTTGTCACAGACATCAGAACTTTAGTCCTTTGGTTAAGTGCTTTGACTATACCAAGTATGTAGTAAATATACAGAGTATGAACAACTGAGTAAAAGAGTGAAAAAAATAGCTAAAATGTCATAATTTTCATTTAAAAAGCATATTCCGTTGACAGTGTATAAATTACTGGCTTGATGGCCATACCCAAAGGGAAGTTATTTGTTACTTGGTGCTTAAAATAAAGATTAAGACTGGGAAAGAGACATGGATTGCATTTCACATGGGACAGGTTGGCAGGTGCCCTGTTAGATGACAGCATTAGAAACATGCTTATCAAAATTCTAGTTGAAGATAAGTGAGTTGATAAATTAGGAATGTTTGACATTTATCCTTTATTTTATTTTTTTAAAGATTTTATTGGGGAATTAGGGAAGGGGAACAGTGTTGGGGAATTAGGGAAGGGGAACAGTGTTGGGGAATTGGGGAAGGGGAACAGCCAAGTTGTTGTCCTTCAATCCTAGTTGTGGAGGGCGCAGCTAGTTCAGCTCCCAAATCCAATCACCATCCGACCACCCGTCAGAAGCTCTCGGCCGCTCAGCTCAAGGTGCGGTGTTCAATCTTAGTTGCAGGTGGGCACAGCCCACCATCCCATGTGGGAGTGGAACCGGAAACCTTGTTGTTAGGAGCACGTACTCTCACCAGCTGAGCCATCCTGCCACCTGTTGGCAGCGGAGCTGCAGCTGAGCTTGGGCGCAGCTCACCAGCCCATGTGGGAATCCAACTGGTGATCCTGTTGCTCAGAGCTCACGCTCTTAACCAACTGAGCCACTCGGCCGGCCCTGTCCTTTACTTTTTGAAGTTGATGTCCTGAGGACAAAAATGATTTTGTATAGAATGTCTTACTGTCACAGCTGTTTACTATTTATTGAGGCAACCAATATGTTACTAGGTACTATACTATATACGATATCTCATTTAATCCTTACCATAACCCTGTGAGCAGGTATTATTCTATTTTATACCTGAGGAAAATGAGGCTCAGAGAAGGTAAGTGATCCATTCAGGGTCAGAGCTAGGCGTGGGACTCAGATCTGACTCTGAAACCCATGCTGTTTTTCACTATTTTGTGCCTTAGTACAATTAGTCACCCCACATGTGGTGTTTTTTATATTTTTATGCTCTGTACTCTGATGACAATTAAAAATGGCCAAGATAAAATGGACAGATAGGCAGGGATAAAGTTGTACAGTTTAGGAGTAGAAAAGACACTCATGAAGAAGTAAAATTGCTAGGGATATATTTCATTATAATAGGTATATACACAAGATTTTGCTAATGAGAGGTTTTATTTGTATATTTGTTAAGGACCAGGAAGGAAAGGCATAAAACTTCCAAACAGCTAAACTTTAGCACAACTCTGATATAAGCAGCAAACCAAATAATGAGGTATATTTTAAATGTTATTTTTAAAGATCAGATTAAGTTAAAAATAGATTTAATTAGAAAATGGTCATGGTTTAAATTAAAAAACCAAAAGGTCTTAATAAATTTTAGATAGGAGAAATTTCAAGGCAAATGCATATTTTGAAAGCAGAGAGTTTTGACTTAAATTTAGGAAAGGCATTCAGGCCAATGGCAAGAAAACCTGCCTTAATGCTTTCGGTGACCCTGTGGTAGATTGGAAAGAATATAAACTGGAATCAAGACTTGGGTTCCACTTACCAGCTGTGATACGTTGAGCAAATATTTAAACTGACACTCATTTTCTTCATCTATAGAACATGAAAAATAATGTCTACCTTTCTGGTTTGTGCCAAGGATTAAATTAGATTATGTTTGTAAATACCTGACTCATAGTAGTTATATAAATGTTTGTTTGGAAAGGACAGCAAGTGATAATGAGCTATAGATCAAATTTTTTAATTAAAAAATTTTTTCAGAAGTGTTCAAATTATTTCTTTATAGTGGAATTTCCTCAAATCGAATATTGTTCAAACTGTGCCTAGGGGTTTGTATTTTTATTATGAAGAGATTTTTGTTTCTTCAACACTAATGAACTCTTAGATCCCTTTTAATGAAAACATCCATGACTCCAAATCTGTTGGATCCTAGCTATGTATTGTTCTAATCACTATTTCTCTGTTCTTTTTATTATTTTCAACTTTTACTTCATTGTCAATATATTGGTCTTCTGTTCTCTTTCTGTACGTATTTTGGAGGAAGGGATAGATTTCATTCACAATCATTATTTTTTACTAGATTATTTAAAAGCCAGGTTCTGAAATAAGACTGTCTGGGTTTGTGCTCTAGCTTCACCATTTATGACTTTGGGCAAGTTAATTAACCTCTCTGAATCTTCATTTTTCCATTTGTAAAATGGGTACAATGATAGTTCCGACCTCATAAAGGTATGTTGAGTATTAAGTGAGTGAAAACTTATAAAGCTCTTGGTGTGTTTCTTAGCACCTACTGAATGCCTAGTAAACCTTAGGTTAATATTTTGATGATACAGATGACTTTAAATCTGTATCTTGAACCCTCTTTGCTCTTCTAAACTGAAGTCTTGTATCTCTAACTGCCAGCTAAGCATTTTCTCTTATACCTACCATTCTACATTACCTTAAACACAAATCTGTTGTAAAATCAATCCCTTCATCCTACATGAAGATGATCTTTTTTGTTGTGTGTATGTGATTTAAGGGTATAGGGTAAATAACCAAAGTTTATTTCAGTTATCAAAGCTTAGGAGCACCTTAATAAATATCTCAAAGTTAAAAGTTGTAAATTATGTTCTGAGCAGAACAGTTGCTGCTTCATGCCATACTAACACTTTTTTAAACTTGCAAAACTATCTCATTTGCATGGAAGACTTTAAGTGTACAAAAGGAGAATCGACTATTTGCCTAGCAGGAATTCAGAAACACAGTATCTTTCTTATATCTGTTCTGATCTCTCTGCTCATAGGCTCTCACATGGAATCCCAAGAGGGCAGCTGTTGCTTTATCATATTTTCCAGACCCAATGCCCTTTTTAAAACATTGGTTATCTGTTATATGTTGACACTTGGGCACAAAATTGGCACTCAGTGAGTAGCTCTTAAATAAATTAAACAAGTGCAAGATATAAGATACATGGTCCTTGTTATCAAAGAGTTTATAAATCAGGTAAAGATAATGATACTTGAAACCAATTTTTAAAAAATGTATAAACTCCATTATATAATGACATGCCAGGATAAGAGGAACAAATAAACTTTGTAGACATTCAGTAAGTAAAGAGAAAGGCTTTTGGAGATGAGAGGCTTGAGCTAGACCTGGATGTATGCTGGAAGCTTTCTGGGCTGAACACATGTAAAATAATGCCCCTTTGATACTATAATAGTTCTGCCCCCTCCTTTCCTCTTATTTTCGCTTTAAAAGAGATTAGATCCGACCAGTCTATTATGCAAGCCAGAGAAAGACCATTTCATGTAAAGATGCACTTTTATCGCACTTTCCTCACTATATCATATTATAATTATTTATATCACAGTCTCTGCATTTAAGAGTGTAAAGTCCTTGAGGGGATCGACGTTTTCTGCTTGGCTCTTTATCCCCTAGATACTTTGCATAAATGTTTGTTGGATAAACAAGAGTGTCAGCTCCTAATGAGTGAGAATGTGTCATATTATTCTTTGTTTCCTCATGTGAATTGAAATTAATTGTTTCTTGAGATTGGTCCTAGGAATATTTATGCAGGCTTCACTGATTCTGTTGCTACAGTTCAGCTCACCCTACAACAGGTGCTTGAGTATTCACCTGTCTCAGTCCAGCAAAGTTATAATTTTGCTTACCTGGATTTTGACTATGTCTAATACTGGAGCCCAGGTCTAACATGAGATTGATCTATAGGTAACAGATAAGAAGTGAAAATGTGCACAAATTCCTTTGTCTGAGTAATGTTCATATGACTTCTGTTGCTCCCAAAAGTCAGCAACTTGGCCCTTAACACACCTCTTTCTAGAGCACAAATAGGAGCTCATTGTAGAGGATCTTTGCCACTCTGATTCTCCAGGCTTTCCTAATGTCTTCAAAGAATTTACTTTCTCCATTAACCATTCGTTAATAGAAAAAGTGGCTGGTGTAGTATCTGGCGATAAATTGCCACATCCCATTTCCTTCTCTATGAGCAGGATTTCCAATTTCCAAGCCTGATGGGATCTCCCAGCTGGAACAAGATCTACTGGTCTTTGATCTGGAAACTAAGAATAGAGAAGTCTTAAGAGATGACTGCTCAGGTGAGTAAGGCAGAATCAATCAGATGGAATTAGTAGGGAAATAAAGTCCAGTAGTTGAGCCAAGTTGTAACTACTTTGGCAATCTGAATGAAGAGCTCTGTCTGTATCACAGAATGGAGAGCTCCTTCTGTCCCTTTAGTTTTGATGAACTTTTTGCATTTATTTTGTCCCTTGTCATCTACAAGTTGTACTAGGTCCCTGTTTAAGTTGCTTATCTTTAATTCTTTTGAACTATTTTTCCTATTAACTCCTTTGAAACACCTTAATTGGTTATCTTCTTACTCTGATGAAAGTCCCTTTTGTTTCTGCCACACCCTGACCCGTTTGGATCCTACCTCACTGCTCCTATTCACGCTCTTTTATCTGCTGTTGAGATTTTGTGCCTGTGTTTCAGAGTAAATAAATTTCTCTTATCCTGGTAGAGACTAGATTATTTAGCTTTTTCCTCTCTGAGTTTTCTTTTTCTAAGCACAGGGTACAGATTACATTTGCATTTTCTATTTATATATTGAATCAGATGGAGAAACCAGAGAAGAGAACAAGCTGTTGATTCCTAAACAGAAAATTTCAGAAGAAGTACATTCATACAAAGTGAGAGTAGGAAGACTCAAAAAGGATATTGCTCAAGTTCCTGAAACTAGAGAAGTGTATAAACCTGAGGACAGATTAGAAAGGCTTCAGGAAATCCTAAGGAAATTTCTCTTCCTGGAGAGAGAGTTTAGGCAAATAACAATCAGCAAGAAAACCTTTACCAGTGAGAAGAACAATGAATGTAATGAACCTGAAAAAAGCTTCGGTCTGGAATCTACACTTGATACAGATCAGAAAGATCTTAGAATACAGAACATTGATGACATTGATAAGTATAACATGAGCTTCAACCAGAATTCAGCTGCTGATAAACATGAACAAATAAATCTAACACAGGATTTTCAGAGTAGTGACTATAAAGAAAGCTTGATGGATCTCTCCCACCTTAGTAAATGTGAAAGCATTCCTACCACTGACAAGTCCTATAAATGTGATGCATGTGACAAAATCTTCCATCAGAGCTCAGCCCTTTCTAGACATCAAAGAATTCATACCAGAGAGAAACCCTACAAATGTAAAGAATGTGAAAAATCTTTCAGTCAGAGCTCAAGTCTTAGTCGACATAAAAGAATACATACTAGAGAAAAACCCTATAAATGTGAAGTGTCTGATAAGTCCTGTGAGTCATCTGATAAATCCTCTGGTCAGAGCTCAGGCATAATTCAGCATAAGAAGATTCACACTAGAGCAAAATCTTATAAATGTAGCAGTTGTGAAAGAGTCTTCAGTCGTAGTGTACACCTTACTCAACATCAGAGAATTCACAGAGAGATGCCCTGTAAGTGTACTGTATGTGGCAGTGACTTCTATCATACCTCATACCTAGTCGAACATCAGAAGGTTCACTGTGAAGAGAAAGCCTATGAATACAATGAATGTGGGTTGACCTTTACTAAACATCAAGGAAGTCGTCTCAGAGAAAAGCCCTATACATGTAATGAATGTGGGAAAGACTTCAGATTGAATTCCCATCTTATTCAGCATCAAAGAATTCACACAGGAGAAAAACCACATGAATGTAATGAATGTGGAAAAGCTTTCAGTCAAACATCATGCCTTATTCAGCATCATAAAATTCATAGGAAAGAGAAATCCTCTGAGTGTAATGATTATGAAGAAAATTTTAATCATAGCTCAGATCTTGTCCTACAACGAGAAGTCCTCACCAGAGAAAAAGCCTTTGATTGTGATGCATGGGAAAAGAACCTCAGTCAGAGAGCACACCTTGTTCAGCATCAAAGAATTCATACCAAAGAGAAACCGTATGAATGTAATGAACATGGGAAGACATTTAGTCAAGTTGAGGCCTCATTCAACATCTGAGAGTTCGCCCCAGGGAGAAATCATGTATGTACTGAATATGGTAAAACCTTCAGTTATAGTTCAACCTTTATTCAGTTTCGGAGAGTTCACACCAGTGAGAAACCCTCTGAATGTGACAAATGTTGGAAAGCTGTTAGTATTAAACTCAGTCGATGCCTGCAAACCCATACCAATGAAAAAAACCTATGAATATATTGAATGTGGTAAATGCTTCATGCTATGTTCATACCTTAGTCACCATTGGAGAATTCATACAGGAATACAATTCCATCACAGTAATGAATGTGAAAAAAGCCTTCAGTCAAAGACACTACCTTGTTCAGCATCAAATTCATTCCATGCAGAAAGCCTATGAATGTAATCAATGTGTTGGGGCCGGGGGTGGGGGTGGGGGGAGAGATTCAGTCATATTTCAATCCTCATTCAACATCAAAGAACCCATACCCTGGAGAAGTCATTTGAGTATAGGAGTTCAAGTCTTTTTCATCACCAGAATACCTGCACCAGACCAGAATATGATATGCAAATGGAAACATTTACTGCCATATTTCAGGCTTTACTCAACATCAAAATGTTGGAGAGAAAACTGTTGATTGTATATGAAATCATTACTATATAGTCCCAGTCTTTTTCATTACAGAAGAATCTAGTCTGAGGAGTGACTTGGTGAATTCAATGTTGTTTTCTTATGGCATTCTTTTATTTAATATAATAGGTGTTGTAAGTAACTGTGTACTTTATGGAATTCATTTAAGCTATTTTTATTTTAATATGGCCTGTAACCATTTTATTTCCTGAAATTGGTACTTATTATTCACAGCTTCCCTAAGATATTACACCAATGTTAAAACATCAGCATCTGGAATGTAGCTCATTTAGCTTTTCCCGATGTTCTCAGCCCAAATTCTCTCCAAAAAAGACTGTTAGGCCTGCTCTTTTTTGAGGACCCTATTTACTCATTTCCAGCCACAACACTTGAATTCCTATTGATTTCTCCATTCTCTTAAGCGCCTTGGAATGGTGGTTTCCTGGTTTTAAGCTTTTCACCAGCAGGTATGCCTTCCCTACTTGATGTTGCTATTCTGGTGTCTTCTTTCCTAAAGTGAAGCAACTTCCTTTAAAAGAATTGGATTTCTACATCCTGTCCATCCATCCATGAGTATGAAGAATTCTGTCTCCCCTGAGTTTATGGCACGCAGCTAAACATTTTCAAGCGATGCCCAGGTTCTTAGCTGCCTTATCTGCATCCACAGCCCTCTGAAAGATGATAAGGACATCAGGGAGCCAACAAGATTATGATGGTCTAGCTACATTCAGCACGTGTTCTGTATGTCTGAGTTCAGAATTACTTTATATACTTCCACTGAAGACCAGCAACACAATGCTTAGGTCTGCTTTTGATAGAGCAAAGCGTAAAGAACATAAACTAAAAAAATCAAAGAGCTTCATAAGGCAGAGAGCTCAGCCTTCCAACAAAAATATTGCTGTTCTTATGTAATATTTCTAGAGAGAGTATTTTAAGAGAGTGGCAGGTCTGTTCCTGGTAAAATTTTAACTGTTACGATTGCTTCTTTATCTGTTTTGATTTCTGCCCCCAGTCTTCCCTCATCAATCCAGGACAGTATTTGAAGTGTGAGGGCTTTATGTGTAATTATCATTACCACACTTGTATTTTACTAGAGTCTACAGGCCATATAAAAGAACATGGTTTTCTTAATGATAAAAATGATCACAGATGTTGGCTCCAGAGTTCATCATTAACACCTAGCAAGTTAGTGATTCTTTAGATTATATCAAAGCATTTCATTATATTTTTCCGTCTTAAGCTTCATAACATTTTGTGAATAAGACAAATATTTAAAATTCTAGTTGTCATTCCAGCAATTGAGGCCTTCATAGTTCAGATGCTATACTATTCACGAGGGATCCTCAACAAATAAATAAAAATGTATTGCTCTCTTTATAAGCATCCTATGGCTAACCTCTAGGATAGTTCTACCACTATATTTTACCTCTTAGCCATCAGCAAGCATAGGATCCCATCAGGGCAAGGTAGGGATCTAAACAAATCGATCGAAATGTAAAAGCAAATGAAATGCATGTTTTTTTCCTGTTAATGAATGTGTATACTCTTCTGTGTAAAGACTAATAGTCACCTCTGGCTATCATGAAACAGAACTAAGTAATCCCTAAATAGTAGAATATGTAAAAATCACATGTATGCATTTGGTTTAGGAAAGTGCTTTTGTACCTCCACTTGAATAAAGATGTGTTTGATACTCAGAGAATCTGTTTCAAATAAAATCTGAAGGCCTTAGCCAGAAGCATTTGGGAATTTTGAAATCACCTTCCTGGCTGCACCTCAGTTCCTTCTGAAAACCTGCTTCACAACAAGAGTGGATCACTCTCCTGTGTACTGGTACTCTCTCTTCCACAGACCTCTGGAGGAGCAATGTCTGAATGTCTAGGATTTAAAGGGTTATTTGGGATGCTGTCAGTACATAAAATTAGAGTAAATCATTTGAGGTTTCAGTAGAACTAGGCAGAATGTGTTTTTCTTAATAAATACATTTTAAAAAATGAGAAAAATCCTCGAGGGCAAGTAACTTGCCACGTTAAGCTTGCTGATATTTCATCGGTCCAATATAATGAGTTTGTGTTCTTAGTCTTTTTAGTCTTGGAGATTAGAAAGGGAAGAGAAGAAATCTAATAGGTGAGGGACATCTAATTTTATCTATCTGTTCTCCACTCACCAAATGTACATGTATGTACATATTCAAACTTAATCCTCATAGCAATTCTGCAAGGGAACTAGCTCTGTTTTACAGAGGAACTTGAGGCATAGAGAGGTTAAAGAACTTGGTAGGGTCACACAGCAAGTTTAAAGTCAGGTCTGTTTGGCTCCAAAGCTTTCCATCATCATGAAGTTGGTATTAGACACTAACCAGAGAAATTTTCTGTGATGGCTCTTCATTCCCTGTTAAAACCCAGTGATTCACTATTACCCGTTTGCAGCTGATCGTAAATGCTCCCAGAGCTCTCTGGGTTACTAGGGGAAAATATCCCAGTATCTTGTGGGAGCTAGTCAGAGACCCCGGCCCCCTCCTTGAAACAAGCTTAGACAATTTTGACAATGACAGGCTACGGGTCAAAGCTCCCAAATTCCTATTTCCTGCCAAGACACCCCCAAATCCCATCACTAGGTTTACATTTCCATTTTTCAATGCCCAAATGTATTCATTTTTTTCTGCTAACTAGAACTTACTGATGACATGTATCTTTACCAAGATTTACTATCACCTCTGGTTCTATATAAAGTAGTGGAGCAAACCAGGTAATGGGAAAATCAAGTTTGATTCCTAGGTTTTGGCTTGAGCAAAGGAGTGGATAGAGATAGACTGGAGAGATGGAGTATGCTGGAGGAGGAGCAGGGAGAGAATTTCAGGCAAGAAAGCATGTCAGAGGCCTATAGATGAAAGAGTATGGGATTTTCAGGTAATGAGCTCTGGAGAAATGCCTCACCCTAGGAAATAGCTCATGGGTAACTGAGGAAGTTTTAAGAATGATGTTCAGAGGAGTCCCATAGGATGTCATCTCAGCAAAGCATACTGGGCTTCCCACATCTAAAAATGGAACCATCTATCCATTCAGTAATACAGTTGCCAGATGCTATGATATTCAGTGCTGGTCAATGGATACAGTTAAATGAATTAAACCATCCTTTGAAGATGAACAAATTAGTTGTCAAAGCAATGGCTTTGGAATTAGACATAACTGTGTTTACTAGCTGTGTGTCTGGAAATTTTACTTAGCCTCCCTAGTTTTCTATATAATAATAACAGCATGAAAATTAATGTAAAATGTATTGTGCCAAAGTTATTAATATAAACACTAATATAAAAACCAGTAAAAATAGAGGGGAGATGTTTAGATAGAAGGGAGATAAAATTTTAAAAAGGGAATTAATGAGCAAGCATTTAGCAGTGCAGTATTGCCAAGCATTGCCCAGGGAGGGATACCCTGGGTTGGAGAACTTAAATATCACTAGAGAAATCATCAGACATTCTGTGCTGATAGGAACTGCCTCCCTATAGGCACTCCCTGCTGGAGTCAGCAAACTGACATCTGTCTCTTCTAACATTTGTATTATATGACATATTTTCAAAATATGAGTGTATTAAGGAACCAATGTTTAATCCAAGACTGTTAAGAGTGATTTCAATCAAATCAGATGGTGCCTGTACAAATCACAATAAATGCTGGAATTTTTTATTTTGCTGATGCATCCTATTCACTCTCTCCACTTTTAGAAAATGATTAACCTTTTATATTTTTATTTCATTCATGTTGATAAATTTACAATTTGGGTATAATTACAGACGTCTATATTTTTTCTTTTCTGCAGTTGCTCATATTATAATACAAATGTCCACCCTGTCTTCATTGTCCTTCCAGGGTGCAGATAACACCAGGCTCTGGTTTGAACCGGCCAGGGTTCGAATGCTGCCTCTAGTTGCTTACTACCTCTGCAGCATCTGGAATGTAAGATAGTAAATGTGCCAACGTTTTACAACGTCATGGGATTGTTGTGAGGATTAATGAGAGAGTGTCAGTTTAAGTGCTCCACAACTGGTAGCTGTTATTTCTGAGTTTAGCAGGAAACTACGCTTAGCATAAACAACTCATTTCCTTAACCTTTTTTTCTTGCTTCAACATATCAAAAGTGCCTCTGGCAAATCTGTACTCCAGGCGCAGAAGGGTCTTTGGATCTTGACCTCTTTAAAGGCTTGTCTTTCTCATATTGGTATATCAGTATGTTCCTCCCACAAAATTGGGAGGGGCTGGGTTGAAGCGACAAAGGGAGAGGAGGACTGGGTGGAATTCGGGCCTAGATAACGAATTCGGGCCCAGTGGGGTCAACCTGGCCTGTAATTATGAAGAAGGGAGGTGACATAAGTGGTAACACAGGGCAGGAGTTGAGCGGAGGAGGCAAATGGGGTGCACACGGGACAGAGAGGATGAGAAACAAACCAATTTAGATCCTCGGCCCATTTAGGCAATGAAGGGCAAATAGAGAAATCTGTTCCATCCTCCTACAATCCTTCCTGGGGGAAGGACAAACACCGAAGGAGGACCCCATCCTCACGCCGCTGTGGACTCAGTTCCCCAGCAGTCCGTAGAGAACCCGCCATCGAGATTAGACCTCCGAGCTGCCTAGATAGGACCCGGAAGTGCATGCCGAAGAACCCGAGTTTCCAGGCCTCCCATTGTAGGCGGAGATCGACAACACTAGCGCACGGGTCGGGTAGGGCCAGTGAGTGTCGGAGCTCAGTGATCCCGGGCCCGGGGAGGACAGTGGGGAAGACCGCGCTGTCGCAGTGGCAAGCTCGGGCTGCGGGGGGACGCCCATGGGATTGGTGTGGGGCCACAGGTACCTGCTTGGTCCCGACCGGGGCGCGGCGCCTGGGGCCTCTGGGTGCCGCAGGCATAGCGGTCTTCACGCGGCGGGGCCCAGACGGCCTGGAGAGAGAATGAAGCTTCTCAGACCTAGGTTGAGTCTCTGGGGAAAGTTTCACCTACCGTTTTCCCTATATTTTTCCCCTTCTCCCACCCTTTCCTGAACTGACTGCTCGTCCCTTGTGCCCAGTTCTGAAGAAGTTTTAGAGAAGATCTTGGCTTTGGAGCAGCACCAGCTATTGGACCCAGTCCATGGAGAAGCTGCCTGAGTAGATGTCTCCAGAGTCCCTGTTTCCATCCCCTGAGCAGGAACCTCGAAAGAGCAAGGGTGAGGAGCTGACCTAACTGGCTTTCATTGTCTAAACTTTGTCCTTCTAACGGGGGCCTCAGATCAGATGGACACGATTTACCTTAGAAGTGTCCTGGTGCAAGATTACTGATGATGATGATGATGATGATGATGATGATGATGATTACCTAAAGCTCTATTGCATGTAAATAAAGCCTATAACTAATGTTTCCTCACTGACTGTGTGGAGCAAACCTGCAGGAGCATTATCTTAGCACTGAGTCTTGAGTTGTCATTCCAGCACCTGCCAACTTGCTTGACATTTGGAGAAGCTCAGTGAATGTCCTTTGAATAAATAAATGAATGAACCCAGCAAAGTATGTCCCATACTCCCAAGTACCAGGAAGAATGGACTCCTCCCTTTACTCTACCCAAGCTCCCTTTCATCATTAGGGAAAATACGTTTTCCACCCAGGATATGAACTGCAAGAGGAGGGTGCCTTGCCAGTGGAGTACAGGAGACAAGCTAGCCACCTGCGGATGGAAAATGAAGTTAAACTATAAATATCCACATTTTTATTTCAATCTGCCATTTCCCCATTATCTGGTATATGTCCATTTAAAAAAAAGTGAACTTGGATTGTTTAATTAGGGCACAAAGGCTTAGATAATCCACGTTGGGACTTTGAGATGGCTTATGTTTGGGGAGATTTTCTTTCACATATTTAGCCTTTTAATGAGGTTTTCAGGATAATTTTAAATAAGTATTTACTGAGTTATTATTATGAGGTGTTGAAACTAAGTTGAAAGAAAACCTAACTCCTATCCACCCACGAGCTTAGAGTTGAGTTGGAATAGTTAACTATGGGAAGCTATGGGACAATAAACAATGTAGATGTTCACAAGAGGAGATCCCTGTGAACTGGGATTAGCCCAGGAAGCCTTAGAAAATCATGAGTTTGGCCTGGGAAGAATTTAGAGTAAGAAAGGAGTCAGGTTTTAGATGAAAGAGGATAGGACAGGCCCTCACCACAGATTCCTTGCTACTAGTCTTTATAAGAGGCCAAGTGCTCGTATTCGCCTTCCTAAAATACTCGTTCATGTTAGTTCATAGTGCTCACTGGATTCAGTCCATACTTTATAACCTAGCATTCAGGATCCTCTTTGAAGTCTTACCTCAGTGCTCTCCAAGACAAACCCAGCAAGAGTGGTTTGTCTGTACAAGGTAGTACAGAAGACACATACATTGCTGCTTCCTACATTCTCTGCTTATCCAAACCCCGCACAACTCAAGATCCCATGCTTGAAGACCCAGTGCAGGACAGCCTCTTCCATGAAGCTTCTGAAACAGCTCAGGGCTTTGAAGAAGAAAACAAACAGATGCAAGAGACATTTACATGGAAACCTGCAGTACTTGGTGACCGAGCAGTAGAGGGAAGCTGGGTACAATTGCCTTTGTTCCATTCACTATCATTCCTCTAAAAAAAATCTTCACCAGTTGCTAATATCTTTGTCATTGCCATTCAATTCTCAATGCAGGGTACTGCTTCTGTGCCATCAAAACTGGTTATATCCAAGCTGCCAGTGGCTTACCTAATGAATCCACTTGACACATTTTTTTTAGCCCCCATTTTTTTTTTTTTTGAAGATTTTATTGGGGAATTGGAGGGAACAGCGTTGGGGAATCAGGGAAGGGGAACAGACAAGTTGCTGTCCTTTTATTCTTCAGTCTAGTTGTGGAGGATGTTGCTTCACTGGCCCATGTTGGTATTGTGATCATTGTGCTCTTCCTGGCTGAGGCAGATTGGTCATTGGCCATTGGATGGCCGCTCACAGCAGCTCACGACAGCTCATGCCGGCTGCCGGCCACTAATGGTAGCTTACGGCAGCCTACTGCAGCCTACGCCATTGCTGGCGACTCACACGGCAGCCCAGCTCCAGGTTGAGTTGTTGTTCACCTTCTTAGCTGTAGAGGGCGCAGCATTACTGGCCCATGTGGGATCTGAACCAGCGGTCCTGCTGCTCAGAGCTCATGCTCCCAAGCCAACTCTTAACCAATGAGCCACTCGGCCAGCCCAGCCCTAATTTTTTTGACCCCTTAGTATTTTTTGTTGATGTGATCACTCTTCCTTGTAACTCTTGTTCTTTGGTTTTAGAAGCACCATATTCTTGTCTGCCTCTTGACTTCTCAAGGCCTTTCCCACTCCTGTTTCTCCACCTGTTCCTTAAACGTTGATTTCCCCCAAGACTGTTCTCAGCCCTCTCCTCTTTTCCATCCTGTGGATGATCCTATCCCCTTCCATGACTAGTTACCACTATATGCTGCTCTTGCTTCCAGCTGACTCCTGAATACTCGATGTTCACAGTATGCTTCTGAGCTCATGCTTTTCTGCCGTCCCCTACCTCCCTACTTCCAACGACTCCCTTGGTTAATTTTAGTAACCAAGGCCTACCAATGAAAGAATATGGCATTTTCAGGTAATGAGCTCTGGAAAAATGCCTCATCCTAGGAAATAGCACATGGGTAACTGAGTAAGTTTAAGAATGAAGTTCAAAGGAGGCCTAGGAGGTGTCATCTCAGCAAAGCATACTGCGTTTCCCACATCTAAAAATGTAACCTCATGTATCCATCCATTCATGAATACAGTTGCCAGGCACTGTGATATTTGGTGCTAGCCAATGGATACAATTAACCTAATCAAATGAGCACTTCTGAGCTCATGCTTTTGCGCCATGAACCTCCCTACCTTCCAATGACTACCTTGGTTAATTTCCTAAACCAGAAAACTTGGAGTCATTCTCTACTATTATCCATCCCTCCAAATTCAGTCACCAAATCCTATCAATTTTTCTTCAGAAAGACCTGATTCTGTTGCCTGTCACTGCCACTTCCTCATTTTAGGCCCATTATATCTTTTCTGGGTTATTGACATATCCCTATGCTTTGGTCATTTCCCCCACTCTAGGCTCGCCTCCATACTGCTGCCAGAATAAACTTCCCTGGAAACAAGTCTGATCATATTATTCTCAGCCTATACCATAAAGTCTAAAATCCTGAGTGTGGCTTATATGTCTCTTTATTATCTGGCTGTATTCTATTTTTCTGCCGTGTCTCCTGCTTCCTGCCCACATGGAGCATACATTTCGGTCATGTTGAAATTTTTCTGAATACACCTTAAATTGAGTATTCCCTTTTAGGTTTCTGAGTCTCAGCATATACTATTATTTTTTCCTGGAATACGCTTTACCTTGTTGATCCTGGTCATATTTCAAGACCCAGCTCACTGTCATTCTTTGAGGATGCCATTCCCAACTCACCTTGGTAGGTTTTTGTCATTCTTAATTTTGTGCTTTGAAGCACTTTGGTCATATATATCCATTTTAATACCTCTACCAGTATCTTGCACATTAGTAGGTGGTAAATATGTTTGTTGATTGGTGAAACCAAACAGGAAGTATATTAGTTTCTTAGGGCTGCTGTAACAAATCACCACAGCCATATGACTTAAAACAACTGAACTGTACTCTGTCACAGTTCTGGAGGCAAGAAGTCCATGTGGGCCAAATGCCCTCTGAGGGCTCTAGGAAAGAATCCTTCCTTGACTGTGCTTAGCTTCTGGTGGCTCCCAGCAATCCTTGGTGCTCCTTAGCTGGTAGCCGCATCATTCCAATCTCTCTCTAGGCCTTCTTCCCTGTGTATTTCTGTGTCTGACTCCTTTATCTTATAAAGATGCCAGTCATAGGATTTAGGACCCACCCATATCCATTATGACCTCATCTTAACTAATTGCTTTTGCAAAGACCCTGTTTCCAAATAAAGCTATATTCTGAGGTTCCAGTGGACATGAAGTTTTCTTGGGTGTGTGTGTTGGGGGTGGGGTGGAGGGGTGCAGAATACGACACTATTTAACCCAATACAGGAAGCACTGCTCATTTCTTTTGCTGTTAGAAGTAAATGTACTTGGGATCACATAGCTTTGTAGTTAAACTACTTGAACTGCAGAGATTTGCCCCTGCCTTTAAATTAGAAGCAGATCAGTCGAAAACCTTTTTTTTTTTTAAACCCTTGGCTACAAAGACACATTTTATTTGCCTGTTATTTCAGGAGGCGGCTGCTCTTTTCTTGGGCTTCTCTAGCTCTGTCTCAGACTGGCCCTTCTCTATCTGCCCTGGCATTCCAGGGGGTCCTGCCATGAAGGGGTATACCTCTCTAAATTCTATTTGTATCTTAGTCCAGAAGAGTTTTTAGAAATGGTCTATTTTGAACCCTTAGTGATTTATAGATTCTTCTCTTTTTTTTTTTTTTTTAAAATTTTTTTTTGGGAATTGGGGGATGGGAACAGTGCTGGGGAATTGGGGGAAGGGGGAACAGACAAGTTGTTGTCCTTTTGTTCTTCAGCCTAGTTGTGGAGGACATTGCTTCACTGGCCCAAGTTGGCACCATCATTGCGCTCTTCCTGGGCGAGGCAGATCAGTCGCCAGCTTCTGGACAGCTGCTCACTGCAGCTGCTGGCCGCTGCAGCTGCTGGCCGCTCACTGCGGCTGCTGGTTGCTCACGCTGGCTGCTGGCTACACACGGTAGCCCATGGCAACCCACTGCCACAGGGGCTGCAGCCTACGCCATCGCCTGTGACTCAAGGCAGCCCAGCTCCAGGTTGAGCTGTTGTTCAGCATCTTAGCTGTAGAGGGCAGTGTCACTGGCCCTCATATGTGGGATCCAAACTGCGGTCCTCTGGCGTCCCAAGCCAGCTCTTAACGACCGTGCCACTCGGCCGGCCCTATAGATTCTTCTCTTGATGGCGAAGAACTTCCTTTTAATGGATTGCTGGGAAATAATCAGGAGCACTTTTAAGCACCTAATGTGTGCAGAGTTCTTTACATAGTCCTGGGGTTGGAGAAAAAGAAATGGAAGACATGTATTACTCTAGAGATCCTTTCAGTATAAGTTGAAGGGAACACACACAAAAGTATTTCTCAGGAGAGGCCCAAAGACAATGTGGTTAATTAAATGCCATGAGGGAGGCAGGAACTGTATGCTTTAGATTCAAAGAAAATAAACCACTTCCAGCTGGGAGCTGGAGCCCGGTTAAATTTCACACACAAAAAAAGTCTGCCTTTGTGCTGGGTCGTGAAAAAGGAATAGGATTTTGATAGGTGAAGTTGGAAGGAGGCTGTTCCAGGTTGGGGGAGAAGGTTGAGCAGAAAAAGAAATGCGTGGATAGAAGTGTTCAGGACACGTTAGTTGAGATTGACTGGAGCATAAAGATGTGATAGGGGATGACATTGTAAAGGTCAAGTGGAGTAAGATTGTGGAAAATGAATGCCAGGCCAAAGAGTTCAGATTTTGTTTTGCAGAGATACTGAGGTATGTTAGTTTTTCTTAACAGGAGGATAGCAGCTGAGTGTTGTGTATCAAGAAGGAGAATCTGATTTGTTTAGGGAGCTGGGAAGTGCTTAGGGTCTGACTTTATGACATTAATAGTGATAACAGGAAGGCAGGGACAAAATCAAGAAGTATATTGTAAGTAGAAGCAATAGTACTTGTTTACTGAGTCGATGTGGAGCAGAGAAGGGAGTCCCCTCCCCTTTTCTATTTTGAAAAATGTTAAAGTTGCAGGAGAGCTGCAAGAATGTTATACCAAATAGTCATACGCCAGGAGGAGCAGTTTTGGGACTGGTACGAGAGCCACATGGAAATGTCTTTTTAGCTTATTGGTAATGCGATAGCTGATTTACAAATATCCCCCATGTCAGTAGATGGGAACACCACCCCTCCAGCTACTCAACCCAGAGAGAACCTTTGTTTCTCTCATATCTATATCTGTTACTCAATAATCCTGTCGTTGTGACCATCAACATTTTCCCCAGAATCCAAGTACTTCTTACTAGCTTCTCTGCCGCTATATTGGTCCAAGTCGTCATCATCTCTCATCTGGGTTGTTGCAATAGCCCCCTGACTGGTTGTCCTGCCTCTACTGTTGCCTCCCTACAGCCTCTGCCCAGCATAGTAGCCAGAATGATCCTGTTGAAATGTCATCTCGTCTTCCTCTGGTCAGAACCCTCCAGTGACTTCTGTTCTTCCTCAGTGAATGCAAACCTCTTACAGTAGTCTACTGGGTCCTATGCTCTCTGATCCCTTTTTTATGTCTCTGACCTCATTTCTTAGTACTTTCCCCCTTGCTCTTTCTGCTCCAGTCACACTTGCCTCCTCGAACACCCAGGACCTTTGCACTTGCTATTTCTTCTATGTGTAATGCTCTTTCCCAGATAACCCTTATCTAGTTCAAGCCTTTGCTTAAATGTCATTTTTTTAGTCCTTCTTTGACCACGGTATGTATGTATGTATTTATTTATTTAATTTTTTTAAGCTGAGCCATCCTGCCACCTGTTGGCAGCTCAGCGACTGCTCAGCTCGGGCTGGGCATCGAACTGCTGTTGCTCAGAGCTCAAACTCTCGAGCAAGCTCTTAACCAACTGAGCCACTCAGCCGGCCCCTTGACCATGGTATTTAAAATTGCAATCCTTCTGCCCACTCACTCTCCTGGCACTCTAACCCTTGTTACTTGCTTTTTTCCTCTTTATTACTTTTATCACCTTCTAATAGTATATAATTAACATTGCTTATTATCCATCTCCCTTGCTAAAATGAAAGATCTTAGAGGGCAGGATTTTTGTCTGTTTTGCTCTCTGATGTATCTCAGAGCCTGGAACTGTATCTGGCATGTTGTTGGTGCTCAGTAAAATATACTGAATGAATGTGAATGAGGGAAGTGTCATATGACTTGTAAAGATGAGTATTTCTAGGAGAAGGGTCACCTTCAGCTTCATGGAGAAGGTGATACTGAACAGGGCCTGAAAGCAGTAAGAGTTACATTCTTGACTATGTCTGGCAGGCTGTCAAATTTCTGGCAGTGGGCCAAATAAAAGACACATCCTTTAGGAGTCTAAGCCTTTATATGTTATGGTAGAGAATGAATAGAGTGGTTCAACAAACAGTAGAAGAGGCTTTGTGTAGGAGAGAAGATTAGAATGGGACTGGAAGGCAGGTAGGGCCCAGGTCAGGGAGCCATAGAAGAAGCTTTCATTTTAATATTTGCCTAAGCCAAGTACAGAAGGCAGTTATTATGAAATATGTCAAGTCCAGGTGGAGGCATGCCCCAGTTATTGCTTTTTCACTTGTTGATGAGCTGATGGAAACTCTTTGTTATCTTCTCTTTCTTGTGTTTCATCTTATTTAATGAATCCAGTTCTGAAGGGCTTCTAAGTTTAGATGTCCCAATCCTGTGGGACAGATTTGGCAGATTTAGAAAGCTCTAGAGTTATGCTGTCCAGTAGGTAGCCACTAGCCACAAGTGGCTAACTAAACTTAAAGTAATTAAAATTAAATAAAACAGGTCAGCTCCTCAGTTGTGCTAGCCACGTTTCAAGTGCTCACTAGCCACTGTTGGGTACTGTATTGGACAGCACAGATGTGGAATGTTTCCATAACCACAGAAAGTTCTGTTGGATTGTGCTGCTGAAGCCATCAGTGAAAGCCATGAGTGCTTATGGTACCTTGCTAAAAAATTGACCTTCCTAGCTAGTATTTAGACCTGATTGATGTCTTTATCAGTCTTTAAGTACCTAATTTGTTAGACCAGTCCCTGCTGTCCAGGAGCTTGCAATTTGTCTGACATGTAAGGTAAACACAGGTGCAAAGATATGGAAAAACATTAAACCAGTAATTCACTCACACCTATTAGAATGGATGTCATCTAAAAGTCAAGAGATAACAAGTGTTGGTAAGGATGTGGAGAAAGGGGAACCCTTGGGCACTGTTAGTGGTAAATTGGTATAGTCATTATGGAAAATGGTATGGAAGTTCCTCAAAAAATAAAAAATAGAACTACCAATATGATCCAGCAGTTCCACTCCTGGGTATCTGAAGGAAATAAAATCATTATTTAAAAAAGATATCTAGACCCCCATGTTTATTGCAATATTATTTATAATAGCCAAGACATGGAAATAACCTACATGCCCATCAACGGATGAATGGATAAAGAAAATGTGATATATGTATATAATGGAATATTACTCAGCCATAAAAAAGAGGAAATCCTGTCATTTGTGACAACATGGATGGACCTTGAGGTTATTATACTAAGTGAAATAAGACAGAGAAAGACAAATACTGTATGTATCTTACTTATGAGGTGTGATAAGAAAAATAGGGTGAATGTTTACACACAAAAAATGTAGTATAGTAAAAAACACATTGCCATTAATCCCCTCAAAATACTCCCCCTTGCTTCGAACACACTTATCCCATCATTCTTGCCACTTTCTCAGGCAGCTCTGGAAATTCTCTTTCGTGAGTGTCTTTAGTTGCACTGTCGTGGCTGCCTCAATGTCCTGAATCAATTCAAAACGTTTACCTTTCATGGTCATTTTGACTTGGGAACGAACCAAAAGATGCACGGTGCTAGATCTGGTGAATAAGGTGGATGAGGACACACTGTATAGTTTTTATTTGACAGAAAATGCTATACCAGAAGTGATATGTGACATGGAGCCTTTCCATTGTGATCAGATAATATGGTGAATGCTGCTGCCGAGTGCCATCCAATGGAGAGGCAGGGATCTTCAATATGGGAAGTGGTGCATCAAACCTTAGTAACAGTGTGTGACAAGTTTCAACTTGTTCGGTGCAGTCAGTCGGGTGTGAGTGGAAAGAAGGTATATTTTTAAGTGTGCCATAAATCATCCTCTATCATGACAAGGCTCCATGTCACACATTGCTTCTGGTATATGGCTACTTCTGTCAAATAAAAATATTATGGTGTGCCCTCATCCACCTTATTCACTGGATCTGGCACCGTGCGACTTCTGGCTCTTCCCCAAAGCCAAAATGATTCAGGACATCGAGGCAGCCACTACAGCACAACTAAAGACACTCACGAAAGAGGACTTCCAGAACTGCTTCAGAAAGTGGCAAGAATTATGGGATAAGTGTGTTTGAAGCGAGGGGGAGTATTTTGAGGGGGATTAATGGCAATGTGTCTTTTACTGTAATAAAATTTTTTTAATTTAAATATTCACTGTATTGTTTGATCACATCTTGTACATTTTAGATGAAAGAAATGCTGCTGCATTGGAAATTCCTCAGCACCACCTTCTACTAGAACAGTGGTTCTCAACCTTCCTAATGCCGCAACCCTTAATACAGTTCCTTATGTTGTGGTGACCCTCAACCATAAAATTATTTTCGTTGCTACTCTATAACTGTAATTTTGCTACTGTTATGAATCGTAATGTAAATATCCTTTTGTTTTCCAATGGTCTTAGGCGACCCCTGTGAAAGGGTCATTCAACCTTCAAAAGGGTTGCAACCCACAGGTTGAAAACCGCTGTACTAGAAAGATCCCTCTGAATACAGGGCCTGCTTTCCCTAGTAAAGGGGTCAGCAAACTGCGGCTCATGGGCCACATGCGCTCTTTGGGTATGGTCTGTCTCAAAAGTTTGCCGACCCCTGGAAGAGCCAATCCTGTCCCTTACAACAATTTAAAATTATTTGAGAACCATAAATATACTTTTACGTAATCATCATTATGTGAATAATATCCTTTAAAAGTTTTATAAGTGAAACTATGATAGTTTTATTTTCATTTTCAATTTTACTTCAGAGCCTGTGGCTTCCGAGCCACAGTTTGCTGATCCCTGGCGGCTCTTCTGTCTCAAAATTTTGCTGACCCCCGCTCTAGCATTACTGCAAAACAACTTCTCTAGCTTCAGTAAGCCCTATTTAATAAGTAAAACTTATTTGTATGAAAGTAAATGGTAGATATTTTTCTATCATGTCTCCCTTAGATACAGCTAGGGTACAGAATTTGTTTTCATATATTCTCTTAGATTTGAAATAGATTTGGAAATATTTATCTATATTATGCTTCATATTTTAAACAACTTTTCCTTCTGTTCTCCCCTCCCCCATCCCCAACTGCCTTTATCAAATTCTCCCAATTTGCACTTTTTCTAAAAGCTGCAAGTAAAGTCTGAGTATGTCTGCGTTCATGAGTAAGCATGTGAACATCTGTGTGTAGAGAGAGACTCTCAGCAGGAGGAAGGTGTTGGTGTCTGATAATATGGTGGGAGTCTTCCATTACCAGAGAGACAATCCATATGGCCCTGGTACTATGTGGATAGAACGTCTGAGGTAAAGTTCTCCTCTTTTATTTATCTGTTCAGTCCCTGCCCCTTTTCACACCTATACATCAACATCACCCTTCCTGTGATCTGAGATATCACACTTCCCTGAAACTCTGCTTTCCTTTTCTGTTAATCCCAGTGTATCTGTCTGGTTGGCTGCTTCATATATAAATCCTAACTTTTGCTTCTCCACCACTGTCTCCAAATCTGCTCAACTTGTATCCATCTTTTCCCTATACTGCAAGGCGATCTTGCTACTTTTTTTAATCAGATACTTCTGGAATACTTTGATCATCCTGTTTCTTACCAGTTTCTCTTGTTACATTTACCTTTTTCATATTTTTTGTCAGATGGTGAAACCTGGACTGAGGAGCAATTAATTATAAAACAGAAAACTCTTGAAGTAGGGATACAACTACATGAAGGAGATGAATGTGAACAAAACAAACATGAGGGAGCCTTTGAATATGGATGAAACTTCAGTAATATGGCAAACTTTATCCGACAACCACAAATTCTTACTGATGAGAAACCTCAAATGTGTAATATTTGTGGAAAATTATTTAGGCAGAGCTCCTACCTTATTCAGCATGAAAAAATCCAGTACACGGGCCGGCCGAGTGGCGCAATGGTTAAGAACTGGCTTGGGACACCAGAGGGCCCCGGTTCGGATGCCACATATGAGGGCCAGTGACACTGCCCTCTACAGCTAAGATGCTGAACAACAGCTCGACCTGGGCTGCTGTGAGTCGCTGGCTACGGCGTAGGCTGCAGCCCCTGCTGCAGTGGGTTGCCATGGGCTACCGTGTGTAG
>NW_017731371.1:7233784-7283865 GCF_001890085.2 Hipposideros armiger
CCGGGAAGAGCGCAATGATGGTGCCAACTTGGGCCAGTGAAGCAATGTCCTCCACAACTAGACTGAAGAACAAAACGACAGCGACTTGTCTGTTCCCCTTCCCACAATTCCCCAGCACTGTTCCCAACCCCCCAATTCTCCAATAAAAATCTTTAAAAAAAAAAAAATCCAGTACACAAGAGAAAGCTTATGAGTGTCATGAATGTGGAAAAGTCTTTGGCTATAGTTCAAACCTCATTCAGCATCAAAGAATATACACTAAAGAAACCCTATGAATGTAGTGAATGTGGGAAAACCTTCTGGCGCAGCTCACACCGTATCCAGCATCAGATAATTCATACAGGAGAGATGCCTTGTATGTGCAATGAAAGTGGAAAAGCTTTTGGTTGGAGCTCAAGTCTTATTCAACATCAGAGAATCCATGCTAGGGAGAAACCCTATGAATGTACTGAATGTGGGAAGGCCTTCAGCCAGAGCTCAAATCTAATAGAACATCAGCGAGTTCACACCAAAGAGAGACCATATGAATGCAATGACTGTGGGAAAAGTTACAGTCGTAACTTGCACCTCATTGAACATCAGAGAGTTCATACTGGGGAGGCTCCTTTGATTGTAACGAGTGTGGGAAATCTTTTAGTAGGAGTTCACTCCTTATTAAACATTACAGAATTCACACTGGAGAGAGACCCTATGAATGCAGTGAATGTGGGAAGGCCTTTAGTCAGAACTCCCACCTCATTCAGCATCAGAAAACTCACAGTGGAGTCAAACCCTCTCAATGTAAAGAGTGTGGGAAAACCTTCGAGTATCATTCGTACCTTATTGATCATCTGGGAAATCATACAGGGGAGAAACTGTGAATGAAATGAAGATTGTAACGCCTTTGTTCAGAATTCAGCTCCTATTGCACATCAGAGAACTCGCACTGGAGAGAAGCCCTTTGGGTGTAGTGTATGTGGATGGGCTTCAGTCCTAGTTCAGCTCTTGTTAAGATCTGAAAGTCCACATAGTGGACAGATCTCATAGATATGTTCAGTTAGATCGAGTTCCCACCTTACTCAGCATCAGCAGGTTCATTTTGGAGGAATGATGGATATGGGGAAAGCCCCACTGTGTATCAGAGAGGGACACAGAAGGGGCATAATACAGCACTACCAAGTTGATTACTAAAGCAGAACCATAGCACTACTTTTTTTTTCACTTTTTAAAGATTTTTATTGGGGAATCGGGGGAAGGGGAACAGACAAGTTGCTGTCCTTTTGTTCTTCAGTCTAGTTGTGGAGGACGTCGCTTCACTGGCCCATGTTGGTATGGTCATTGCACTCTTCCTGGGTGAGGCATATCAGTCGCTGGCCTCTGGACAGCCCCTCACGGCGGCTCTTGGCAGCTCACATCGGCTGCTGGCCACTCACGCTGGCTGCTGGCCACACACGGTAGCTCATGGCAGCCCACTGCAGCAGGAGCTGCAGCCTACACCATCGCTGGCGACTCATGGCAGCCCAGCTCCAGATCGAGCTGTTGTTCACCATCTTAGCTGTAGAAGGCAGTGTCACTGGCCCTCATGTGGGACCTGAACCGGGGCCCTGCTGCTCAGAGCTGGCGTCCCAAGCCAGTTCTTAACCAACGTGCCACTCGTCCGGCCCACTGCTTTTGATATTAAGGATCTCATATATCAGAGGGAGATTCTATGGTTTGCTTTTCAAATCTCCATAGTCATCCTCTGAAAATGGAATGAGTTATGTCCATTCCAGGGAGGAAAGAATCAGGGAATTTTGGATTTAGACTCAGATCTGGAAAGCGATAAGGTGACCTTTGAACCCAATAGCTTTCCGTCTATCTCATCTGTCCTGTTTGTTGTAATTACATGGAAGTGGCTCCTGGGTCTTCTTGGGTCAATATTTCGCTCCTCAATGTCCTACAGACTACTGAATCTCCTTTTGTTTTATGTGACAGAAATGCACTTAATAAATGTGCAGATTTTCTAAGCCAAGTAATTTCCTGGTATGACATGTCATGGCTTTTGTGTCAGTTTGGGTAGACTGAACTGCATTTGCCAGAATTCCTTTTCTTATGTTTCAGTTCATGTGGAATACAAGGTAATTTTTGGGAGAATTGAGGGCAGGAGAAAAGCAGCAATTATTTTGTGACTCACAATTGTTGTTGCTGATCTGCTGACTCACCTCCCTGGCTTGAAGCAGTGGCTGGGCGGGTGGTGTGTGTGTGTGTGTGTGTGTGTGTGTGTGTGTGTGTGTGTGTCCCCTCCTGGCTCTGCTTTTCTGAATCCTAGTGATTTAAAAAGAACCTCAATAATAATTTTCAAGATTTCCTATCAGAAAAAGCTAGTTCAAACAAACTCCTTTATAATAAAAATTCCATCATAACCTTAGGTAGAGCTTCACTACCATGTAATTGTTGAGAAAAAAGTTTGCAAAGCAGGGCGGGCCAAGTGACTCATTGATTAAGAGTTGGCTTGGGAGCGCGAACTCTGAGCAGCAGGGCCCCGGTTCAGATCCCACATGGGCTAGTGATGCTGCACCCTCTACAGCTAAGATGGTGAACAACAGCTCGACCTGGAGCTGGGCTACCCTGAGTTGCCAGCGATGGCATAGGCTGCAATGGGGCTGCAGTGGGCTGCTGTAAGCAACCTTGAGTGGCTGGCAGCCAGCATGAGCAGCCAGCAGCCGGTGTGAGCTGCCAACAGCTGCCCTGAGTGGCCATCAAATGGCCAGTGAGTGATCTACCTCAGCCGGGAAGAGCACAATGATCACAGTACCAACATGGGCCAGTGAGGCAACATCCTTCACAACTAGACTGAAGAACCAAAGGACAGCAACTTGTCTGTTCCCCTTCCCCGATTCCCCAACACTGTTCCCTCCCCCAATTCCTCAATAAAATCTTAAAAAAAATTGCAAAGCAGTTGAATAGTGTGATACCTAATTGATTGATAAAATTAACAACAGCAAAAAACCTCTCGAGTACCCATTTACCATGAATATTTTAATCATTGAAAGAAGTTCCAAAATACCTCAACTAGCTAATACATTGTTAGATTTAGTCTAGGCATCTGAGAGAAATAACTGCTTTGTTGTAAATGCTTGTTTTTGATCTAAAAACATCAGATTATTTTTTTCTCCAATTAGTTGGGATTAGGGAGTATCTAAAAAAAAGAAATAAGTGAAAATTATACTTACATTATGGACTCTTGAAATTGAAAGTTGCCTCCTGTAGCCTCCATGCCTGGTCTGGTGCTTTGCACATAGTAGGTGTTCAGTGGATTGCTGCAGAATGAATCTATTTACTGGGAACCAAGGTCTTCTTGTCTCAACTCTCTTCTCTGTACTCTTTTGCCTTCCTCCACCATTCCTATAGGGGATTATTGACATTATACAAGGGTCACCTGGCTCTAAGGACCCTCTTGCTATCTGGATGTCCTGGGTATGGACTTACACTCTGTGAGGTCAGATGTGAGCTCTGAGCTGCTGTGCCCACATACTTCACTTGGCACCTCACTGTCCTCGAGTCCCTCCCCACCCCCTTACACCACAAAAAGGGCCCTTTCTTTCTGGGGCCTGAAGCTTCAGGAATGAGGCAGGGCTTGACGATTTGGGTGTTAAGGCTGGGCAGGGTTCTAATGAACAGAGAAGCATAGCAAGGAATGACACCCAGGACAAGGTGACTGTGGCAGGGTCGTGTGCCAGGCTCCAAGGGTGGAGGTGTCTGTGGAGACCAGGAAAGGGGAGAGGAGTTCATCTAGCAGTGGAGCTCTGGTTCTTCGGGCACAAATATCACTAATGAACAGACTAGTTCACCAAGCTCTTAGAGCTCAGTCAGGTGAACATGAGGGCAACCAATTCATTCCAGTTTGCCAGAACTTCCTCAGTCTTAGCACTGAAAGTCCCACATCCTAAAAATGCTCAATCCTGTGCAAACCAGGACATTTGGTCACCCAAACACATAGTGACCCCATTTCCCGGTCCCTTCACGGCTCCTAGCTGCAACAAGACACAATAGAGCAGGAATTCCCAGCTTAGGTTGTATACTGGAACTACCTGGGGCACTTTCCCAATACGGATGCCCCAGTCCCAGTCTCAGAGATTCTATGTATTTGCTGTGGAGTATGGCCTGGATATTGGATTTTGTAAGTCCCCAGGTAATTCTAAAAAGTGCAACCAAGTTTGAGAATCTATACAATAGAGGATGTCAATGCTTCACAGGTGCTAAGAGGACACAGAGACCACATAGAACCTGGTGGCTTTGTCACTGAGGGCTAGCAAGAGGGCTGGGCTGGGAGTATGGAGAGCATCAGGGCATTTGTAAAAGAAGAGAGCATGTCCCAGGCTGGAATGAAGGAGCGGTGAGAGGGACCATTGCAGTGGGGTTGAAGCCAGCTATTGGGAACCAGCTTGCTCATGGGGGCAGGGGCCTGCTCATTTCCCAGTTCTGTTACACAGTTAAACTCCACTTTGGGCAACTTGGGGCTCTGGAATCAAGGACCAGGGGCAACTTTGGAGCTTTGTACCGAGGAAGCACAGAGCCTGGGAGGAAGTTAGAACTCTACGGACTCCAGCTCCAGCTCATAGGCACTCCTCCACCCCCTTTTCCAGCAGGCAGTTCCCTTTTCCCTTGCCTGTCTTTCTACCCTAGACCTGGGAAAGTATGAAATTGCTTACAGAGGAGGCTATAATCTAAACTGGTGCACACATTCTAAAATTTCCAATCAAAGGAGAAGCTGGCCTGGCAGTCTCTAGCCGTATCTTGTACACAGCCTTGTACCCCTTTTCTCCCCTGGGTGAGAGGCATTTCCTGTGCTCTGGCTAAAGAGTTAGGAGTCTTTGGGCAAAGGGAAGATAGGAGGAGGGAGATGAATTTTAGCACTGACACCGAAATGTGACTGCTTTAATCCAATCAAAGGCCCCCATGGCCCTGAGGGTGAAATCCTACAAGACCCGTCTTCTCCAGCCCTGACTTCTGACTTCTCCAGCCCTCTTGTGGCCACCCTCCCAGTCATTTTGAAATCCCTTGGGTCTTTGAACACAGTATTTTTCAACTGTAGGTCAAAATCAATAGTGGGTCATAAAAATAATTTATTGCACTGAGTTGCAACCAACACTAAATGTAAAAGAAAAAGCAGGCAGGACTCCAATGGAATAGAAAACATCCATGTGCATTGCACATAACAAAGGTAAGTGAGACTTTTGTTCTATGTGTGGGGTGCACATGTGTGTGATATACATTATTTCTTGTCATAGAGCAGGTGAAAACCTCTGCACAATGCAATCTCCTTTTGGGAATAAGATTTCATCTAAATGGTACCTCCTTGGCAGGTCTTTCCTTGGACTGAATTGTTCTCACTCTGCAATTCTGTGGCGTGCTATACTTTTGTGTGTGCACTGACCACACTTAAAAAAAATGATTTATTCACTTGCCTGTCTTCTGTGCTACATTGCAAGCTCCATGAGGACAGGGACTGTATGAACCTAGCATTGTATTTGTTATTAGAGGACACATTCATATTGAGTGGCTGAATGATAAATATGAGTTTAGGTTCCAGCTGTATGTGTGTCTTAGTTCTCTTTTTAGTTTTTCCAACTTTTCATTGGAAAGATTTCAATATATAGAAAAGTTGAAAGAATAGTATAATGAACACCCTATATATCCTCCACTTAGATGAACAATTATTAACATTTTTCCATATTTGTTTTTTATCTAGCTATTGGGTTGTTGGAAAAGTCATGACGTATTTTTTCTATTTTTTTTCGTTGCAAAAATGTGTGGACTTTTCCAGCAATCCAATACATCCTTTTTCTGAATTATCTGAAAGTGAGCTTGGATATAACCTTCACCCCTAGATACTATGGCATGCTTCTCCTAAGAGAAAGGTTAGTCTCCTACATAATCACAATATTATTAACATACATTAACATAACATAACAAAAAGAATATAATTCCATGATACCATCTAAAATGTAGTCCATATTTAGATGTTCCCCAGTTGCCCCAAAAATGTGTTGTATAGCTATTTTATTTCAAATCAGAATAAAGTCAAAGGTGTCACATTGCATTTGGCTTTATGTCTCTTCTTTTAACCTAGGATTTTCCTCCACCTTGAAAAAAATGACACTGACTTTTGGAGGAGCCAAGAATAATTATCCTTTAGAAATTTCCACAAAATTGATTTCTGTTTTCCTGTAATGGTGTTTAACTTCCTCCTCAACCCCCTGTCTTTCCTCTAAACTGAAATGAGGTTTAGAGGATTGGTTGAACATTTTTTTTTTTTTTGGCTGAGCCATCCTGCCACCTGTTGGCAGCTTAGCGGCAGCTCAGCTCCGGTCAGAAATCGAACCAGCGACCCTGTTCTCAGAGCTCGCACTCTTGAGCGAGCTCTTAACCAACTGAGCCACTTGGCTGGCCCTGGCTAAACATTTTTGGCAAGAATATCTTACAGGTGATGTCTCCTTCATGCTGTATCACCTCCAGTGGCCCATGATGTCAGATTATGCCACCCAAAGTAGTGCTGTTTGTTCAGTTGTTTAAGATCTCTCCTAGGTAAAGATGTGTTTTCCTTTTGCAACTGGTAATTTGCGAGGATGATAAACTCCAGCACTGTGTGAAGAATCTATTCCTCTACAGCCTAATGTTTTTGGCAACCATCCATGATCTTTTAACAACATTCCATGATCATTTGGGCAAGTTCTTAACCTAAGACTCAGTATCTTAATCTGCAAATGGTGATAATAATGCCTGTCATGTTTGGATTTTCTGTGTAATGACACTTAAAAGTAATGTATAAGAATGCATATGAAAATGCTGTCATGGCCTGCCATCATTTCTCCCTTCCTCTGAGAACACTACCCCCCTTCCTTTAAGAAAGTTCTGCCTACCCTGCTCCAAATATGTGGTCCAAATTGCCGACTTAGATGACCTTATCTGCCTGGCCACTGTGGGGCACAGCTGACTTATTTTCTTTGGCCAGAGTGGAATGAACATGTGACCCATGCTGAGCCAATCGGAATGCTTTCCTGGGAAATTTTGAACCAAGTAAGGGCGGGAATAGGGAGAGGGAAACATCCTTTTTCCCTAGGGAGGATAAATGTGAGGATGTGAGTCTGGAAGTTGACTATTTCCCCTGGCACCTGGAGAATGAAAACCTGTCAGGTGGCAAAGATCAAAGCTATCTTTCTGAGATCAAGGCAGATAAGAGTTGTCCAGGGGTCTTCCTGGCCTGGCTCCAGTCCTTGCCAGCTGTGCCTCTGCCCTGCCCCAGCTAAGTTAATGAAGGCCCTCTCCTGACTGGAGGTTTGCAAATTGGGTTCTGAATCTCATGACAGTAGAATCTAAATTGCACAAGATCTGTCCTGTGCCTCTCACATGATAGATGATTCAATAAATTATTGCCCCATGCACTCTCACCCCTTCCTGTTGTCTTTGAATATATACTGGTGTAATGATGAGCTGGGGAAAAAGAAAGAGGAGCACACACTAGGGGGGAACTAATGGATTTATTTAGCCATATCTAATCAATTTATTTAGCAATATTTAATTAATTTAGTTAGCAGTATACAATAGCAAAAGATAAAGACAATCAAGGCAATCAAAAGAATGTAATAAAAAGAATGTGCAATGACAGAAGGTAAAAGGAAGTCAAGATTAAACTACATACACATTAATAACAATGTTATGCCAAAGAAGCTCGCCAAACCATACGAAGACAACACTGGTCAGGTCGGGAACCAAAAGACCTTGTCAGGTCCGCGGCTGGAAACTGGGGCATCCTCCAATGTTGCAAGCTGCACGCTGTCAAAAAGCTCACTGAACTGTGGGGAATAACACTGTAAAGGTCGGGACCCAGCCAGACCTCACCAGGTTCATGGCTGAAAGTCAGGACGTCTCCCAATACTATAAGCTGCAAGCTGTATACAAGTTTTAAAAAATGTTACAATGATGACAACTCACTAACAAAACAATTTTGTACTGTCAACTGAGGCAAACTTTCAGATCCTGCCGATATGTCGAACAGTCCTGAGGGGGGTAGTGAGGATTAATAAAAGAGACAGAAGAGAGAGTTATCGGGAGGACTCCAGTAAATACTGAAGTCCCGAGTTTATTTTCCACCACCATTATATACATACAGGGTGCGTACAAAACAGAAGGGACAAATATGCATTACCTCATTCCAGAGTAATTCATTGATTAGCTACTTAAAACTTAAAGGTCAGTGGGGACAATTTCTTCCATAATCCCAGATAGCCATCTATCTTTATTGTGTCTCCCAAGGCACTGGCCATTCTCTCCACATACCTCAAGATTAAGCAAACACCCTCCAGGTGCAAGCAAAACAAGAAGCAAAACTTATGCTTCAGTAAAGCCAGCCTGCATGGCTCCCAACACAAACTCCAATGTCTCACTCTGAAACAATCCAATCCTGAAAAGCAGTCCTGAAACAGCAATCCCCTGAAACAGCAATCTCCGAAACAGCAATTTACTGAAACAGCAATCCATGAAACAGCTATTTTTTTTCAATTGCGATCTGTCTTATATATATATTTTAAGATGTACCTTAGAGCCAAGCTCCTTGTTCTTGCCTCCCTCTCAGGGAATTGAGGGTTTGGCAGTTACTGTGATAAAAATATTGTTTATCCGGCTATGAAAACAATACCTACTGTTCTCACCTGGGACCATCGGCCCAAGGTCTTTCAAAGCTTGGCAACGTGCCTGTCATATCATCCTGATATAACTTAGTTACTTTTTTATTTTATCTTTTGATGTTGGTGAAACAGACAGAAAGTAACATCATCTCATATCTCCCCTACAGGGAATGAGAAGGGGGGAGGGTTTTCTCACTCCTGAGCTAAGAATTTTCTTATGCCTAAGCTAACCAGCACCTCATGTGCAGTCTCTCATGTGAGGGAACAAAAAGCTAACAGATAAAAGCTAACCATTACCCCACATGCAGTCTCTCATGTGAGGGAACAAAAAGCTAACAGACAAAAGCTAACAATCACCTCACATGCAGTCTCTCATGTGAGGGAACAAAAAATCAACTGGGAGTTAAACAAAGCCAACCTCATGCAAGGGAACAATCTCACAGGCAATCTTTTACTGAGGAAACCAAAAAGCTAACCATCACCTCATATGGGGGAGAGTAACATCACCCTACATTAGGGAAACAGACAGAAAAGAAAAAAACTATCATCAGCCAATGAAGGCGAATTTTTTTAAAACATCTTCCCTACAACTGGCTAGTGGAGAGGTGTGAAGGGGTGCCAGACATGGTCCTGGTCCTGGATTTTAAAAATCTTTTGAGGTTTTTTTTTTTTTTAAGATTTTATTGGGGAATTGGGGGTGGGGAACAGCGTTGCGGAATCGGGGAAGGGGAACAGACAACAGACAAGTTGCTGTCCTTTGGTTCTTCAGTCTAGTTGTGGGGTAACGTCACTTCGCTGGCCCTTGTTGGTATTATCATTGTGCTCTTCCCGGGTGAGGCAGTCGCTCACTGGCCCTTGGACGGCCGCTCACAGCAGCTCACGGCAGCTCACAAAAGCACATGCCAGCTGCCGGCCAGCCCCACTGCAGCCTACGCTGTCGCCTGCAACTCACGGCAGCCCAGCTCCAGGTTGAGCTGTTGTTCAGCATCTTAGCTGTAGAGGGCAGTGTCACTGGCCCTCATATGTGGGATCTGAACCGGGGCCCTCTGGTGTCCCAAGCCAGTTCTTAACCATCGCGCCACTCGGCCGGCCCCTGCTTGGCATTTTTATAGTCATTGTGACAAACCGCAATATTGGATTAATCCTGCTGTTTGTTTTCTGCAGATCTGTCCCCAGATTGTACAAACAATTGTGTGGGTTGATTCTGTCACTTGTTGTTTTGTTTTCTTTTCAATCTTACCTGGGTGTTCAGTGTTGCTTGACAATCTTTCCATTCACCCAATTGTTTTCTTACATCGTTCCTCATAGCAGATATTCCAATTTTTGCTCCATCATTTAAGCTCCAAGCCTATCATTGTCCACTGCACTCTCAGCAGATAACATCACTGAGAAGAGGCCAAGAATGAACTCCTTAAACACATCTCTAGAATAATTTTAAAATAATCTACTTCAGGAGTCAGCAAACTACTTATGTCGAATTCAGCCCTGGCTATGACCTAAAAATGCTTTTTATGTTTTACAGGATTGTGAAAAATGAAGAATATTCAACAGATTATGTGTCCCGCAAAGCTTAGGGTAGTTACTACCTGGTCCTTCATGGAAAAAGTTTGCTGAGCCCTGACCTAGACCATCACCCATCTTTCTTTCCTTCCCAATTCAGAGGAAACTCTTTCTCCTTTCCAGGGCTGACCTGGAAACCTGTGATCTGATCCAATCTTCTTCTGCCTCTCCCAGAATGTCCTTTTTCCTGTGTCTTCTCCATAGCTAGCTGAAGAATGCTTTTTTATATCACTAAGTATAGTGCAGTTTCCCCAAACTGTCTGAGCCAGTCAGGCTGATTCTCTTGGCCTTAGATGATAAGTTCCAGTCTCATCCCTCTTGGATGAGAGTGCATGGTAGTGAATGGAGGCTATCCCACACTATTTCCAAGATGGGCTGTTAATGTCATTTGTAACATAAAAGAATCTGAGATCCTGTGAGCCCAGCTGGACTTGGCCCTGGCACGAGGTATAAGGTTAAGAACCCAGTGTCATCTCTTTCCAGATGACCAACCAATTGCCTGCTTTTAAAAAGTTCATCCTTATCTTATTGGTATGACATGTCGCTTTTGTCATTTACTAAATCGTTCCGTCTTCTCTCTCATCCTCCAGATCCAATCAATCCTCAAACCTTGCCAATTTTACTTCCCAAATAGGTTTCATATCTAACCCCTCTTTGCAATCCCTAGTCTCACCAACTGCCCCAGTTTCGTGTCTCACCGTTAATCTCCTGAATTGCATTATTTAGCCACATTTTACCCCGACAGTCAGTCTTCTCATCTCCCCGCCTCCCTCCCTCCCCTCTTGTTCAGTCTTTCTCGCAGGGTGCTCAACAGCATCTTTGTAAAATCTGTTCTTTTCCGCATTTAAACCTTTCCCTGGCTTTCCACTGCCTTCAAAAATACCTAATTTAGCCGTCTGCTCCAGGGGCTCTGATGGTGTGGGAATGCCGTTAATGCCTCCCCACTCTCTGGCCTGTCGTGCTCCCTCTGCTGAGACACTCACCTCATTTCTTGGTACACCCTTCAAATTTGAGCTCAGGTGCCGGCTCCTCCAGGAAGCCTTCTCTGACCTCCCCCTCAGCAAGCCACCTCCCCGCCCCCCACGTATCCGGGTCGAGGCCCCTCTTTTGTGAACATGTAATATTCAGTGCTCCGTCACCCTCGGCCCCTACGCCTCGCACAAAGCACCGAGGCACGCAGAACGAACACGTGTTGACCCACTGGACTAAAGCTTCTTGAGAGAGGCGCCGTGCGGGGTTATACGTCTGGAGAGTCCTTCCCTTAGAGGGAAAACAGGTGCAAAGGCATGGACGTGCAAAGGGGCCTGGCGACCGAGAGCCTCGAGGGACGCAGTTAGCCCGGGAAAATGCTTCTCGCAGTCCCGCGCACGCTCCAGAACAGTCCCCCGGGACGAACGACCACCGAGACGCCCCGACCTCCGAGCGTCCTAGAGAGGAAACGGAAGGTGCCCTTTCCTGACGCACCTGTTTGACAGCGTCTGCGGCCCACTTCCGGTCCACCAAGGGCTCTGGCGACCCTGGCGTGGGTGCGGGGCAGCGGGTGAGAGCCGTGTTGGGGCCGCGCGACGCGTTTGGGCGGCGGTGGTCGGGGTGCCGGAGCTGGACTGTGGTGCAGCTCCGGGCATCGGCGGCGTCGGCAGGACTCATGCTGCGGGCGGCGCGCCTCCTCAGAGCTGCCTCCGGCGGCACCTAGGCCTGGCTGCCCGGGACCCGGGGGATACGGGGGCGGGGCATTCGCGGGAGGCTCAGGTAGGAGCGAGCGAGGCTGATCCTGCCTTTGGCCTAACTCAGGGGTGTTGATGAACCCGAGACCTTGAACCAAAGTGGAACTCTTTGAAAAGTCAAAGTTGTTGTTTTAGAGCCAGACGTAAGACATTCCTTTAACGAATAGCAACGGGGCCTTCTGTTTGTCAGATGTCAGGGATAAAAGATGAGTGAGGACCTTTCTTGCATTCACAGAATCTGGTAGAGAGAGACACGTTGGTGTACACATTTGCGCTATAGTGGGATAAATAATAGCTAGAAGGTCATGAAACAGCAATCTCAGTTGATGCAGGAGAGAAAATGAATATACTGAAAATGTAAAATAGGTTTAAGAAGGGTAGATAAAATACACAAACACCTAAGAGAATATTAAGCAGAAGCTTCGGAGGTGCCTCCTGCCAGTTGCTCATTCTCTGCTCCATTTGAGAGTGATCTGCCTGCCCCCCAAAGCCAGCCTCCTGACCCACCTTGGTCTTCCCGGTCTGCTTCCCCAGCCTCCGTCACTCCCCTTTCCCCCCCCCCCCCCCCCCCCGGGATAATTAAATAGCGTTCATTCTCCCGTCTAGTACAAGCCTCTTTTTTTTATCATGAATACTTGAACCTACATGTATCTTTCTCTTTTTGGCTTCCCTTGTTTCTCATCTAAACCATGTATGTTGGGAGGCTGACCTTGGCCAGCCACCTCACCGCTTACATCTTCAGCTTCTTCATCTGAAAAGTGGGGGAAATAGTGCTCACTGTACAGAATTGTTGTAAGTATTAAATGAGAGTATGTGTTCACATGCTTTCTAAATGGTAAAGCCTACACAAGTTAGAAATCTTGCAGTCAGTTATAGTAGCGGTATATATGTTGCTCTGTTGTTTCCTTTAGGTTGAGCATACATCCAAACCACTAGCAAATCTGTTGGGTTTACCTCAAAAATATGCCTTGGCTTTGTCTGCTGCTTTGCCACCATCCTGATCTAAGCCCTAATCGTCTGGTTGGACCGCCATCAGTGCTCCTTCCCATCTTTTCCCCTCTAATCTGCTCTTGACATACTGCATACAGAATATGTCTTGTAAAACATGTCGCTCCCCATGAAAACAAGCAGAGTAAAGCCCATAATTCTTACTGTGGCCCAGGCCTTGGATAATTTGGTTTCTGCCTGTCTCTGCCACCACTTCTTATGTAGCTCTGTCCTTCACTCATTTTGCTGAAGCCACACTGCACTTTGGCTTGTTATCCGACACGCAGAGGAATTTCTAGCCTCGAAGCTTTTGTCTGGAATGCTCTTTGAATGACTGGCTCGTTCTCATCCTTTGGGTCTCAGCCTACGTGTCATCTCTTCAGAAAAGCTTTCTTGAAGTTGTCCCCCATTAACAGAACTTATCTCCATTTATAATTTTAATTTTTGCTTCCTTTTTTTTTTTCTGTCTGCTGTACTAGTATATGAGTTTCAAAAGGCAATACCTTGTCTATGTTGTTCTCTATTGTATTTCTAGTTTCTGTGGGCCTGGCATATGTATGTGCTGAATGTATATTTCTTTTAGTGTTGGGAGAGTGTGCCCTGGTGACTGACCTAATTATCACCTATCTTACAGTCTCCGATTGTAGCGTTATCTCCCTAATGGTATCCTAAGGTATTTGTGGGTCTAAGCTAAAACCTGTACATTTTGTATTTACTCTCTGCCCATACCAGGTGGTTAGCAAATACTGAATTGAATTGACATGGTTTTTTAAGGTATATGTTCAGTCTTTTGAAAATACCTCACAGAAGGTAATTAACATGTTCTCTAGCAGAATATTCTTTGATGTAGAAACAACTGGGATTGACTGATCTTTCAGTCTCATTTATGCTCATTGTCTGTTTGGTCTTCCCAACAGAACGTCAGTCTTCTGGGCGGGAGTGTGAAGATGCTTAAAGAGCGTCCAGCGATGGCAGAAGATCCTCAGCAGCAGATGGGTGTTCCTGTGGTAAAACTGGAGAAAGAGTTGCCTTGGGGCAGGGGAAGGGAGGACCCTAGTCCTGAGACTTTTCGGCTGAGGTTTCGACAGTTCCGCTACCAGGAGGCAGCTGGTCCCCAGGAAGCCCTCAGGGAACTCCAGGAGCTCTGTCGCCAGTGGCTGAGGCCCGAGCTGCACACCAAGGAGCAGATCCTGGAGCTGCTGGTGCTGGAGCAGTTCCTCACCATCCTGCCCCGAGAGTTCTATGCCTGGATTCGGGAGCACGGCCTGGAGAGTGGCAAGGCCCTGGTGGCTATGGTGGAGGACTTCACAGCGAGAGCACTGGAGGCCAAGGCGGTGGGTGAGAAGGGGGTCTTGGGTTTTATTTTGTTGGTGTGGAAAGGGGAAATTTAAAGAATTGGAAAGTTTGAGGAAGCAATGGGAGTGGATGAGGTGCAGAATCTGCCTCCTCTGCTCCCAGACTCCCTGAGGTACTTTTTTGGGGGGCAGTGCAGTTTTCAGCAAGAAAAGCCATTCCCGGGGCTTCTTTTTTGGTCATCAGGGCAGAGGCCTGGCCATATTTCCCCTGTGGGCCTCAGGCCCAAATAAGGCAGTTGTGATGGATTTCAAGGTCCCTCCTAGACCCATTCCTTTTTGGGCAGAGCTGCATGTGGGAATGCAGGAAAGTCCACTTGGTGAATATTCTCACTGCACCTCAGAGGCTTCCTTGCGACTCTGGCCATGTCTCTGTCACTGTCTGACACAGTCACCTGAATGTTGGTTGGGAAAGAAGAGAGCAACTTTTTCTTACTAGCTAATTCACTGAAGAGCCTAGGCTTCTGCTTTTTATTTTCAGCATCTGTAACTAGGGAATTTTTTTTTCCCTCGTAGTGAGTGTATTGGGCTGAAATTCTCAACAAGAGCATATTTAATATTTAGGCTTTCTGATGTTATTCGTGGTGGAATTTGATCTGTACTGAGGCAGACAGAAGGGACCCTTGTAAAATGGCACGGACACATGAAAGTTGTTGAGAGCCTGAGAAAGGGAGTTTCACTTCCTTTTCACTTTTTTCTCACTGATGTCCTGGCGAAGAGCTGAGCCAGCTTGTCCTTCCTATCCCCTGCAGTTGGATAGTTCTTTTCTTGGCTGTCTTTTTAGGTTTCAGTTCAACTGCTTTTATAATAGCCTTTCCAGGCCTCATTCTAATAGGTGTTGGGGACTGTTCTTAGGTTCCATGCCACATGCAGGGAGAGCAAGAGGAGGCGGCACTTTGCAGAGGCCCTTGGGAACCAGGTGTCCACCTTGGGCCAGTGGAGGTCAAGCCTGAGTGGGGGATGCCCCATGGGGAAGGAGTTCAAGGCCTAGACCAAGGCACCGAGGAGCAGCTCAATCAGGACCCTGGAGCTGGGACGCAGGCCTTCCAGGAGCAGGGTAAGATGCAAACAGTAAGGAAGTAAGGGCGCAGGCAACGGTGCTTTGTATCCTCCCCCTCATCGTTTCCTTTACAAACCAAACAACTGATAAATTAAGTTACCTGCAAGGTGTAATTCTGAGTTTTCCTGGCTACTTCTTTGACTTCAGCAGAAAACAGATGATGTGGAATTGTTTTCTATATTTGACTCTCTGATTTTCTGCAGGGGATGGCTGGGATTGTGTTCTCTTGTCATTTATTCTCCTTTCTCTCACATCCCTTCTGGAAATACGCAGCTGACATATTTTTTAAGTAGGCAGACAGACCATGTCCCTAAAAGTAATGTGTGACTTTATTGTGTTATCAAATCTCAAAGGGGGTTATTCCCAGAGTAGGGGGCATGACTAGCCCTGAACGGACATGGCGTATTGGGTTGGGACCGTCTTCCAGCTGAGAACAGGGTAAGGCACACCCAAACCCCTATCGGTCTGGAGTCCCCTTGTGGTTCCTGGGGTTCTGTGTGACAGGGAGTGGACCCCTTTGAGGGAGCTAACTGCAAGGCAGCACTAATCCTGCTCATGCTTCCCCCCGCCTGCTCAGCTCTGCCAGTTCTTCAGGCTGGTCCTGGCCTCCCCCCAGTGAACACCAGAGACCAAGAGATGGCAGCTGGATTCCTCACGGCTGGATCCCAGGTGACCTGTGCCTCTGCCCTTCCAGTGATCATGATGTGGCTTTGAGTGAAGTTTATTTTCCCCAAGATTTCTCTGCACAGCAGAGCTCCATCCGCAAAGTTGAATTAGTCTACCTTTCATGTTCTGATGGCCTTGTTCTCCACTTTACCAGCCTCAGTTGTTAATTTGAATCGAGCTTATACCTTAGGGTCCAGGCTAAGGCTAAACTCACTTGTTTGTAATACTCTTTTTATTTATTTATTTATTTAACCCAGTATTTTTTAATTGTGAGGAGAACACTGTTGATAGAAGCCCCATAGGCATGATCTAGGTTGTGGTGGTTGGCTAGAAGATCAGTAGCCCTTTGTAGATAGTCTTTATGGATACTTCCGCTGCTGCTCTTTCTCTGGACCTCCCCTACCCCCACATCTGCAGGAGGGTAACTGACTTATGGTTGGGGGTTTCCAGGAGTACTGAGCAGAGTGGTCTGTCTGGCCCCGACTCTGGCCACACCAGGAGATTTGGCCTTCTTCGCACTTCTTAGCCTGCCATGAGTAGGGTAACTAGAGCACAGATGGGGTACTTTTGCCCCAGTGTAAGTCTCTTCCATGAGATGCTGAGCGTTACCAGAGTGGTGGGAGATTTCCAGTGTGGCACCTTTCTGAAGGAGGCAATGAGTCTTAAAATGCGTGTCATAAAATGAAGAGTTTCTCATAGAAGAAAAGATGTCATTTGGCAGAAAAAAAGAAGTGAGTCAAGTCTGATGTAGCTAAAGCAGTATTGGGCAAGGATTGATGCCTGCGTCATTTTCTGTTCCTCTTTTCTTAGGATGAAGTTTGGAGGAAATGCAGAATGACAGCGTGTTTTAATTTGGTCAGACCCTTCCCACCTACCATAATAGTTCTTCATGGTTTTGTGAATAAAAATGCATTTATTTTAACATGGCATTAAGACAGGGCTTACCCAAATGTTTACTTATCTCTGAGGGACAATCAGTTTGAAATGAGGGGATAAATAGCAGCTCCCAGATTTGATCAAGCTTGAGGATTAAGTGGAAGGGATTTAAAAGTAGAAATTAGATGATGTGGTTGTTATGTACAAAGCTAAGTGTGCAGCAGAGACTCAAAAATAAAGTGGCTCAAACAAGTCCATTACTCTCTGTCATTATACTGTCGAGAGGTAGGCGTTTCTGCTCCCAAGGCCATCTAGGGACCCTGGTTCCTTCCATCTCACTCTGTTCTTCCCTAGTGTATTGTCCCGTGGGGTCTCTCTCCTTTTAGACTGCTCCTACCTCAGGATTATTTCTTTATCCATAGAAATCTCCTGTTGTTTCAGGGCTTGGGACCATTTAAAGATATGGGTCTAGCCTTCCCGGAGGAGTGGAGGCATGTGACCCCAGCCCAGATAGACTGCTTTGGGGAATACGTGGAACCACAGGACTGTGTGGTCTCACCTCCAGGTAAGACTGTTTCCATCCCATAGGTAAGAAACTGAGGCATTTGGAAGCAACAGGTCAGGGTTCTTGCCCTTGCTCCAGATTTCAGAGTCTGGTGCTATACTGACAAAGGATGGGGACTTCATGGCAGACGAATAAATGGGACCAAGGAAAGAGCATGGACCAAGGATGTGAGAACTGGCTAGGTGCATCCTGTGTCAGGAGAGGATGGACAAGGGGCAAGAAGACATGAGGTAATTTATTCTGGCTGTGATGAGACAGGTCCGTCATTAGGACACCCCAAGCACCTAATCTGTGTCCGTGATTGGAGGGTACCAAGGGCTTGAGAGCAGGAGAAAAGCAGCAAAGGATGGGTTCTCTGATCTTGTTCATTCAGCAGGTATTTATTGAGTGCCCCCTGTATGCGGGCTCCACAGTAGTAGCTTTGTGTTGGGGCAGGACTAACGTACGTGAAACCTTTGGAGCATGCAGTGTGTGTAGAGGAGGGCACGAGAACGCACAGTAGGATTTTAGAGACAGGAGGGGTCGGTGTGGGCCCGTGTCACAGAGCAAGCAGAGCCTCCATCGGGCCTGTCTCATATGAGCTGAGAGCTGGGAGGACTTGGCCATCACACATAGTAAAGGAGCTCAGAGGAGGAGGACCAGCAGGAGAAAAGAGGAGGGAAGAGTGAACAGAGGGAAATGCAGGGCGAAGGCCCTGCTGGGAAAGCCGGCAGAGGGCACTGCAGGGCGTGGGGACTGCCAGAGTGAGGAGCAGTGTGGAAAGTCTCTGGTGGGCTGAATCGGGAGGAATGTGGGGAGACACATGGTTGGGAATGGCCCTCTCCTTCATTCCCGCAAATTCTTTTCTTTCTTTAATAACCACTTTGTAAGTTATGTGCTGACCACTCATATATCCTGACCCCACGTGGCCTTTTTTCATCTTGAAATATGTTGAGGGATAAGTGAGGTGTCGTTGTACTTCGTTCAGGACATGAGAGAACCCATCCTGGCTCCACCACTTCCTAACTGTGACCTTGGGCATCTCACTTGAGCTTTTCAGGTCTGAGTTTCCCCAGTTGTAAAATGGGAATATTCATAGAATACTGTCTCATGGAGTTGTGAGGATTTAATGAGATAATAAATCTAAACATTTGGCAAGTTTGGTAGTGCTAGATATTTTTATTATTGGGTGTTGGAAAAGTCATGACGTATTTTTTCTATGTTTTTCGTTGCAAAAATGAGTCATGACTTTTCCGACAACCCAATAGTTGTGTAAGTATTACACATAAAGTGATTCCTTTATGAGTCAGTCAGGATTCATTCAGTTACATATCTAAAAATATTTATTTGGCATTTACTATGTGGCCACCACCCTGCTAGTCACTATGAGAGTTAAAAATAAAGGCACTTGCCTGTACAGCCCTAACAGTCTGATGAAGAGCCGAAGTGCCTGTAATTACGGAGGAGTGTAAGGGGCACTAGAGGAGGGGGCTCAGGAGACCGGGGTCCAGCACAAGGTTGTCACACCATGAGAAAGAGATGTAAGACTTCTCTGATGGCAGAGGATGTGGAAACCCTGAGAAATATCTGCACAGCACAGGAGCTCGTGCAGTGTGTCCCAGAGGGAAGTGCCATCATTCCAGTGTCTTAATGCCCCTCAGGGGTGTACCTCTGCTAGTTCTGATACTCTGGGGGGACGGATTCTGCCCTCGTGTTCCCAGAGGGTTTTTACACCCTCCTGGCCATTTCTGACTGTCCTAGAGACTCTGCTGTATGTTTGTCCTCTTACCCACTCATTGTTTCAGAACAACCCAAGCACTTCCCTAAGCATTTATGCTGAGGCTAGGTGAGGTGAAGGTCTGTTTCCCAGGCCTACCCTCTGCTAACCGTCTTAACCTTCAGTCTCCCTCAACATATTTCAAGATGAAAAAAGGCCACGTGGGGTCAGGACATAATGAGTGGTCAGTACATAACTTACAAAGAAGTTATTAAAGGAAAAGAAGACACTGAGGGAACAAAGGAGAGGGCCATTCCCAACCACGTGTCTTTTCATTTCCCCACTCTCCTCTCCATTCAGCCCACAGAGACTTTCCACACTGCTCTTCACTTTGGCAGTCCCCAAGCCCCTGCAGTGTCCTCTGTTGGCTCTTGCATTGACAGCTGTGTGAGAAAATAAAATTCCATAATACGTAATATGTAGCACATATTTGCATTTCTTCAGGGTCTGTTTAAGGTTTATGCATTACATATCATTTTAAATTTACTATTCATAATACCGCAAAACTGGAAACTACCCAAATGAACATCAATCAAATTAATAAAGAGAATGGAATATATTCTTACAGTGTAATACTATACACCAGTGAAAAAGAATGTAGTCTAACTGCAGCTACGCACCATGATACGGGTGAATCTCACAAGCGTAATACTATTAAAGCCACAGTGTGTGACTCAATTACATGAAGTTCAAGAACAGACAAAAGTACTTTATGGTGATGAAAGTCTGGGTAGCATGTAACCCTGAGGGCAGGATATAGTCACTAGCGGGAATGGGAGAGGGATTTCTGGGGACTGGTAGTATCTCTTGAACTAGATGCTGATTACATGGTTGTGTTCATTTTGAAAAGTCTTTGAGCTCTACATTTATGTTTTGTACACTTTTACTTTGATGAAAAGTAAAACAACAGAGTGCATCAGAGATGATAGCTGTGTCCTTCATGTTTTTATCAAATCAGGAAGCAAGTAATGTCTGTTTTCTTTTTCTCTTAATGATCTTGCCTGAAAGGACTCCTTTCCCCTTTAAGTACCACTTACCATTTCTCTCTTGGCTTCTTTGCTTCCTAGTATATTTTCTTATCTTTTTTCTTTCTCCCTTCCTCTTGTTCTTCTGTAAACAATTGTGTTAACTTAAAGAGTGTAAGAGGGATCAGAGGAAGGCCTTCTAGAAGGGGTAAGGCATTTCAGCAACATCCACGGGCATTTCGATCCTAATAGAGATGGTAACGTAGAGTGGCCTGGTACAAGAACGTCACTGACAGACTGGGTTCATTTGTCCATCCAGCAGTCATGAAGCATTTTCCCTGAGTCAGTCCCTGTGCCAGGCCTCCAGGAGAACCAGATTAGTAAAACAAGGCTAGGTGGAGGGAGCCGCATGAGCAGGGACAGCAAGCTGAACAGGTTAGTGGAGAACTGCAGGTAGTTCACCATTTTTGGAACAGATTTATAATCACTGAGAAAGGCAAACATTTGGATGGACTTAAAGTAGCATTTACAACAAGGTCACATATAAATAAGTGCAAAATAAACAGTGCTAATTGAATACATATGTGCTGAAGAGACCCAGAATACAAGAATAATCAGGGTGTGTTGCTTTTTTTTTTTTTTTTAAAGATTTTTATTGGGGAATTGGGGGGATGGGAACAGTGCTGGGGAATTGGGGGAAGGGGAACAGACAAGTTGCTGTCGTTTTGTTCTTCAGTCTAGTTGTGGAGGATATTGCTTCACTGGCCCAAGTTGGCACCATCATTGTGCTCTTCCCGGGTGAGGCAGATCAGTCGCAGGCTTCTGGACAGCCGCTCACTGCGGCTGCTGGCCGCTCAACGCTGGCTGCTGGCTACATACGGTAGCCCATGGCAACACACTGCCACAGGGGCTGCAGCCTATGCTGTCGCCGTCACTGTTGCCAGCGACTCACAGCAGCCCAGCTCCAGGTTGAGCTGTTGTTCAGCATCTTAGCTGTGGAGGGCAGTGTCACTGGCCCTCATATGTGGGATCCGAACCGGGGCCCTCTGGCGTCCCAAGCCAGTTCTTAACCATCATGCCACTCGGTCGGCCCCAGGGTGTGTTTCTTAAAGGAAATCAGTGAGTTAGATTTTGAAGGAATTAAAGGAGTCTGAATTGGAAAGTTAAGTGGGAAGACATGAAAATTTGGCAGACTGTTCTATAAAAAGGCATGGAGTTTGTTTTAGCTTGGGACTGAGTGATATAAACAATAAACTTTTATTTCTCACAGTTCTGGAGGCTGGGAAGTCCAGGATCAGGGTGCTAGCAGATTCAGTGTCCGGTGAGGGCCTTTTTCTTGGCTTGCAGACAGCCACCTTCTTGACATCTCACATGGCAGAGTGGGGGTGAGGAAAGAGATCTGTCTCTTTCGTAAAAGGTCACTAATCCCACCATGATGGATCATGGTCACAGACCTCTGTGTTTATTCAGAGAGAGAACTCTGGTTTCACTTCCTGTTACAAGGACACTAATCCCATCTTGGGTGTGGGGCAGTCCGCCTTCATGACTTTACTTATTTGACAAAGGCCCCACTTGCTAATTGCATTACATTGGAATTTAGGGCTTTAACCTATGAATTTGGGTGGAGAGGGGACACAAACATTCAGCCCATGACAGAGATGGAAAGAAGTAAAGGAAAGTCTGACTTTAAGGTCAATGAAAGTAAAATGTAGAGGTTGCTGGTCAAGGGAAGGAAGAAGGAACTGTTAAGGACACACTTAGTAAATATAAATTTACTGTCCTAGCTGCTACAGAATCAATCTGTTTCTCCTTTGTTCTATAGACATTGGGAGCAAGGAAAAGGAGGCCAAAACTCAGCCGATAGACCTCAAGGGAGCGCTTGCTCAAGGGACGTCAGAGAGGTTTGGGGAAGTTGCTCTTCAGAGCCCTGAGCTTGGAAGAACCTGTGAGCAGGAGTCCGTTAGCTCTGTGGGAAACGTGCCAGGGCCGCCTCCTCCCCAGCCTGGCATCCTTCCCCTGCCCGATGACCTCAAGACCCACAGCTCCTTCTGGAAGCCTTTCCAGTGCCCCGAGTGTGGAAAAGGCTTCAGTCGGAGCTCAAATCTCGTCAGACACCAGCGAACCCACGAAGAAGAGAAATCCTATGGCTGCGTCGAGTGTGGGAAAGGGTTCACTCTGAGAGAGTACCTCATGAAGCACCAGAGAACCCACCTGGGAAAGAGACCCTATGTGTGCAGCGAGTGCTGGAAAACCTTCAGTCAGAGGCACCACCTCGAGGTGCACCAGCGGAGCCACACGGGGGAGAAGCCCTACAAGTGTGGGGACTGCTGGAAAAGCTTCAGCCGGAGACAGCATCTTCAGGTGCATCGGCGGACGCACACTGGCGAAAAGCCCTACACCTGCGAGTGCGGCAAGAGCTTCAGCAGGAACGCCAACCTGGCCGTGCACCGGCGAGCCCACACCGGGGAGAAGCCGTACGGGTGCCAGGTGTGTGGGAAACGGTTCAGTAAAGGGGAGCGGCTGGTCAGACACCAGAGGATCCACACGGGGGAGAAGCCCTACCACTGCCCTGCCTGTGGGAGGAGCTTCAACCAGAGGTCCATCCTCAACCGGCACCAGAAAACGCAGCATCGCCAGGAGGTCCCGGTGCAGTGAGCGAGCCCTGCGGACTTGCGTCTTTTCTGCTAATGGGAGATGCTGGAGACGGTGGGGCCTCCCAGCGCCATCTAGTGGAGGGAGACGTCCCTGGAGGATGTCATTCGTGTTTACTCACTGAAGGGCTTTGGAGGGGGCATTGAGGGGTGAGGGGGTACAGAAAGGCACTTTGACCCATTTGCTTTCCACTTGTTCAAAGGAAAAGGGCGAGGCCTGATTTATTTTGAGTTCCCAGATTGCATAGCTTCTCACATCTCTTAGCCAAGTGGTGCTATCAGTTTTTCTTACCACCTTTTGGGGAAATGTTATCCTGCGTTTTTAGTTCAGGTTGAGGTTTTTCTTCTTTAGTGGGATGTTCATATCCGCCTCCTGAGCAAGTCTGATAGTCCAGGCAAAATTTTGTCAGTGTTGGCAGCTGAACCTAGTTTTTCTGAGGTCTGTATCCTGCCTGCAAGGATACAGACTCTGTCTCCCTTCCTCCCCCACTCTCTTTCCCATTTAACAAATATTTATTGAACGCCTGCTATAGGCCTGGCACTGAGAATACAGTGGTATTCTTGTTCTCCCGGAGCTTGTGATTTAGCACTGGAAGCACACATGAAGCCATTAATTACCGTGTTCTAAGTTACGTTTGTGGTGAGTGCTGTGAGAGGATGTTCTTGTTCCCCGCTCATTCTGCCCCGTTGCGCGGGTGCTGGATCTTGCCCTTCCTAGTGGGGATCACCCAGGCTCCTCGTTTATTTTACTTTATTTGTAGCCCCCTTTGTAGCATTCTACCCTCATCTGTAAAGCTTCCCCATTTCATTCCTTGTACTGTAACAACTGTCCACATATCTATTAGGAAATTAATATTTTGTTATTGACCAACTAAATAAACATGAGACTATTTTTAAGAACATTCAATTCTATATACAGATGTAATTAAATGAATCTGAAGGATGAACTAGTATTAATACTGTATATTTGATGGCACTTTACAGTACATAAAATGCTTTTCCCTGTATTCTTACTTGATTAATTCCACACGTATTTATTAAGGCCCAACAGTGTGCCAGGAACTCTTCTAGGTGCTTGAGATATATCAGTGAATAAAATAGGGGGAAAATTCCTGACCTTGTGCAGCTTACATTTTAGTGAATGTATTTGGTCGTCAGAACCACCCAAGGTGGAACTCATGGATGTTCCCATGAACACTCTGGTCCTGGGATCTGAGCCTGTACCTTGGTCCTGTCAGCTTCTTGCCTGAAATGCGTTTGCCACTTAGCTCTTACTACTGAATAATCTCTGTCCTCAGTGCTTCCAGATCCTTGTCATCTGAGAGGTGCTTGGGGTCCTGAATGCCAGCTGGAGATGATGAGATGGTAGCAGTCTGTTTTGCATGAGTGCCAAATAAAATATTTGTAGGCATTTAAAAAAATGCATTTCTTTAAAATGAGAAGATGCAGTATTTGTAACTGTTTAAGCTTTTTTATATTATTTTGATGTTACTCAAGGCTTTTCTTTCTGTTGGAAGTTCTGGAGTCTGCGTAACTCACATGGGCTGCACTGTGGTGTTGTAATGCTGTGCCTCTGAACACTGGCTGCTGAGTAAGTTAGTCTTTTGACAGTGTACTGTAATTAGTTTATCTTTTGACAGTGTACTATAATTGCAAGATGTGATTTGTCTCATGATACTTCTTAATATTCTTTTACTGGATTCCCCCCCCCCCAATTTTCTATTGTAAATAAGATAAATGGTAATGACTTTAACACAAATAGTTGCATTACTCAGTCTACTTTGGAACACATTATTTTATCACTCATTTATTGCCAGATAGTCATAGTGTTTAATTTGGATTTAGCACATGACCTGGCCTCTCAGCTGTCCCTGTGAGGCTGCACTAACCAGGATGTATCTGAGACGGCCACTGTCTGAGGTGTTGGGCTGCTGCTACTTTTCAGCAACATTGAGGGTCAGATGTAAAATCAGCTTTTATTCCCACTTCCCAGACAAGTCAGGCAAAGTTTATGGCCACCTGGCAGCCAAACCCAATGGAAGGCTTTTGCTAAGCCTCTGGCTTCTGTAGAACATGGGGGCTGACCTGCCTGAGCTTGGCCTCCTCTAAGAGGTTCTGTATTACAAAGCTGGGCAGGAGTGTGAGGCCATCAAGGGCTGGGAGTTACTCATCAGTGGTCTTTCTGTTTACCTGAATTAAATTGTAGATTCTCTTTGATCATAACCTGGACCAAACAGGTCTCTGGGTTTTCAGCCAGTTGGAATCTCTTAAGAGAAGCTTTGGTAGGAGCCGGAACTTGCTGTCTTTTCCACTTAGGCTCCCCTGTCTGCTTTGAGACCAAAGCTCATGGAGGATACCTCAAAATACCTCAAAAGAGAATTTTTTCCCGTGGAACTAGTTCCATGGAAACTAAAAACTATATATTTTTTATATCCAAGTGTCAAATATTTTTTTTATTTTTCTATTTAGAGATTTTTTATAATAGAAAATTTCAAACATATAATATATAAATGAACCCTCATGTATTCATTTGACTTTAATCGTTATAAACTCAGCCAACCTTGCTTCATCTCTACCCCGTCCTCCTCCCCATATTCTTCCCTTACTGAAGTATTTTGAAGCAAATCTCAAATGTTGCTTATAAAGATTTCAGTGTGTACCTCTGAAGAGTAAGGGCTCTAAAAAAATAACCACAATACTATTATACCTAAAAAGTGAAAAATTCCTTAATTCCCAATTAATATTTTTTAAAAACCCACATACTTTTTAGAAGTTTCTTTAAGATTCAAGTAAGATCTGTAAATTGTAATTTGTTGCTTTGTCTTCTAAGTCTGATAATCTATACTTCCTATGCTTTTTCCCCCTTGGAATTCATTCATTGAAACAACTGGATTATTTATCCTGTAGAATTTCTTATATTCTGAATTTTGTTGTTTACATATCAATGACATTATTTAATATAGTTCTCTGCCCGCTGTATTAACTAAAAAGTTACAGGTCTAGAGGTGTAACCAGATTCACATTTCACATTTTGGCAAGAACATACAGATGGTGGCATGTGTGGTTATTATATAATGTTAGGATCCTAGATCCATTTATTTCATTAATTCTGTGAATGATTTTTTTTACTTTAAAGATTTTTTGGGGGGGAATTGGGGAAGGGGAATAGCGAAGTTGTTCTTCAGTCTTAGTTGTGGAGGGTGCAGCTAGCTCAGCTCTAAGTTCAGTCGCCGTCCGGCCGCCCGCCAGCAGCTCACGGCCACTCAGCTCAAGGTGCCGTGTTCAATCTTAGTTGCAGGTGGGCACAGCCCACCATGCCATGCAGGAGTCGAACTGGCAATCTTGTTGTTAGGAGCAGGTGCTCTCACCAGCTGAGCCATCCTGCCACCTGTTGGCAGGTCAGCAGCAGCTCAGCTTGGCGCAGCTCACTGGCCCATGTGGGAATCGAACTGAAGAGCTCATGCTCTTAACCAACTGAGCCACTTGGCCAGCACAATGATTCTTTATTAGCTGGAATGCCACTATAAGAAATTTCCCCTTGTTAACGATTAGGTTACTCTTAGGTATAGTTCATAGAGGAAAGGAAATGCTTGATTCTTCCCATTATTTTTCCATTTTCACAATAATGATCTGGCTTCTTTGCTTCCTGTAAAAGTGATCAATCACTTTTTAAAAATCAAATGTATTCACAAATCCATGTGTTCATGGATTTAAACCAATCTACTACAGTTATTCTTTTTGATGCTCAAATCATTTCACCTTAGGCCTGTGGGGAGCCTCTTCGGCTTGGCTCCTGATTCCTTTTGACACAACTCTAATCATCTTTGATAGCTTCTTTGCTTTCTGGTAGGACAAGATGTTACAGGGTCATCTTGTACATTTTCTGCCTTTTTAAGAGTGAAGGGAAGTGCTGTTATGTCAGGACAATGATGTAAACTGGGACTCCAGGTCGCCTTACATATAGCCCTCATTGTGGATGATTGGGTGCCTGCAGTTCCCTCACACGGGAGTGATGCTGTGCACTTGCAGGGCCTGCCTGCATGTGCCACGCTACTGTGATGTGAGGAAGGGGGTCACTTCCAGGGGCATGACCTATGTAAGGGAAATCTCTTTTTATCCCCTGGGTGGTGACAGAATCAGGTCACTTTCTGCCCAAGGTCAGTCCTGTATAGCTGTTGCATTAAAAAAAATTTTTTCCCTCAAAATGTATGTCATGAATGTAGTCTGCAGACTAATTAACTATGCTTAAATACTTTCATGACCTGTGTTATCCCGACCTAGGGACAAGTAGAACCTTTGTTTGTTAAAAAAAAATAGCTGGTTTCAATCCCCACCCGCCTCCACCTGCAACACAAAGTGACTTTTCTTACTTCCTGGCAGGGAAAGTAACTGGCAGAACTTGTTTCTCTAGAGTCTGCTTGCTTCTTGAAACTTGCAGAGTTTCTCAACCTCAGCACTACTGACTGTTCTGTGCCAGATAATTCTTTGTTTTGGAGGCAGTCCTGACTGTTTTGTACATTGTAAGATGTTTAGCAGCTTCCCTGGCCTCCGCCTACCAGATGCCAGTAACATCCTCCAATTGTTACAATTAAAGAGGTTTCCAGACATTTCCAAACGTCCCATAAAGGGCAAAATGGACCCAGCTGAGAATTACCGCTTTTAGCATTCAGGATAATAGCTAAAGTGAATTAGACGGTTTACTGTTGAAAGAAAGGGCTGGCATACCAAGGATTCGTGATTTCCAGCTAAGCTTAATGCCCCAGCCTAACTTTGTAGAAAACAAAGGAGTTTTATTAGACATACTTGGTTTGAATGTAGTATTGCCAAGCAGAGCCAAAAGCTATTGAAGTAGAATCTTAGGATAGGGGCCTGGAAATCTGTAACAAATACCCCAAATGGTTCCTATGCAGGCGGCCTGGCTTGTTGCTTTGGGTTTCAGGTGAGCACCTCCCACAGAGCCTCTGTATCATAAAGAGCTTTTGCTTGGTGCCTAGATTCACCTTCCCCAGTAAATGCATGTGTGCAGTGGGGGCAACTTAAGCTCAGTGCAGCCAGTTTCAATCTTTTTTCCTCCATAATAAGGTCTTCAGGGTACACAGTAGACAGTAAATAATTGAACAAAAGGCCTGGATTTTTGCCATTTTAGTAGCTAGAAGGCTCTCATGCAGATGCCTTAGGAGGAAGGAACACTGCAGCAAGTTGTCCCCTAGTGGCTCTCCCAGTCTGGCTCTTCCAGAGAATAAACTAGCTGTTGTGCCACCAATTGCAGTTACAGCGAATTCATTTAGAAATTTTACAAGCCAAAGAAATTCACTTGGGCTTCCTACAGTTTTGTATTCCTATCTTGCCTTTTTTCTTTATTGTCTCGAGGACATACTTCTGGAGATTTATTGTGTTCACATCCCAAGCATTGACATGTTTCAATAAAAAATTTCACTAAAAACTTGTTATGAAGAAGGGAGGAGGGAAGGCAACATTCCTTGTGTTTCCGCTGGGAATTTAAACTGCTAGGAGAGAGGATGGAAAGGATTGGGTAATGCAGGTGTGCCTTGAGAAGTAGAGGGACTTAGGAGAAGCAGTTTGGGTTTTCTGGAAGAGCAGCTAGGTTCCTGTAAAAGGGCTGCTATCATTGCCACATGCACTAGTCATAGCTTCATCATCTAAGTGATCATCATCACATAAGCCAGAGGTCAGGAAATGGCAACAAATCCGAGAGCTCACTTCACGTTTTCTTTTCTTAGCAGAAACTACAGTCTCTTTAGAGGTGGTAGATTAACTTTTAGATAGAGAGTGGGAGAAAAAAGGTTATAGGTTTGTTTGCCTTCTTAACTCCCACCTAGGAGCTATTTGAATATTATACTATTTCCATGTCTGAAAAGTTCACCTAGAATTTATATCATCCTAGAAATTTCATTGGCTCCTGCAGAAGGGCCCAGAATGTCATCTGAACAGGGAAAGTAAAATGAACGATAAGTAGTTTATTATTGATAGTCTTTGCACTAGGTTTTTCCAGTCTCCATTATAAGGGTTCCTGCTGCCTGGACTGAGATGCTAATGGAAGGAATGGAAAATAAATGATGAAAAAAATAAACAGTTAAAACAGTGTGTTATATACTAGCACGTATATAGACCAACGGAATAGAATAAAAGGTTCAGAAATAGACCTGGCTCTATATAGAAATCTAGTATATAATAAAGGTAATATCTCAAGTCACAGGGAGAGATTGACTTTAAAAAAAATGGTATTGGGATAATTGGATAGCCATTTGGAAAAAGATAAAATAGATTCATTTTTCACGCCGTATTTGAGAATAAACTCCAAATGAATCAGGAATCTAAATGTAAAAAATGAAACTATACAAGTATTAGAAGACAATGTGAATGAATGCCTCTAAAACGTGGGTTCAGAGAAAAACTTAAACTATGGCTCAAAATTCAGATGCAATTAAAGAAATGATTGATGAATTTCTACATAAAACTTTAAAAACTTATGAATAGCAAAATAAATTAGCAGACAAATGACAGTAGGGGGAACAATATATGCAACATAATACAAAGGTCTGATGCTCCTAATATACCAAAAACTTAAATAAAGAGCCAAAATAAAAGACCCCAAATCCCACAGAAAAATGGAACAACTTGAATTCACAAAAAAAGATATAAAAATGGCTCTTAATCATATGAAAAAATACTCTACTCAAAATAAATGCCAGTTAAAACTACATTGAGATATTATTTTTTATTCATTAGAGTGGCCAAATTTTGAAAGTTTGACAATACACACTGTTGATGAGTTTGTGGGGAAACAGGAATTCTTGTGCATTGCCAATGGAATACAAAATGGTACAGCCTTATATGAAGAGGAATTTAGCAAAGCTAACAAAATTATAGATGAATTTATTCTGAAAATATACCTCTAACAATATGAAAATACATACGTGCAAAGTTATTCATTACAGCATTCTTTGTAACAGCAAAAATATTGGAAACTGCCTAAATATTCAAGATAGGTGATTGAAAAAGCTATGGCACATTCATCCACTCAACAGAATATCTTGCAGCTAAAAAATAAAATTGGGTCAATTGACAACAAATATGGGTCTAGATTAGGAAAATTATTGTATCAATGTTAAATGTATACATGTTGGTAACTATGGTGTGGTTATGTAAGAGAATATTCCTAAGGAAATATACACTGAAGTATTTAGGGATAAAGGACCATTTTGTGTGTGTGTCTGTGCGTATAGATATACATGTGTATACCTACCTACCTACCTACCTACCTATAGAGAAAAGGGAGGAGGAAGAAGAGAAGGAGGGAAGAGAGGAAATGGGGTAAGAATATTAATGATAAGTGAATCTGAGTAAAGGTTATATGGGTATTTTGCACTATTCTTATTGCAACTTTTCTGTAAGGTTGAGATTATTTTCATATAAACGTGTAAAAAGAAAAACAACAGTATTCATTTACGTGTACTAGTTATGAGTGTGGGAGGAAAGTGTTCCAAGCCCTTGTCAGTGGTAATTGCCCTGAGGTGGGAACAGGAGAGTCATGCAGCGTGTAACTAATGAGATGTACTGGTTTAATTACACCTCGTCTTGCACAAGAGCTGCAGATTCATTCCCATGATGTCACCATGTGCATGGTTGGCCAAAGCTCGTTGACGTGGCTGAAGAAGGACCTCTGGGGCTGGTAGCTTCCTTCCTTTATGGAAAGTCCCTTTTCAGTGTCTTTCTTTATCCCTGGTCTTGGTTTTGTGTTGGTGTCCTCACAGAATACTCGCAACTCACCAACCTTTAAGCCTAAAGGTTGTTTGCTTAAGGCTTCAGGGCTTCTACAGGTGCTTTCAGCCATGTTCTACCTCCTGCTCCATATTAGATACCATTTTCCCAAAAACTCCTGGTTTTAGGTCATTGCTTCAGTGAGCATTTTTGGTAATTAATTTATGTTCTGGTTAATACATATATGCAGATATCCCTGTGGGCTTTCAATCTCACAATGTTCTAGAATGATTTATTTTACAACTTGTGATTTACTTGGTACTCAAGTGACAGAACAAAATTGATGATCAAATATATGAAATATGGAGGGGTAACTGGCTTGAGCAACAGTGAGTTAAAAGGGAAAAGTTTAATTCTAAAATAGTTGAATATGAAATAACAAAAGTGTTGTTAAATGTTGGGAGTTGGTCTTCATAAGGCAGGTTAGGGTTGAAAGCCCAGTTTTGTGTGTGTGTTTAATTCAACTGGTATGCTGGGAATTAGGCACTCGGAAAGCATCAGCTTGACACTGCTCGCGTATAACAGCGCTGTGTACCACCCGGTGACTGTGGGTGTACATTGGGAGCTCCCTCAACACCAGGCCCTAAGAAACCTTGCAGGAACTGAGTTCCAGCCCACATCTAATACCTTCATGTACTATTAGATCAGCAGGAGCAGTCACGCCTAGAGACCCACAACATTCCAGTTTCCTCACCATTCTTAGCTTCTCTGCCCTCCTCTACTCCAAATGTGTCCAGATACCTCTCTGGTAAATCCCACCTGGCTCTGATCACACCTCTACTTTGAAGTACTTCCTACTTCAGGAAACTGAAGGGAGCAGCAGGGCAGGTAACTATTGGATACTGCTGAAGAAATTGCTGCCTCTGGGTGGTACTCAACACCCAGTAAAACCAGCTCTATCAGCTTGCTGATTTATTTTTACAGCTTTGCTAGTGGTGGAGTTGGCAAGTCCCTGTCACAATGCTCAAGTAAAAACTACCCTTAGGATATTTTAGATCAAGGTTTTGTCCTTCATGCTATGAAATTAATTAAACAAGGAGGTCATTAGATTGAGGTGATTCTAATGCCTGGCAGCCTACATAGGCAAACCAAAACCTAAGCCTGTAAATGCCTCAAGGTTAAGAAATGGAAACCTAAGGGCAACCAATCACAAACAGCCAACTATTCTTTCTTAAGCTATAGGCAACCTTAAGGCAACCTTAAGCTATAGCCAATCAAATAATTGCTTTGCTTCCATGTCTTCTCTATAAATGTCGTGCCCCTACCTCCTGTGAGTGGAGCACTGTTAACCACTTCTGGTTTGGTGCTGCCTGATTGGAATCAATTTTTGCTCAAATAAGCTCTTAACATTTTTTAATATGCCTCAGTTTATCTTTTAACAACAATGCTTTTCAACAGAGATTCTCAAAGTGTTATCTGAAGACCGCTTACATCAAAATCACCTGAGGAACTGGTTTAAAATGTACTTGGGGATGGAGCAGTTTTCTACTGGGACCCAGGAATCTTCATTTTACCCAACTCTTCAAGTGCTAATAACGCACATAAATTTTGAGAATGATTGCTCTGGTGTGTGGAACACTGTGGCTTACCCAGAGCAATCATTCAAACATTTGAACAGATCCTGAAGTTTCCCCTCACCAGCCCACAGCAGATATAAGATGGCCCTATACTTGACCGGCAAGGCGCCATCTTCACAGCAAAATGCTATTCAGGACTTTCAGCTGGTAGCCATAACACATGAACTTCAACAAAATGGGAGAGTTACATCCTGATCTCTCACTAGAAAAAGACTTTGATTTGGTTTTACCTGGTCAGAAATCCATTCATGGCTATGTCTCAGTACTCAGTGCAATGCCCAGTTTAATCAAGATTTCTTTAATGAATCAGTGCCTTTCACAGTAGTTACCTAATATCTCCCACTCTGCCTGGTGCCCTCTTTCTAACTTTCCTGGTTCCAATGCTCATGTGCCCATATAGGGGAGACAGATGAAGCACTTTCCGTTGGGCATCCTGGGAGTGATGTTCTATGGAAAATGCTAGAATTCTGATATGATGAGGTTGCACTTATTTATGACTCGGCACTGGGCTGGGTGTGGAGAGCACAGCAAGACAGACGTGCTGGAGCTGAGAGAGTCGAGTGTTGCAGAGGATTCGATAGGAGCTCTTTTATTTTTTTATTTTTTAAAAAGATTTTATTGGGGAATTGGGGGAGGGGAACAGCCAAGTTGTTGTCCTTCATTCTTAGTTGTGGAGGGCACAGCAAGCTCAGCTCCAAGTCCAGTCATGCCGTTCAGCTCAAGGTGCTGTGTTCACTTAGTTGCGGGTGGGCATAGCCACCATCCCATGTGGGAGTCAAACCAGCAGCCTTGTTGTGAAGAGTGCATACTCCATCTACTGAGCCATCCAGGTGGCAGCTCATCTCAAGGTGCTGAGCTCAGTCTTAGTTACGAGTGGGCATAGCCCACCATCTTGAACAGGCAATCTTGTTGTTAGGAGCACATGCTCTCATCAGCTGACCCATCCTGCCACCTTTTGGCAGCTGAACTCGGGTGCAGCTCACTGGCCCATGTAAGAATCAAAACGGTGACCCTGTTGCTCAGAGCTCGTACTCTTGAGCAAGCTCTTCACCAACTGAGCCACTCAGCTGTCTCCCGATAAGAGCTCTTTAACAGACCCAGATCTACAAGTTGTTCTGACATCTGTGTCAGTAAAATTTATCTTTAACAAGATCCTTTTAAGTAAACTGATAGCTCTTTGTTCTGTATAACTATAGAAGAGGACTCAGAGGGTGTTGAGGGCATGGATGGGGAGACCACTGAAATAATAGTTTGGGGAAGAGCACAAACTCTTTGAGAATCAGTCCCAATCCAGAAGCCGGGTTCAATGGAACACTGGACTGGATTCTAGAAAGTTCAGAATCTCTATTCAAGAAAAAAACTTCCCTTTTGCTTTCTTTGGAATGAGGTTTTTTTCTCTTATATGACTGTGGCTTTAGTGAAATATCTTAAGATGTACCATATTTCCCCATGTATAAGATGCACCGTTTTTTGAAAAATTTGGGATCTAAAGGGCCGGCCGAGTGGCGCGATGGTTAAGAACTCGCTTGGGATGCCAGAGGGCCCCGGTTCGGATCCCACATATGAGGGCCAGTGACACTGCCCTCCACAGCTAAGATGCTGAACAACAGCTCAACCTGGAGCTGGGCTGCCATGAGTCGCCGGCGACGGCGTGGGCTGCAGTCCCTGTGGCAGTGGATTGCCATGGGCTACCGTGTGTGGCCAGCAGCTACTGTGTGTGGCCAGCAGCCAGCGTGAGCGGCCAGCAGCCAGCGTGAGCGGCCAGCAGCCGCAGTGAGCGGCCGTCCAGAAGCAGGCGACTGATCTGCCTCGCCAGAGAAGAGCGCAATGATGGTGCCAACTTGGGCCAGTGAAGCAACATTCTCCACAACTAGATTGAGGAACAAAACGACAGCAACTTGTCTGTTCCCCTTTCCCCAATTCCCCAGCGCTGTTCCCATCCCCCCAATTCCCCAATAAAAATCTTAAAAAAAAAAATTTGGGATCTAAAAACTGGGTGCATCTTATACAGTGGTTGTAGATTTTTTTACTTGCATTTCCCGCTTTTTTGTGCTTGTTGTCTTTGCGCTCATTGTTTCGCACTTGTTACTGGTATATTAGGTTACATTTTGCAATGTTCTGCCCAGAAATGGCTCAGAAAAGATTTTTTTTTAAGATTTTTATTAGGGAATTGGGGGGATGGGAACAGTGCTGGGGAGTTGGGGAAGGGGAACAGACAAGTTGCTGTCGTTCTGTTCTTCAGTCTAGTTGTGGAGGACATTGCCCCACTGGCCCAAGTTGGCACCATCTTTGCGCTCTTCCCGGGTGATGCAGATCAGTCGCCGGCTTCTGGACGGCCGCTCACTGCGGCTACTGGCCGCTCACGCTGGCTGCTGGCCACACACGGTAGCCCATGGCAACCCACTGCCACAGGGGCTGCAGCCTACGCCGTCACCACAACTCATGACAGTCCAGCTCCAGGTTGAGCTGTTGTTCAGCATCTTAGCTGCAGAGGGCAGTGTCACTGGCCCTCACATGTGGGATCCGAACCGGGGCCCTCTGGCATCCCAAGCCAGCTCCTAACCATCGCGCCACTCGGCCGGCCCTCAGAAAAGATTTTAATACCATGCTGAATTCAAGTTAAAAGTGATCCAGTTTGCAAAAGTGAATGGAAATCGTGCTGCTGAACGTAAGTTTGGTCCTCCTCCAACTGAGAAAACAATCCAAGATTGGCTATGGTTGGGAGTTTTGACAGTGATGAGGAGTTGTATGAATTTTATGATGAATAAAACTTGAGTTCAATAACTTTATGTAATACATTTTTTTTCAAATTTTGGGCCCCAAAATTAAGGTGCGTCTTATACATGGGAGCATGTTATACATGGGGAAATACGGTAACTCTTTTGTGCTTGAATAAAGGAATATGCTGATTTGCTGAAGGAAAAGAAGGGGTTTATACTGCCACGTCTGTAAGGGTGGTTGAGCTTCTGAACTTTTTACAGTTGATCTACGTGCAGGATGAGGAAGAGAACATTGCTATTCATTTCCCTGTCAGCAAACAGCTTCCAGGCCAGGATGAGAACCAGTCTGAAAAGGTGTTTGCCATACAAGAAGAAATTTCCTTACCCTATTCCGTTCCTTGGAAGAGAGTCCTCAGAGCCAGAAAGACTTCTCACCACCCACTGATGATGAGGTCAGTTGAAGGTCTTTCATATTTACTTATTGCCGCCCCTTTTTTCTCTGTTGATTTTTTTTTTAACCTTGGAGCGAAAGCATTGTATTATTCACCATTGTAGCAAATGCATATTAAAGGAAGACCTCTTCTCCATGTTGACATCATCTTCTCTTCACATCACTTTTACATGTTTGGGGTGAGATTTTGTTGCTTTTATTGTAGTTTTTATGTCAGAGACCCAGGGAAGCCTAAATCCTGCCTTGCCAATCATCCCAAATCCTGGGAGCTCCTCAGGAAACAATGTGCTCAAGGAACAATAGCAAATTCTGAGCCAAAGTACCACTTTGTTAGTCTGCATTACACCCAATAACCTACACCATGGACTCACTGGTAAAAAGTGGGCTGGAAAACAGTCTATGCCTGTCTTGCTTCCCTCTCTCAACCCTAGATCTGAATTGAGGACCTGAGTGTTCAGGCATGATGTGGAGGTGGGGGTGACTGGACCCCAAGTGAGGACTCGACCAGACATGAATAGAAGGGGACTAATCAGGGCCAGGCTGGAAGGAAGGGAGCTTCACCCCTGGATGCTGACCCTTCAGGGCACACTGCCCTTTGTCAGAGACGGGCCACTGAACTCCTTGGGCTCTGACCAACCAGCTTTGTAACTCTTCTTCCTTGGAGGGGGATGGGGAGATGTAAAAGGTATTGGTTGAAGCAAAATCATGGGGGAGAAAGGCCATGTTCTTTCTTCAGTGTTTTCCATAATTGTCATCATAGTCTATAGCAGGATACTTTTACTGAGTCATTATTTTAAATCAGGCACTGTGATGGTGTTTTCTGAGGATGAGTTCATTAAGATGAACAGGACCTTTTATACAATTTAAAAAGGACTCAAAATTCTGTTTGGCATAGAATTGGGGTGAACATGAATCATGCAAAGCAGAATATGAAAAGGGTTGTAATGGAATTTGAGTTAAACAGAGTTCCAGAGGAGGGAAATTCTTTTGGCTGGGAAGACTTGGGGTGGCCTTATGAAGGGCATGCTATTTTCTCTGTGCCTTGAAGGACAACTAGAATTTTGATAAGAGGTAGGCAAGATGGGCCTGCTGGAACAGCATGAACAGGGACTAAAAAAGCATGGTGTGTTGGCTGGGATGGTGAATTTCAAATGGCCTAGAGTCAAATGGCTAGTAATTGGAGGGGCCAGGACTAGAAGCCAGTTGTTGCGACTTTCTGTGTAATGCTCTTTCCAGCTCTGTTACACTTTTTGCAGCCTAGAATATTACTCTGTTGGGCAGAAAGCCACACACAATTTCTCCAGCCATAAACTCATCTTCATGAAGCTTTTCTTTTCCTCTTTGTCTCCTTCTCCAGATCAACTTGTAGAGAAACACATACATAAGAATTATGATGGCCCATTCCCTTTATGTTCTTCTTACCCAGAGAAGCAACTCTAAGTCTAGCCCCTCTTCTCTCTTTAACATATGGATGGCAGACCTTTCTCCCCTAAGAAAAAAAACAGAACACATAAGTAGAACAGAGTGGGGTCTGCTTAGATGCTTGATGAGACAGTCACTACAGACATTCCTGATACAAGTGTCTAGAGCTATGGAACTCCACCCAGCAGAGTCCAAGGCCAAGAGTGGGACAGCTCCAAAGATGATGATCAACCTGTCCCCAGAGTTAGGTTCAACCCAGAATGTGGGGATGGGGGTTGAGAAAGTCGGGGTGGACTGGAGGAGTTTAGAAATTGGGATGGATGAAGATTAAGTATTTGAGGAACATGGAGGTGAGTGAGGGCTTTCAGAAGGCATCCCTTTGGCAAAGGCATCAGCACAGGTCACAGAGTTCTGTGAGTTCACCTTTTTCAGAGCCTTTTCAACCCTCTCCAGAAAGTCTTCAGATAAAGCTAATTTGTATCTGTTTATGTGGTTTTGTCTTTAGGGGAGAGATTATCCCCCTCTCTGTAACCTGGACAGTGTTTAGGTGCCAAGAAATGTTGGATTTTCAAATTACTTATAGGGCCATGACCACGGTGATAACCCAGGATAATGAGGTTTGTGTTCCTCCTGCCCTTTGTATGTGCAACCTGTCCCCGGGGCTCATCCTCTTCCCAGCACAAGGCCATGAGGGGCAACTCTGCTGTCACCGCCCGCAGGATAAAGCCTTCACACCAAACAGTTTTCTTAGAGCTCCCTTCATGTCCTTATTTCTCAGGCAGTAGATGAAGGGGTTCAGTGTGGGGGTGACCACCATATACATCACTGAAGCCAGTGAATCTTTGTCAGCTGAGTGGGAGGATGAGGGATTCAGGTAGACCCCTGTGATGGTCCCATAGAAGAGGATGACTACAATGAAATGGGAGCCACAGGTGGAAAAAGCCTTCTGTTTGCCACGGGCAGATGGGACCTTGAGTACAGCAGATACAATGTGGATGTAAGAGACAAGAATGCCAAGGAACGGGATGAGGACGATCAAGCCCCCCACCAGGAGAATCATGAGTTGGTTGAGTTGGGTGCTGGAACAGGAGAGCTGAAGCAGAGGAACAATGTCACAAAAGAAGTAAGGAATGGTGTTGCTGGCACAGAACTCCAGCCGAGCCATGAGGAGGGTGTGTAGCAGGGAGTGGGAGCTGGCGATGAGCCAGGAGCACCCCAGCACCAGAGCGCAGACTCGCAAACTCATCATAGTAGAGTAGTGCAGGGGGTGGCAGATGGCCACATAGCGATCATAAGCCATTGCTGTCAGGAGGAAGCTGTCCATGTTGGCAAGCAAAATGCAGAAGTAGATCTGGGTTAGACAGCCGCCATAGGAGATGGACTGAGTCTGCACCTGGATGTTCACAAGCATCTTGGGGACTGTGGCGGAGATGAAGCAGAAGTCCACCAGGGAGAGGTTGCTGAGGAAGAAGTACATGGGTGTGTGGAAGTGTGAGTCTGAGCCCACGGCCAGGATGATGAGCCAGTTCCCTGCTGCCCCAATCAGGTACATAACCAGGAAGAGCCCAAAGATCAGCTCCTGTTTCTCGGGCTGGCTGGAGAGTCCGAGGAGGAGGAACTCAGAGGTGCTCGTGTGGTTTCCTCTCTCCATGGTCGACTGGTCCTGCTGGGAGATCAAGACCAGGCCCAGGCTATCGAGAGGGTGGAGGCGTCCACGCCTCCCACCTTCCCTCACACAGCCCCTCAACTCACATCAGGCCACATCTCTGTGTTCATTTGGTACAAATCCCAAAGGATGCTCTCAATCTATCAGAGGAAAGTCCTATAGCTCTAACCCACCCCAAAGTCAGGGTTTTAATTATTTCACCACCAAAATGCTGCTGATCCTGAACCCACAAAACCCCATCTTGCATCCCTCTAAGGAGAATCCTTGTGACATATGGCCAGGTACTCAGTGGTGGCAACAACGGGGGATGCTTAGGGTGTTTTAGCCTTCCAAATTTCCATCATACTCTCATTCTTTGATATGAGCAATTGATGTTGTCTCAATATTAAGTGAAGAGTTGTAGAAATATAGTTTGTTTCTACTCCTGATAAGATTGCCACCTGAAGGCCCTTTCTCTACAGAATTCTGAAACCACCGTGGCACATATATATAGAACCGGGGAGATTATTTTTATCTACCTTCCTTCCCCTTGAATATTTTGTTTCCCCTTGTTCCTCCACCCACATAGAATTCAGGACTCAGGGTGTTCCGGCTGCCACATACCACTGACTCTGGGCCACCTTGGTCCTGGTGATAATGTTGTGGGATGGAGAAGGTCAGGGCAAACCTGGACAGAAGAGTCTGCTAGCGGGGACAGCTCAACCAGCCCTTCTGTCTGGGTTTACTAAGAAAGGGACTCACATCTGGAGGGTAAGAGTTGCCCCTGCAGATAACAAAGAGGAACCACAGGTATAACATTGCCCAAAGTAACATTGTCGGCAGCAGGGCAACATAGGGACTCTAGTAAATTGAATTTTAAAATAGTTCAGTGAAAGCTTAGTTGAAGTTTCATTAGATATAATATGAATTATTTTCCTCTTCTTCACAAGACATGGTTGAGATTTGGGTTCTATGAAAATATAAATCATAAAGAGGGAGGGAAGAAAGAAGGAACTGGAGTTAGTGTGCTGACTAGGCATGGGAGAATAGCTGATGGGGGAAATTGGCCTGGAAAAGCTGTGGGGGTGGGGGGATGGCCCACCTGGGAACTGGGCAGGGAGCAATAGGGGGACTCTGTCTTGGGAGCTGACTTTGCCCATGCTACCACTGTGCTAAGGTAGAGCCTGTTTGGAGCAAAGGAACTTTGGGTTATAGGAGGGATGGAAAGTTTGGCTATGCAGCAGATCCCAGTTGAGGTCTTTGCCTGTGTTAAAGGCTGCTCCTTAGTATGGAAGATAAATGGCTCATTTTGCATTAATGTTTTACTGATTTGATGTTTTTGAGGGTTCAAATAAGCGTTTGGCAATTCAGAGGTAGAAATTTGGGTAAAAAACAACCATAGATAGAAATGCAGGAGCCTAACAGGAGGGAAATCTATTTGGCGAAAAGTAAAAATGAAGGGAAACCTATTTAATATGGCTGAGATCTTCATTTGATCAGTTCTGATTAAAAGAGCTCTTTATTGGGTGATGCAAAAGGTAAGAAAACAATAAAGGACATTGTTCTCATTCCCAAGAAGCTTCTAGTCAAATATAAAACTTTCACATAGGAAACAGCCCTTAGACTAGGGAGCTGACATTTATTGAGCATCTACTGTGTGTCATATACAGGGCTAGGCAAGTGCATGTATTTAATTTAACCCTCACAATAACCTACATAAGATAGGCATTTTTATTCTCTTTTTAAAAAAAGATTTTTATTAAAACATAGCTAACATACAATATTATGTTAGTTTCAGGGGTACACCATAGTTATTGAACATTTTTAAACCTGAAGAAGTGATTACCATAAGTCCAGCAACCATCTGACACTGTACTATGCTATCATAATATTATTGACTATATTCCTTATGCTATACATTACATCCCCATGACTTATTTGTTTTATACCTAGAAATTTAGACCTCTTATTGCCCTTCACCTTTCCCTCCCTTTAATTTTTTAATTACAGTTGCCATTCAATATTATATTAACTTCAGATGTACAGCATAGTGGTTAGACATTTATATAATTTAAGAAGTGATCCCCCACAGCCAGCGTGAGTGGCTGGCAGTGGGCGAGAGCTGCCGTGAGCCTCTGTGAGCAGCTGACCAATGACCAGTTACCGATTGCCTCACCCAGGAAGAGCGCAATGATCATACCAACAAGGGCCAGTGAAGCAACGTCCTCCACAACTAGACTGAAGAACAAAACAGCAATTTGTCTACCTGTCTGTTCCCCTTCCCCAATTCTCCAACGCTGTTCCCCTTCCCCAATTCCCCAATAAAATCTTTAAAAAAAAACAAAAAAGAAGTGATCCCCCTGATTAGTCTAGTACCCACCTATCACTATACTTATTATCATATTATTGACTAAATTCCCTATGCTTTGTTTTACATCCTAATGATTATTTTGTATCTGCAAATTTGTATTTCTTAATCCCTTCCCCTTTTTCACCCACATCCCCAAGCCCCCTCCCATCTGGCAATCATCAAGATGCTTTCTGTACCTATGAGTTTGTTTCTGTTTTGTTCATAAATTTTGTTTTTTAGATTCCACATATAAGCAAAATCACATTGCATCTGTCTTTTTCTGTCTGACATTACACTCAGCACAGTACCCTCCAGGTCCATCCATGCTGCCACAGATGGCAAGAACCCACACCCTTCCATGGCTGAGCAATGTTCCATTATATACTGGGTGTGCCAAAAAAATGTATACACGTGACTTGTATTCATCTTTTGTTATTGGTATATATTATTACAATTTTAATACACTTTTTTTCTTTCTTAAAATGTGCATACATTTTTTTGGCATCCGCTGTATACAAGGTGTGCCAATCAAGCTCATGAACTCATTCTACAAAAAGTGCTATATACCTCATTGCTGAATATCACTATGCATTATTATTCTTATACATGAGTAAACTGAGACTGGGAGCATTTAAATAATTTCTCCAAAGACATCAGGATTTTATTCCAGGTTAGCCTGACTTCAAAGCAACACTGCTTTGACTGAAGAAGTGCATCTAGATAAATTTAACCCTGGGGCATCTGAGTAAATGGACCAGGGATTCCTGGAGTGGCCGATGTTGCAACAGGAGAAAGGGAATGTAGGTGGAGCAGGGGCATGGTGGAAGAGGACCTTCTTGTCTGAGGAGAGAGAACTGGTTTGTGTGGCTGCACATTCCTAGACTGACAAAAGCATGTGAACGGGAGTGGCACTGTGTGTAGTGACAAAAACTGTCCCTTCCTTGATTATATTCCTTTCAGATCAGGGTGACTCCATCTTCTCTTTTCCTTCCAATCTTCCCACTTCCCCTGAGATACGGGAGAAGAAAATTTTCTTGTTACTACTTCCCACTTGTTAGGAAAATACTCTTTCCAAGTCCTCCTATTTTGAGAAAAACAAAGCTAAAAGAGTCTAACTTAAAACTGAAAGGATTTCCCCCCTAGCTTCTGGATCATTCCTGCTAGCATGCAAACATCTCCCAATTTAAAAATTCTACCCTTCACCCAAACTCCCCTCTAGCTGTCAGCTCATTTCTCTACTTCCCCTTTCCACAAAAGTCCTCAAAATGCAGTCAGGTCTCAGTCTCCAATTCCCTTTTTCCCATTCTCTCATGAAGCCCCCCTTTCAGGCTTCCCCACCAAGCTATGAAACTTCCCTTGTCAAGGCTACACCTGAGGTTAGTTTTCAGGCTCCATCTTTCTAAAACCAACGAGCCAGAGTTGGCACAGTCGGGCACGCCCTCTTTCTTGAAACACGTTCTTCGCTTGGTTTTCGCAGCACAGTTTTATGTTGGCACCTCTCCTACCTCACTGGTTGCTCACTCTCGGTGTCCTTTGCTCATCCTCATTCTTCTGATCTCCAGTTGGTGGGATGCCTCATCAACTCTTTGAGCCAAGAGACCTTGAACCAAGAAAAAGTAGGTTTCAGACTCAGAACTCTCTACAGGTGGTAGTATCTAGCTAAAATTCAATAAGTGGTACTGCTTATGTATCGTGGTGTACAAAATTTTTAAATAGATGAATTTCAATGAACAAAGTTAATAAATTAAATAACAGTATTAAGGAAACAATTCCAGGTGGTAAGTAACATGATTGATGTTTGGGAGACACTAGGCTAATACCAGGTAAAGGAGAATGTAAAGTTGTCGACAGGAGTGAGGGAAATAACATAAACCTGAGTATTTCTCTGAAATAGTCCAGAGGGTTGAGAGAGAGCTCAAAAGGGAATCACTTTCTCACCAAGTGATTTGATGTTGTTTGTCTCCATTTCTTTAAAGCACCTAATGCCAACTTGTAGAGCCCCATAAGGCAGGCTCCACACCATGGGAAACACTGAGTAACCCATACATACCTGGACTCAGACACCTATTTGTTTAGGTCTGAATTCTGTTCCTGATCCTTGGGCAGCCAGCATACAGATTGACCTTATTTTCCTGCTTCAATGGCAGCAGTTCTGCATCTCTCTCTGATGACCACCACAGCTCTGGGGTTGTGTTGGAATAAATATTAGACCTGTTTCATAAAAGCCCAAGAGACAGAGAAAATGGTTGTCTTTGACTTTGGGCTCCTCATGTTTAATTTTCTCCTGTATTATTGCATAAATGATTGAGCCATAATTAACTCTGTTTAAATAATTTAGAAGGGGAAACAACAATTAAAATATAGATAATAAAACTAAAAATAGAACAAATGATATAGAAAAGAAAAATAATTAAGCAGAAATCTGATTAATTGATTCCTTGAAAAAAATTGGTAAACAATATTAATTTTGATAAACAAATGAGAATAAAATTAAAATGAAGTCAGGATTTGGAAAATACACTTAATAGCTAGTACAAAAGATTCACATTTAAGTTGAATATTTTCAATTATAAGCTAATACATTTTATCAAATAAAATAGATGGCTACTTACAAATATATGAAATATCTCCAAAGGTGCAAAAAGAATTAGAGGATGTGAATATAATACTAATACTGAAAGAAATATAAAAGGGCATCTGACACCAGTGAAGGAAATCTTCTGACTTTCCAAGAACCAATAATTAAATCAGTAATAAAAAACTTAAAACCATAGAAAATTAAGACATATTAATTATTCATAAAATGGATAGAGTAATAATATCTGCTTAAAGGGATTGTTGTGAGAATTAAATGAGAAGACACCCATAATGTATGTAGAACAGTGCATTGCTCATAGTAAGCATCCAGATAACTTGACTATGATTACTACTGTTAATATTGTTCAATTGATTTTTAGAGGCAAATATGATTTTAAACCCAAAACAAAGACAATGAAAAGAATATTTTAGACCAATTTTATTTATAAACATAGATGCAAATGCCCCAAATAAAATACCTGCAAACTAAGAAAGCAACACATTCAAAGAATTAGCTGTTAAAATCAAAGGAATCTATTAACCTAATATATCACAAACAAAATATCAAAATAGTATAATTAGATCTAAATAAATTTATCACCACATTATAAATTAAACTCTGAAGACATTATGAATGTTTTTTCTTAACAAACTGTGTTTTAAAAAACAAGAGTCAATATCATGTTTATTGACGATTTAAACTTTCTTCTAAAAAGAAGAACAAGATATAGGTGTTCTCTGTTATCATTCCTTATTTAATATTTCACTAGAAATGCTGGTGACAGCTACCTGAAAAGAAAAAATAAATAAGAAATAAAAAGAACATTTTGAAAAATATTTATCTTATGACTAAGTTATTGAAAGAAATAAAATCATTGCTAAAATAAAGTTAGATGAGAAAGGTTGTAGGCTATCATATTACACAAAAATCAGTAAATCAGTAAATTGCTTACTGATATATCAAAAAAAAAAAAAAGAAATGAAAAAGGTGATTTCATTGCCCTTAATGATGAAATGAAATATTTTGATTTTAATTAAACTTGGAAAATTATAATGTATAAAGTAAAGGAATATATAAAATATAAATAGATTCTAATTGAAAGGTTTAAATATATTTAGATGATCATGTATTCCAAGTAAGTGTATAGTTATGTTATAATTAATAATAAATTAATAAATATATACTCTATAGTGGGCACTATATTAAGTACTTAAATATTAGCTTTTAAACTCTACTCAAAACTCTATAGGTAGGTACTGTTATCTAACTTATAGAGCTTTATAGAGGTTAAGTAAAAACATATATAAATGTAGGGATTTTATTTTCAGTACCTTAGAGCAGGAAACAAATCAGATGGAAAAAGAAGATAATTAGTTCAAAGATATATATTGAAACATTATTCATAAGTTAAAAAAAAAGATTTAAAACAACCAAATGTCCAAAATAACAGATTAGCTTTGCAACTATGATATATCAATGCAATGAAATACTATACAGATATTAAAATTGAAAGAATATTTCAATTTCTGGATATTTGTCTATGACAGGGGTCGGCAAACTTTTGAGACCGAGGAGACAATCCTGTCCCTCACAACAATTTAAAAACAATTTAAAAAGTTTTGCAAGACCTATAAAAACAAGTGAAATCACCATTATGTGAATAATATCCTTTAAAAATTTTATAAATGAAACTATGATAGTTTTATTTTCATTTTTAATTTTACTTCAGAGCCACATGTACATACCCAAAGAGCTGCATGTGGCTCGCGAGCTGCAATTTGCTGACCCCTCGTCTATGATATAGACTTTAAAAGCAGAACATAAGATAACATGTACATCCAGATAACATCTCTGCCAAAATGTTTATACATCTGCCAACAAAAATATTAACTTTGAAGGTAATGGGAACAGTTTGATATTTAATTTCACTAGTTTTTTTCCTTCTAAATTTCTTACTTTCAACATGATGTAAAAATTAGGCCATCGTAGGTAGTCACCTGCTCTGCTTCCGAGCCTGTCTTAGCACCAGCAAATATTTTCAGATGTCTCTACCAAGAATAAGAATTAGAAAAGGTTGGAATTACTGGATAGGCCTCCACAGTCAGGAATGAGGGCAGGAGCTGAGAGAGGTTGTCTAGGAATCTAACCCTGTGTGATTTTAGGAAGTCTGTACTCTGCTTTCTTGTCTGTAAAGTGATGGGGTTGGGTGCCTGCATGATTTCCAAGGTGCCCTACAAGTCTCTGGATCTGTTTGTCTTTGAGAAGTGGAGGAGGAGGAGATGTCTTTACGCTTATAATTTTGGGGCATTGAGGGAAGAGTGTCTCCTCCTGCACCTACGTTGCCACTGACCTGTCCAGATGGTCTGATTTCTACCAATACTGCCCAAGGAACCTGCCTTCTCCCGAGCTGCTTCTTTGTGCTATGGAGGAGGCAGATGGCTCACAAGCAGCCCAGAACCAGAGACACAACCCCAGGTCCCATGGAAAGTAAGATGAGGAGCAAGTCTGTGGGTGGAAGGCAGGGTAAGCAAGGAAGCTGAGAGAGCAGGGCTCCATTCCCTGATTCATGGGCCAAGGAGAGCTGTATGGGCCTCACACTTAGATTATTCACAGGGCCACTCTTGACCTCTAGGGAGTAATACCCAATAGACATTGTTAAAAATAAACATGCAGTAATTGCCTTGGGTCTGGCAGGGCCCAATTCTTCGGGGCTCCAGACAAATCATCTCCTTAGGGTTTTTTCTACTGGAAAGTTATTGCTTTCAGTGGTTTAATTTGTTACTTTTGTCTACAGGGGAAATCTTAATATTTTCCTACTTTTAATTTTCATTCCAGGGAATTTACCTTGTTTATTCAATCGATCAGAACTCCAATGTTCATCTTGATGGCCATTTAAAAAATTGTGATAAAATGCACGTAACATCAAATTTACCATCTTAACCATTTTAAAGTGTATGGTTTAGTAGTATTAAGTACACTCATACAGTGTGTAACTAATCTCCAGAACTCTTTTCATCTTCCCAATCTTAAACTCTATACCTATTAAATAACTCCCAATTCCTCACTTCCCCCAGCCCCTGACAACTACCATTCTACTTTCTATGAATTTGACTACTCTAGGTACCTCATATAAGAAGAATTATATAGTATTTGTCCTTTTGTGACTGGATTATTTTACTTAGCATAATGCCCTCAAGGTCCATCAATTTTGCAGCATATGCTAGGATTTCCTTCCTTTTTAAAGGCTAAATAATATTCCATTATATAGATATAGCACATTTTGTTTATCTATTCATCTGTTGGTGGACACTAGGGTTGCTCCCAACTTTGGCTATTGTAAATAATGCTGCTATGAACATGGGTGTACAAATATCTGTTCAAGTCCCCACTTTCAATTCTTTTGGGTGTATACCCAGAAGTGGAATTTCTGGATCATGTGGTTGTTTTATTTTTAATTTTTTGAGGAACCACCATAGTGTATTCCATAGTGGTGTACCATTTTACATTCCCACCAACAGTGCACAGGGTTCCAATTTCTCCACATCCTCACCAATACTTATTATTTTCTGTTTTTTCTCTTATAAAAGTTTATTACAACACAGTGCAATAGTTATACTTTTTACCCCTCAAAGTGACAACCCCCCTCCCCCAATCCACCGCCCCATTTCCCCCCAATAGGGAGTTATAAAATCTCAAGCAACCAAAAAAAAAAAAGTTTATTAGGCACAAAGAAGTGAATCTGCAGAGGGAACATCAATAAATGCAAAATATGTGGGAGAGTCACAGATCATGGTGTCAGCAAGAATATGTGAGGATGGTAGGGGTTCTATGACTTGGATGCCTCTACATGTGAGTTTATGGTCAAGGAGGGTAAACCTTTGTCCTACCAGAGGGAACTCTGCACCAGCACAAGTTCAAAGGGCATGAATTCAGGAGAACTCAGGTCTCCAGGAGAGATGTAATGTCAGATTCCTGAGAGTTCTCCTGAATTGTGATTTTTGGTTTCTGCTCATTCCTTTCCTAGTGAGTAATTTTATTTTTAATTGCTATCCCAGCATTGTGGAACATCAATGTGTAAATACCTCATCAGGACAGTCAGTCTACTCTGAAAGTGGAATTGCCTTTGTCTGGGGCCTCTTACTCATAAAAGTTAAAACCTTTGTAATTATTTTATACAACATGGAGGGAGGTAGAGTGGATACTATTTTATATATAAAGTAATAACCATCCTGATGACATCCTGATGACAGGTGGTATCTCATTGTAGTTTTGATTTGCATTTCCCTAGTGATTAGTTCTGTTGAGAATTTTTACATGTGCTTGTTGACCATTTGTATATCTTTGGAGAAATGTCTATTTAAGTCCTTTGCCAATTTTTAAATCAGGTTTTTTAAAAAAATTGTTAAGTTGTTGGAGTTCTTTATACATTCTGGATATTAACCTCTTATAAGACATATGATCTGTAAATATTTTCTCCCAGTCTATAGGTTGCTTTTTCACTTTGTTGATTGTATTTTTGATGCACAGATGTTTTAAACTTTGATGTTCAGATGATCTATTTTTTCTTTTGTTTCTTGTGTCTCTGGTATCATATCCAATAAATCATTGTCAAATCCAATGTCATGAAGATTTCCCCCATTTTCTTCTAGTAGTTTTATAGTTTTAGCTTCTGCATTTAGATCTTCGATCTATATTCAGTAAATTTTTGTATATGGTGTAAGGTAAGGGTCCAACTTTATTATTTTGCATGTGGATATCCAGATTTCCCAGCACCATTAGTTGAAAAGACTCTTCTTTTCCTATGGTCTTGACACCATAGTAGAAAATCATTTGACCATAAATATAAGGGTTTATTTCTGGGCTCTCTATTCTCTTCCATTGGTCTGTCTTTACTATACTGTTTTGATTATGGTAGTTTTGTAGTAAGTTTTAAAATCAAGGAGTGTGAGACCTTCAACTTTGTCCTTCCTTTTCAAGATTATTTTTCACTATTCAGGGTCCCTTGAGATTACATATGAATTTTAAGATGGATTTTTCTATTTCTGAAAAGAAATGCCATTTGGAATTTAATAGAAAATTACATTAAGTCTATAGATTGCTTTGGTAGTATCAACATTCTAACAATAAGTCTCCCAACCCATGAACATGGGGTCTCTTTCCATTTATTAGTGTCTTTAATGTCTTTCAGCAACTTTTTATAGTTTCTAGTATACAAGTCTTTTGCCTCCTTGGTTAATTTTATTTCTAAGTATTTTATTCTTTTTAATGCTGCAAGTGAAATTTTTTTTCAGACTAATCATTATTAATGTATATAAACACAACTGATTTTTAATTGTTAATTTTGTAGTCTGCAATTTTGCTGAATTTGTTTGAGTTCTAATATTATTATTTGTGTGGTATCTTTAGGGTTTACAACAAATAAGATCCCTTCATCTGTGAAAAGAGATAATTTTATTTCTTCCTTTTCCATTTGGATGCCTGTTATTTCTCTTTCTTGCCTAATTGCTCTGGCTAGGACTTCCAGTATAACGTTGAATAGAAGTGGTGAAAGTGGGCATCCTTGCCTTTTTCCAGATCTTAGAGGAAAAGCTTTCATCTTTTCACAGCTGAACATAATGTTATCTATGGCCTTATCATAAATGGACTTTATTATGTTCTGGTACATTCCTTCTATACCTAATTTGTTGAGAGTTTCTGTCATGAAAAGATGTTGTCTTTTGTCAAATGCTTTTTATGCATCTGTTGAAATGATCAAATGATTTCTCTCTTCATTCAGTTAATGCGGGGTATCACACTGATTGATTTGCATATGTTGAACCATCCTTGCATTCCAGGGATAAAACCCACTTAATCACGGTATATAACCCTTTTAATATGCTGTTGAATTTACAGTAAAACCTTGGATTGCGAGTAACTAGGTTTGCGAGTGTTCCGCAAGACGAGCAAACATTTCTAATACATTTAACTTGGTAAACGAGCGATGTCTTGCAATACGAGTAGTTTGTTTCTGGAGCAAATTATGCTTGCAAACCAAGGTATTCCTGTATTTTGTTAGAATTTTTGCATCTATGTTTATCAGGGATATTGGCCTGTAATTTTTTTTCTTATCAAGGTAATGCTGGCTTCATAAAATGAGTTTGGAAGTATTTCTGCCTCTTCAATTTTTTTGAAGAGTTCAAAGGGGCTTGGCATTAATTCCTCCTTAAATGTTTGGTAGAGTTCACAAATGAAGCCATCTGGTTCTGAGCTTTTCTTTCTTTAGAGATTTTTTATTTTTATTTTTTTTTATTGTTAGTTTCAGGTGTACAGAACAATGCAATAGTTACACTTTTCACCCTCACAAAGTAACAACCCCCCTCCCCCCATCTACTGCCCTCCCACCCCCAATATCATGCTTATCTATTGCAATTCCATTGATTCGATTCCCACTCTCTACTCCATGTCCCGTGACTATATGTATATATAATTATAGTTGACGTACAATATTATTCAACATCAGCTTCAGAAATACATTGCAGTGGTCAGGCCTCTACACCAACTATGAAGTGCTCTCCCCAACAGGACATGAGTCCATCTGGCCTCCTAAGAAATATTTGCACCATTATTGATTATATTCCTCAGACTGTCTTGTTCTATCCCTGAGGCCATATTGCAATTACCAATTTGTATTGTCTCATCACTTCCCCTTCTCCTTCATCCCCACCCCCTCCCAACTAACAACCCTCAGTTCTTCCTCTGTGTCTCAGAGA
>NW_017731371.1:7288640-7293170 GCF_001890085.2 Hipposideros armiger
AAAAAAAAATGCTCCTTCCAACCAGGCACCTCTTCTCCTCCCTGGTTGAGATTTCTGCCCCAGCCACTGTGCCCTGTGAATCCTGACGAACACCGGGCGGGAGGGTCAGCACCAGAGGCTGAGTGCGTCCAGATGCTGCAAAAACAGTCTGCCTTGTCCTGGATTCCCGGAGCTCCACAGCCGCTCAAGCAGACAGACTATCCCCGTTCTGCTTCGCGCGCGGCCCGAGGATTCTGCCTTAGCGTGCGCACGCTGGAGGGGTAGGGAGAAAGCGGTGAGCACTCTCCAATTTACTGAGATCCCCCGTCTCAGCCACTGTGGGCACGAGCAGCCTATGCCTGTGCTCACGCGCCCTCCTCCTCCTCCTATCTGCGATGCGCGCAGCCCAAGGATTCTGCCTTAGCGCGTGCGCCAGCAGGGTAGGGAGTGAGCGGCGAGCACTCTCCAAACTACTGAGAATCCGCGCCCCTGCCACCCTGGGCACGAGCAGTCCCTGCCTCCGCTCAGGCGCCCGTGCCTCCGCTCAGGCGCCCTCCTCCTCAGTTCTGCTTCTCGCGCGGCCTGAGGACTCCGCCCCAGCGCGCGTGGGCCAGAGGACAGGTGAGGGAAGTTTCCGATCTGCTGAGATCCCCGGACTCAGCAGCCCGGGCGCCGCCCTTGTCTCCACGTGCCTCGCTTCCCAATTCCCGAACCCGCCGGGTCTGCCCATCTCCAAGTGGTCCGCGTGGGAGTCCCTTTGCTGCTCATCGTGTCCTGCAGAGTTGTGTTTTCGCTGCCAAAATTGCCGTGGGTTGCAAGAACAAACTCAGAGTGACTTCCTCACCGCGGCCATTTTTTCTCTCCGAGATTTTTGATTATTGATTCAATTTTTTTTACTAGTTATTAGTCTATTCTGATTTTATATTTTTTAGTGATTCAGTCTTGGAAGGTTGTATGTTTCCAAGAATTTATCCATTTCTTCTAGGTTATCCAATTTGCTGGTGTATAATTGTTCATACTAGTCTCCTATGAACTTTTGCATTTATGCGGTATCAGCTGTGATGTGTCCTCTTTCATTTCTGGTTTTATTTTTCTGAGACTTCTTTCTTTCTTCTTAATCTTGCTAAGAATTTGTCAATTTTATTTATCTTTTTAAAAAAATCTCAGTTTTGTTTATTTTTCTATTGTCCTTTTAGTTTTTATTTCACTCATTTCTGCTATGATCTTTGTTATTTCTTTCCTTCTGCTAACTTTGTTTTTTTCTAATCCCTTGAGGTATAAAGTTAGATTGTTTATTTGTGGTCTTCTTTCTTTCTTTTTTTTAGATTTTACTGGGGAATTGGGGTAAGGGAACAGCACTGGGGAATCGGGGGGAGGGGAACAGACAAGTTGTTGTCCTTTTGTTCTTCAGGCTAGTTGTGGAGGAAGTTGCTTCACTGGCCCGTGTTGGTATTATCATTGCTCTCTTCCTGGATGAGGCAGATCGGTTGCTGGCCTCTGGACAGCTGCTCACAGCAGCTCTTGGCAGCTCATACCAGCTGTTGGCTGGTCATGCTGGCTGCCAGCCACACACGGTAGCTCACGGCAGCCCACTGCAGCAGGGGCTGCAGTCTACGCCATCTCCAGCGACACATGGTAGCCCAGCTCCAGGTCAAGCTGTTGTTCACCGTCTTAGCTATAGAGGGCAGTTTTACTGGCCCTCATGTGGGATCCAAACCGGGGCCCTGCTGCTCAGAGCTGGCATTCCAAGACAGCTCTTAACCAACGAGCCACTCGGCCAATCCCTGTGGTCTTCTTTCTTAATGTAGGAATTTATCACTACAAATTTCCTTCTTATAACTGCTTTTGCTATATTCCATAAATTTTGGTATGTGGTGTTTCTGTTTACTTTTGCCTCAAGATAATATATATATATATATATATATATATATATGTATGTATATATAGTGATATTTTATTTTCCTAGTGATTTTTTTTAGACCCGTTGATTGTTAGGAATGTGATGTTTAATTTCCACATACATGTGAATTTTCCAGGTTTCCTCCTATTATTAATTTTTATTTTTATACTGTTGTGGTCATAAAAGATGTTTGATATGACTTCAGTCTTCTTTAATTGGTTAAGACTTGTTTTGTAATCTCACATGATCTATCCTGGCAAATGTTCCATGTGCACTTAAGAAGAATGTCTATTCTACTGCTATTGGATGGAATGTTCTGTATATATTTGGTTGGTGCATTTGGTCTGAAGTCTGGTTCAAGTACAATATTTCTGTATTGATTTTCTGTTAGGATAACCTATTCATTGTTGAAAATGGGATACTGAAGCTCTCTACTATTATTTTGTTACTCTTTATTTATACTTTCAGATTTGTTAATATTTGCTCTGATGTTGGGGGTGTGTATAGTTACAAGTGTATGTCCTCTTGATGAATTGACCCCTTTATCATTATATAATGATCTTATTTGTCTATTATTTCAGTTTTGACTTATTTATGTCTTATTTTTTAATCCACTCAGCCTCTATGTCTTTTGATTGGAAATATAATTTATTTCTTTATTTTTTAATTATTATTTTTATTTTTCAATTATAGTTGTCATTCAATATTATTGGGTTGTTGGAAAAGTCATGATGCATTTTTGCAATGAAAAACATAGAAAAAATACGTCATGACCTTTCTGACAACCCAATATATTAGTTTCAGGTATACAGCATAATGGTTAGACATTTATATAACTTATGAAGTGATCCTCCTAATAAGTCTAGTATCCATTTGACACTATACAGAGTTATTAAAATAATATTGACTACATTCCCTATTTTGTATTTTACATACCTGTGACTATTTTGTAACTATCAATTTGTGCTTCCCAATCCCTTCAACTTTTTCACCCAGCCCACAACCTCCTCCCACCTGGCAACCATCAGTATGCTCTCTGAATCTATGAGGTGTTTTTTACTATTTTGTTTGTTCATTTATGTTGTTTTTTGGATTCCACATAAAAGTTAAATCATGTAGTATTTGTCTTTCTCTGTCTGACTTATTTCACTTGGTATAATACCCTCTAGGTTCATCCATGTGGTCACAAATGGTAAGATTTCATTCTTTTTTATGGCCAAGTAACACTTCATTGTATATATGTATTACATCTTTTTTATCCAGTTGTCTATTGATGAACACTTGGGTTGTTTCCATATCTTGGCTATTGTATTTATTTATTTATTTATTTATTTATTTATTTATTAGCCAAGCCATCCTGCCACCTGTTGGCAGCTCAGCGGCAGCTCAGCTCAGGCCGGGAATCGAACAGGCGACCCTGTTGCTCAGAGCTTGCACTCTTGAGTGAGCTCTTAACCAACTGAGCCACTCGGCTGGCCCCATATCTTGGCTATTGTAAATAGCACTGCAGTGAACATAGAGATGAATGTATCTTTTTGAATTACTATTTTGGATTTCTTCAGATGAATACCTAGAAGTGGGAATTCTGGGTTGTATAATAGTTTATTTTTAATTTTTTGAGGAACTTCCATGCTGTTTTCCATAGCAGCTGCACCAATTTGCAATCCCAGCAACAGTGCATGAGGGCTCCGTTTTCACCACATCCTCACTGACACTTGTTGTTTGTTGATTTTTTTTATGATAGCCATTCTGACAGGTATGAAGTAATAGCTCATTGTGGTTTTAATTTGCATTTCTCTGATGATTAGTGACATTGAACATCTTTGCATATGTCTATTGCCACCTGTACGTTCTCTTTGGAGAAATGTCTATTCAGGTCCTGTGCCCATTTTCTAAATTGGGTTTTTTATTTTTTTGGTGTTAAGTTGTATAAGTTCCTTATATATTTTGGATTTTAACCCTTTATTGGGTGTATCATTGGCAAATAAGTTCTCCCATTCAGTAGGTTGTCTTTTTGTTTTGTTGATGGTTTCCTTTGCTGTGTAAAAAGTGTTAGTTTGATGTAGTCTCAGTTGCTTATTTTTTATTTTGCTTTTGCCCAAGGAGACATGTCCAAAAAATATTAGTAAGAGCAATGTCAGAGAGTTTACTGCCTATGTTTTCTTCTAGAGGTTTTATGGTTTCAGGTCCTACATTTAAGTCTTTCATCCATTTTGAGTTTATTCTTGTATATGGTGTAAGAAGTTGGTCTGGTTTCATTTTTTTTTGCATGTATCTGTTCAGTTTTCCTAACACCATTTATTTATTTATTTATTTATTTATTTATTTATTTATTTATTTATTTTGAAGATGTGGAAGGCAATTTATTTTATTTTATTGTGAAATAAACACTTTTAAAAATTAGTTTCAGCTGTACCACACAGTGCAATAGTTATACTTTTTACCCCTCAAAGTGACAAACCCTCCCCCAATTCACCACCCCACTTCCCCCCATATCATACATATCTATTGCAATTCCCTTGACTCCACTCCCACACTATACTCCACGTCCCGTGACTATATATATATACATATATGTTCAATTATAGTTGACATGCAATATTATACAACATCAGCTTCAGGTGTTCAGTGCAGTGATCAAGCCTCTACCC
>NW_017731371.1:7293700-7318588 GCF_001890085.2 Hipposideros armiger
AAGAGTGGAATTGCTGGGTCATAAGGTAGTTCCATTTCCAGTTTTTTGAGATACCTCCATAATGATTTCCATAATGGCTGCACCAATCTGCAGTCCCATCAGCAGTGCACCAGGGTTCCCTTTTCTCCACAACCTCGCCAGCACTTATTATTTGTTGATTTATTGATGATAGTCATTCTGACCGGAGTGAGGCCAACACCATTTATTGAACAGACTGTTTTTACTCCATTGTGTATTCTTGCCTCCTTTGCCATAGATTACATGACCATATAGGCATGTGTTTATTTCTGAATTGTGTATTCTGTTCCATTGACTTACGTGTCGGTTTTTATGCCAGTACCATGCTGTTTTTATTACTATAATCTTGTAGTATAGTTTGATATCAGGTAGCGTGATACCTTTAACTTTGTTCTTCTTTCTCAAGATTGCTTTGGCTACTTGGGGTCTTTTGTGGTGCCATATAAATTTTAGGATTATTTATTCTAGTTATGTGAAAAATGCCATTTGCATTTTGATAGGGATTGCATTGAATCTGTAAATTGCTTTGGGTAGTGTGGACATTTTAACAATGTTAATTCTTTCTATTCATGAGCATGGTACAAGCTTCCATTTATTTGTATCTTCTCTAATTTTTTTCTTCAATGTCTTATAATTTTCTGAGTACAGGTCTTTTACCTGCTTGGTTAAATTTATTCCAAAGTATTTAAAATTTTTTTGATGCAATTGTAAATGAGATTGTTTTCTTAATTTCTCTTTATGAGAGTTCATTATTGGTGTATAAATATGTAACCAATTTCTGAATATTAATTTTGTATCCTGCTACTTTACTGAATTCATTAGTTTTTAAAATTTTTTTATTTTGGTAGACTCTTTAGAGTTTACTGTATGTAGTATTATGTCACCTGCAAATAATGACAGTTTTACTTCTTCCTTTCCAATTTGGATGCCTTTTATTTCTTATTGCTGTGGCTAGGACTTTGAATACTGTGTTGAATGGAAGTGGTGAAAGTGGACATCTTTGTCTTGTTCCTGATTTTAAAGAAAATGCTTTGAGTGTTTCCTTGTTGAGTATGATGTCAGCTGTGTGTTTGTCATACATGGCCTTTATTATGTTGAAGTATGTTTCCTCTATTCCTACTTTGCTGAGAGTTTTTATCTCAATGCTGTATTTTGTCAAATCCTTTTTTTTTGCATCTATTGATATGATCATATAAGTTTTATTCCTCGTTTTGTTTGTGGGATGTATCATGTTAACTGATTTGCAGATATTGAACCAAACTTGCATCCCGGAAATAAATCCCACTTGATCATGGTGTACAATTTTTTTTAATGTATTGCTGAATTCAGTTTGCTAAGATTTTGTTGAGGATTTTTGTAGCTATGTTCATCAGAGATATTGGCCTATAGTTTTTTTTGTAATGTCTTTATCTGGTTTTGGAATCAGGGCATTGGTGGCTTTATAAAATGAGCTTGGGAGACTTCCTTCTCTTGAATTTTTTGGAATAGTTTGAGAATAGGTGTTGAATGTTTGGTAAAATTCACCTGTGAAGCCATCTGGTCCAGTACTTTTGTTTGTTGAGAGTTTTTTCATTACTAATTTAATTTTGTTAGTAGTTGTCAGTCTGTTGAGATTTTCAGTTTCTTCCTTATTCAGCCTTGAAAGATGGTATGTTTCTAGGAATTTATCTATTTCTCCCAGGTTGTCCAATTTGTTGGCATATAACTAACTGTAGTATTTTCTTATAATCCTTTGTATTTCTGTGATGTCAGTTGTCACTTCTCTTTCATTTCTGATTTTATTTATTTGGGTCCTCTCTCTTTTTTCTTGATGAGGCTGGCTAAACGTTTATCAATTTTGTTTGTCTTTTCAAAGAACCAGCTCTTGGTTCTTTACAATAGATCAATACATTGATCTTTTGTATAATATATATATTTAAAGATTTTATTGGTGAATCTGGGGAAGGGAAACAGTGTTGGGGAATTGGGGAAGGGGAACAGCCAAGTTGTTGTCCTTCAATCTTAGTTGTGGAGGACGCAGCTAGCTCAGCTCCAAGTCCAGTTGCCATCCGGCTGCCCGTCATCAGCTCAGCTCAAGGTGCCATGTTTAATCTTAGTTGCGGGTGGGCATAGCCCACCATCCCATGTGGGTTGGGAATCGAACCAGCAACCTTGTTATTAGGAGCATGTGCTTTCACCAGCTGAGCCATCCTGCCACCTGTTGGTAGCTCAGTGGCAGCTCAGCTTGGGCGCAGTTCACTGGCACATGTGGGAATTGAACCAGCGACCCTGTTGCTCAGAGCTCGCGCTCTTAACCAACTGAGCCACTGGGCCACCCAATCTTTTGTATCATTTTTATAGACTCTACTTCATTTATTTCTGCCGTGATCTTTATTATTTCCTTCCTTCTACTCATTTTGGGCTTTGTTTACTGTTCTTTTTCTAGTTCCTTTGGGTATAAGTTTAGATTGTTTATTTGAAAATTTCCCTGTTTCTTGAGGTAGGCTTGTGTTGTTCAGGTAGGCCTGAATTTCCTTCTTAGGGCTGCTTTGGCTGTGTCCCATAGATTTGGGGTTATTGTGCTTTCATTTTCATTTGTCTCAAGGTATCTTTTGATTTCTTCCTTGATCTTGTTAACCCATTCATTTTAGTAGCATGTTATTTAGCTTCCATGTATTTGTGTTTTTTCCAGTTTTCTTTTTGTAATTGATTTCTAGTTCTATAATATTGTGGTCAGAAAACATGCTTGATATTTTCATTTTTGTTTGCATGGAATAGCTTTTTCCATCCCTTAACATTCAGTCTCTGTGTGTCTTTGGGTTAGAGATGAATCTCTGCTAGACAGTACATAAATGGGGCTTTTTTTTTTAATGCATTCATCCACTCTTTGCCTTTTTTTTTTTTTAGCTGAGCCATCCTGCCACCTGTTGGCAGCTCAGTGGCTGCTCAGCTCGGGCCGGGACTCGAACCGCTGTTGCTCAGAGCTCAAACTCTTGAGCGAGCTCTTAACCAACTGAGCCACTCGGCCGGCCCGCACTCTTTGCTTTTTGACTGGAGAATTTAGTCCATTTACATTTTATCAATGGCTGATTTTGTAGTTTCTCACTGTTCCTTTCCTCTTCTCTTTTCTTCCCTTGTGATTTGACGACTTCTTTAGTGTTATATTTAACTTTATTTTATAATTTTCTTTTGTGTATTTAGTGTAAGTTTGTGTGTGTGTGTGTGTGTGTGTGTGTGTGTGTGTGTGTATCATTAGGTTCACATATAACATTCTATGTATATAACAGTCTCTTTTGGTTGATAGTAACTTAGATTTGAGCACATTCCAAAGCTTTACACTTTTACTCACTCCCAAGTTTTGTATTTTTGATGACACACTTTACATATTATTATTTTATGTATCCTTCAACTAATTTTAGTATTTTAAATTAATTTTACTACTTTTTTCTTTTACTCTTTATATTGCTTTATAAATGATTGATCCAGTACCTTTAATATTTAATTACCTTTTCTGATGTGGTTTTTACTTTTGTATATTTCCTTATTATTAATTTTTAATTAATTAATACCTTTTCTTCTTAGCTTAGAGAAGTTTCTTTAATATTTCTTGTGAGGCTGGTTTTGTGGTAATGAACTTTTTGGCTTTTGCTTATCTGGGAAACTCAATATTTCCTTCAATTCTGAAATAACCTTGCCAGGTAGAGAATTCTTGGTTGGAAATTTTTCCTTTCAACCTGTTGAATATGTCTTGCCACTCCCTTCTAGCCTATGAAGTTTCTGCTGAAAAATCTGCTGATAGCCTGTTGGGTTTTCTTTGTATGTAATAAATTGTCTTTCCCTTGCTGATTTTGAGATTCTCTCTTTATTCTTAACTTTTACTATTTTAATTATAATGTGTCTTGGTGTGTTTCTCTTTGGGTTCATTTTATTTGGAATTCTCTTGGCCTCCTTGACCTGGATATCTGTTTCCTTCCCCACATTAGGGAAGTTTTCAGTCATTATTTCTTTGACTAATTTTTCTGGCCCTTTCTCTCTCTCTTCTCCTTCTGGGGCCTCTATATCAATGTTATTCTGCTTGATGTTGTCTCAGAAGTCCCTTAACTTATCCTAGCTTCTTTTAATTCTTTTTTCATTTTGCTTTTCAGTCTGAGTGTTTTCCATTTTTTTGTCTTCAAGCTCAGTCATTCATGCTTCTATTTCATCTATTCTGCTGTTGAACCCCTCTAGCATATTCTTTTCTGTTTAGTTGTAACTTCTTTTTGGTATCTTCCTATATTTTCTATTTCTTTGTTGAACTTTTCACTCATTTTTTTTCTAAGATTGGATTCTCCTAAGCAGATTTATGACCATTACTTTGAACTCTTTATCATGTAGTTTGCTGATCTTTATCTCATTAAGATCTTTTCCTGGGGATTTGCTTTTTTCTTTGGTTTGGAACATATTTCTCCATCTTTTTATTTTGCCTATCTCTTTCTGTCAGACTATATGTATTAGATGAAATGGCTACCACCCTTAGTCTTGAAAGAATGATCTTGTGTAGAAGCTGTTCTGTATAGCTTAGAAGCACAATCTCCCTTGTCCACCAGAGCCAAACACTTTATATGGGTTTTCCTCATGTGTGCTGCATGTGCTTTCATCTATGGTAGAGTTGCAACTGCTATGTGGGAGGGGCAGGGCTCAAGGCACCCACCCAGGAGGTTGAGGCCTGGTCACTGCATGGTGAGGGCAAGGTGTAGGGTGTTCACCCAGTCCAGTGGAAACTTGGCTCTTGTATGTGGATGGCTGGTCTTGGGGTGCTCACCTGATCCAGTTGCAGTTCCACTGCTATGTGTACAGGGTGGGGCTTGTGGCACTTGCAAATCCATGCTATGGCTCAGTCTCTGTGTGGGGTGGACAGGATTTGGGGCCCCACTCTGGCCAATTGCAGCTTGGCTGCTGCAAGGAGGAGGGCAGGAATCAGGGTGCTTGCCTGGCCCAATTGTGGCCTGGTGGCTGCACAGGAACAGCAAGTTTTATAATACTCACCTGGTCAGGTTTTGTGGGGTGGGTTGGATTTGGGACACTTGTCCAGCCTGATTACTTTGGGTTGGTTGGAGCACACCATCTGGTGCTAGAAAGCTGATGGGAAGGCTCTACAAATGGCACCTGTCATCTCTGTGACCAGCAGGTCAGGATGAAATAGCAAAAATGTTGTCCACCAGCACTTTTGTCCCAGGATAAAGTCCCTGCAGGTTCCTGCTTCCCTGGAAGCCTCTTTAAAGTTAGTAAGTAGAGCTCCATCACTTATGGTCTAGGAGCTTTTCAAACTGTTGTGTTTGTACTGGATCTCAGGGGGAGTGGGTTTGTGTGCAAGCCCTTTAAGAGCAGTTTCTCTATTCCCTACAGTTCTGTTTTTACTGGTCTTAATTCCCGTTGTTTTTCAAAATCAGATATTTTGGGGGCTTGTTTCTCCTGTGCCAGCCCGCAGGATTGGGGTAACTGATGGGGCACAATCCCTTCACTTCTCAAGGGAGAGTTCCTTTGGGGAATGGATCCCTCCTGCTTGTGGGTCATTGCATCTGGGGTGGGGTCCTGGGTGAGGTCATATCTCTGCCTCTCCTACCCTTCTCAATGCATCTCTGTTGTCTATGGTTGTGGAGGTGCTGTTCCTCTAGTTCTCAGGTCATTTTCGGAGAAAATTTTTTCATATGTAGCTGAAATGAAAATTTGTTTTATCTTTGGGAGGCAATAAGTTAAGGGTCTTCCTATATGATCATCTTAAACCCCCCTCCCCTCAGATATTTTTTATTGTCCTCATCATGATAATGAGATGCTTTATTAAAATCTGAGGGTCTGAAGATATAACCATCTGGATTGATTACTGTATTTCTGCTGTGGATAAAAATAATAGTTCTGAGTCACTGCTTTTTATTCAGATATTTATTAATATGCTTAATATATTTCTGTCCTTAGAGCAAATTAATTATTTTGTATTGTAGTTCACTTAAACTTAGATTCTTTGAACATTGCTGGATTGTAGTGTGACATCAGAGTCCTTGAAAATACAGATGGAGGTAAGTTCCTTTATTAAAAAGTTGTAATTGAAACCAGGCAGCAAATGCAGTAAATTGAGTCTTTTTAGTCACTGTATACATATAACAGTTTTGTAATGAGGGAAAAAACATACTGGGAGGAGTGGCTGTTGAATGAGTGACCTCCTCAAACTGAGTTCTATGCTTTTGTCTTTTAAATCCTATAATTTAAAGTGTGAACAAAATGTAAAGTTACAAACCAAAATTACAATAATACAGGTTTTTATACTGGAGAACTATACATTTTTGTATGGTTTTGAGTTACTCTGTAGGAGAAAAAAAAAGAATCCATTTTTGCCAGCTTATTACAGTACTAAGGGAATATTACACAGCCCCTGTCTCCTTCCTGAGAGGTATTTGAAAAATTTGGGCTTTTGTCATTGCTAAAGTAAGTTCACCAGCATTGGGTGTTGTTGATTAAAGTCCCCTAGATAATTTAATGGACATGAATTTATTGTGTTTATGTCAACTTCCATAGGGCCTTTTCTTTGGTGAATAAATTTTTTCTGGACATGCAAGTAACAACAGCCTTTTAGGTTCTACTTCAATGTATATATTCTGAGAGAATTGAAACTGTCTAAGAAATCTTAACTTTTAGTGGCAAGTGCTAGAGTTACCTCATAATGTTTTCCTTGAGTGAGCTGAGTTCACATTCTCAACCTACCTGAACTAGCCTGATTATAACATGAACTTCCTAAGGTTCATGTGCCAGTTTGAGTTCATTGTTTAATATTCAACAAGGATTATGTCAGCAATTATGTAAGTAATGAAGGGACAATTGAAGCAGTATTGTTGGGAGCAAGTCATCATGGGAGTCCAGACCCCAGGGTCCCACTCCAATCTATTATTTACTTACTTGACCATGGCAAGACCCTTCCACTCTCAACTCCCTGTCCATCACATAGGGATGTTGTACTACATGTTTCCATTGCCCAGGTGCTAGATTTCTATGAACTAAGTTAACTTTCAAGGATGCAGACCTAGAAGACAGAGGCAGGGGTGGTGGCTAAGGTCAGATGCCAGATGGATCATGTTGCAACTCAAATCAACTCACTAATGGCATTACTATCTGATGTTTTCCTATGGCACAGCCTTGCTGACATAATCCTTGTTGAATATTAAACAGTGAACTCAAACGGGCACATGAACCTTAGGAAGTTCATGTTATAATCAGGCTAGTTCAAGTAGGTTGAGAATGTGAACTCAGCTCACTCAAGGAACACATTATGAGGGCTGCAGGCCCTTGGCAATGGCTTAAAGAAGGCTCTGGAACAGGAGGTGAGGGCAGCCTCAGCATTTAGCAGGCCAAGAGGCAAAGGCTGAGCATAAGACCCTTGCTGTCATCTAGTTGGATAAGCATGTCCTCCTAAGCTCTATTGCTTTTGCCAGGCATGGTGCTTGATGGTAGAGAAATAAAAACAGTTTTACTTCTATCAAAATTTCCAGCCATATTATTATATCTATTAATTTCAGTCTCCTGAGAACTTTGGTGGTATATGCTCCAGACAAAAGGGAGAAAGGAGAAGGAGAGCTGGCATTTAGTTGTGAGTGTGTTGGAATAGATGCTTTTGGTGCTCTCTGCATATCCCTGCAGACAGCCTCCATGCTGAAGGCTTCCTGTGCTCTAAGAACTGAGGCTATGGGCTGGTCGAGTGGTGCGTTGGTTAAGAGCTGGCTTGGGACGCCAGAGGGCCCCCGTTCAGATCCCATATATGAGGGCCAGTGACACTACAGCTAAGATGCTGAACAACAGCTGAACCTGGAGCTGGGCTGCCATGAGTCGCTGGCGACGGCGTAGACTGCAGCCCCTGCTGCAGTGGATTGCCATGGGCTACCGTGTGTAGCCAGCAGCCAGCGTGAGTGGCCAGCAGCCGCAGTGAGTGGCTGTTTAGAAGCCGGCGACTGATCTTCCTCTCCCGGGAAGAGCGCAATGATGGTGTCAACTTGGGCCAGTGAAGCAACGTCCTCTACAACTAGACTGAAGAACAAAAGGATAGCAACTTTGTTCCTCTTACCCCAATTCCCCAATAAAATCTTTAAAAAACAAACAAACAAACAAAACAAAAACTGAGGCTACGCTCTGCCCATTGGCATGTAACTTGGCTCGATGAGGGGCAGGTAGGAGGTGATAGGTAGTTAATGCCCAGAAGAACAATCCTTCACAAATAAGAGGTGGGGAAACATTCAAGCCTCCCTTTCCCACAACACAGTTCTAAGGCACATTCTGCATAGTTGATCAGATGGTCTCCTGTGGGCTGGAGTTTCAGTTTCCCATAGTAGTGACCTGCACATGAGCATCCACTGCATTTGCATTTCTACCTTCCTTGAGTCACTTCTCAATCCTCTCAAAATGCTTCCTGGCACCACCCCCTAAATGAACTATTTACACCCAAATATTGGTTTTAGGGTCTGCTTTTGGGGGAAATTCAAACTAAGAGCCTTATTGTATACCAGGAGTTTTACATGCATTGTCATATTTACTTTTCACACAAGCTATGAAATACACATCAAATCCTTTTTAGAGATGAAGATGTTGAGGTTCAGAGAAGTTAAATGGATTCCTCAGAGTCACACAGCTAATAAGGGTAGAACCAGGGTTTGAAACTATGTCGGTGTGACTCCAAAGCCTATTCCATTTCTACCATTCCAAACAGCTTCAGGGAAAAGCCCTGGTTGGGGGTCAGGACATCTAAATCCTGGGTTTAGTTCTTCCTTCACATCAGTGTTTGACTTTGGGAAGACCGCTTTGTTGTTCTTGATCTAAATATCATTACATTCTCATCTCAGGGTTTTGCACAAGCTATTCTCTTTGCATGAGGTGTTCTTCCTCCAGTTTCTCTCTGTGTCAGATGTCTTGAACCACAATCAAGTTCAGTGATTTGCTAGGATTCACAGAACTCCACAAAACTTTTGTAATCATGGTTATGATCTATTACAGCAAAAGGATACAGATTAAAATTGGCAAAGGTAAAAGGCATGTCGGATCCAAGACTTCCAGTTTTCCCCTCCCAATGGAATTGTACAGACAGCCTAGAACATTTCTCTAGTTTTCTGATGTTTTCCATTTTTCATCTCTTTATTTCTCTTTTGGAGTGAATTAGTTAACTCCCCCTCCCTACCTTTCTATGGAATGTTACATCTTCTGTTACATTTTTTATTTGCAAGAGTTCCTTTTTACTCTGTTCTGATTTAATGTCGGCCCATCTCTCAGGTCCCTATGGCTGTTTTCCAACGCTCCATCCCTACCCCACGCTGCTTGTTTTCCTTTGAGCTCCTATTCTTGTTGGTTTTGGCTTTTCCCTGAAATGCTGGCCAGTCCTTGCCTGTCTGCCTGTATTTGAGAACATGTGGGATTTGTCAGTGGTGGGCTTTGGAGTAGAGCCATCTGGCTGGAGGCCCCCAAAATCTCCAGATCAGTAGCTCGTTGGGACTACTCAGCTTCCCAAGGAGGAATTCCCTGGTTTTCTGCCCAGGAGGCAGAGGGTGAGGGAAATCTCATTATTACACCTGATCCCAGTCCAGCACCCCCTTTTTCTCTCTGCCAGGGGTCCCCAAGTCGAGTGTGTCCAGTTCAACATGGGTGGAGTAGAGTCCACAGTCTTCTGAAGGGCAGGAGAGACGGCCATAACAAAGTACCACAAACTGGGTGGCTTAGTACAACAGAAATTGATTGTCTCACTGTTCTGGAGGCCAGAAGTCAGAGAGCAGGGTGCTGGCAGGGTTGATTTCTACTGGATCCTCTGAAGGAGAATCTGCTCCATGCCTCTTCCTAGCTTCTGGTGGTTGCCGGCAACCTTTGTGTTCCTTGGCTTGTGGTAGCATCACTTCAAGCTCTGCCTCCATCTTCATACTGCTGCCTTCCTTCTGGGGGAAGGGGTGGGGGTGGGGGGTTCTCGGGGTTTCTTCTTATAAGGACACCAGTCATTGAATTGGGGTTCACACACTCCAGTATGACCACATCTTACCTTAACTGATTACATCTGCAAAGATTCTGTTTTCCAATAGGGTCACATTCTGAGGTTGCTGATGGACATGAATTTGGGGGACTACTATTCAAGCCATACAGAAGGAAATTTGGAAACCTAACTCTTTATTATGCAGACTTTGAACAATCACCCTGTTCTCAGTCTCACACCTCCCAATGGTAGACATACCTGTGCATTCAGTTCCTGTGTCTTTCTGGGCCTGGTGGCCTGGTTCTGCTCCTCTGGCCTCCCCAGTGCCGCGGGCTCAGCTCCAGCTTTCTCTGTTCTGCCCAGTGAGTGAACTTTCATGGCAGATATACAGTGGTCATGGGTGTAGGTTCTGAGGCCAAGACACCTGGGTTTAAGTCCTGATGCTGTGGCTGTGAGACCTTGCACACTGAATTAACCTCTCTGTGCCACAGTTTGCTCATTTGTAAAAGGAGTTTGCTAATAAAATTACCTACTGCATACAGTTATTGTGAGGAGTAAGGAGAGTGCTTAAAATGTGTCTGGCAGGAAGAGCTTGTGATGACTCTTGGCTGTCTACTTCTAGGTTTCAAACATTTGGAGGCAGTTGTTTGCTCTGGTTGTCTTTGTCCCTGTGGATTTATGGCTTTTAAGAAAGCTCTTTAGTTCATTTCATGGTGCTTCTGGAATCTTCAGAGGTAAATGCATGTGTTCAACCACCATGTTTAAGTTTTTGAGAGGGATCTTACAGATGAGGAGGTGATTGAGGGAGAATAGGCAGGTGGAGTAATAGGAGCAAAAGTGTGGAGATGTGAGTACCAGGGTCTGTGCAGGGACCTGTAAAGACCCCAGTGTGACACAGTGTGAGGTCTGAGGAGGAGCACTGGGAACACAGCATGGGCAGTCACCTCTTACCTGTGTGTGGCAGAGGCAGTGCCCAATGTGAGAGGTCAATTCTGGGAGCCTGATTGATGTGCAAAGGTCACCCTCTGATAAGACATCAGCCAGGAGACTGTGGTCATGGTCTAGGTCAGATATGATGATGTCTGAGTAAGGCAAGGGAGTGGGGAATGAGAAGTAGGGGCAAGTTTGAAGATATTTAAACTCATAAAATACTGCTAATAATATCTTCCTGAAGTTTTATAATGATTATTTTCAAATATAGAAAATTTCAACAGAAAGATGGGGAAAAATTGTATAGTAAACACTCATGTACTCATGTAGATTCTACAATTAGCATTTCTTTACTTGGTTTATCACCTATCTATCCATCCCTCTATCCATTGATCAACCATTTTATTATTTGATGAATTTCAATGTAAATTGCAGAATGAGAACACTTTGACCCTAAACACAGCAGCATGAGTGTAATTACCTATGAACCTTGCTGTGTAAATAAAATTAACTTACTGATCTTGCTTTTATTGAAATTTTTGATATTTTGTTCCTGATAGTTTTTTTGCATGAATATTGATTAAATGTATTGCATTACAATGTAATTAATAATTGTGACTGATATTTTTGGCAATCTTGCACTCAAATGGAAAGTTTCACTCTATTTGTCCTAGTCTCGGCCCTGCCTAGAAGTTTCCACTGAATTTTATAAATACCCTGTGTTGGTAAGGAGGAAATAAGCTCTCCTAATCCTTCTTATGCTTCCTTTGGGTTTTGCCTTTTCTCTGCATCCAAAGTAAAATGTTCAACTTTGGACAACTGTTTAAAACAAATTCTGCTGCACCTGAGAAGACTGAGAGGGATTTCAACCCATGGGGGCTTTAGGATCCCAGAAGAGTGGGGAAAGGGGGGATACTGGACGCGCCCCAGACCCTGTGCTCACAACAACTGGACAGAGTGCCAGCCCTAATTAGAAATCCAGGAAATTAAGTCTCTAAACATCTATGAGCTCAGCAGCTCCTCACACAGCAAGTGGTAAAAAGAGCCATTTATTTTATAAACTAGATTTATTGGGGGTAATAGTGGTTAATAACATTATATAATTTTCATGTGTATAAGATTATGATTGGACATCTGTGTACCCTGTTGGATGCTCTTCAACCAAAGTCTAGTTTCCGTCTGCTATCATATATTTGACTCCCTTTACTCACTTCTCCTGCCTCCCATTGTCTTTCCCCTGTGGTTACCACCATTCTATTGTCTGTATCTATGAGTTTATTTATTTATTTTTGTTTGTTTGTTACTTTTTTGTTTTGTATTCCACATATGAGTGAAATCATTTAGTTTTTGTCCTTTTCCATCTGACTTATTTCACTTAGCATAATACCCTTCAGATCCATTCATGCTGGCACAAAGGCACTATTTCATCTTTCTTATGGCTGAGTAGTATTTCATTGTATATATGTGCTTCTTCTTCTTTATCTAATCATCCATCAAAGGACACTTTGGTTGTTTCCATGTCTTCACTATTGTAAATAATTCTGCAATGAACATATATATTTATGAATAAATGTTTTCATATTTTTCAAGTAAATACCCAGAAGAGGAATTGCTAGACCGTTTGGTAGTTCTATTCTTAATTTTTGAGAACCCTGCATACTGTTTTTGAGAGAGACTGCACTAATTTAGATCCCCACCAACAGTGTATGAGGATTCCCTTTTCTCCACATCCTTTCCAGCACTTTCTTGTTTTTGTTTTTGTTTTTAAAGATTTTTATTGGGGAATTAGGGGGATGGGAACAGTGCTGGGGAATTGGGGAAAGGGGAACAGACAACTTGCTGTCGTTGTGTTCTTCTGTCTAGTTGTGGAGGACATTGCTTCACTGGCCCAAGTTGGCACCATCATTGCGCTCTTCCCGGGCGAGGCAGATCAGTCGTCGGCTTCTGGATGGCCGGTCACTGTGGCTGCTGGCCGCTCACGTTGGCTGCTGGCTACACACGGTAGCCCATGGCAACCCACTGCCACAGGGGCTGCAGCCTATGCCGTCACCAGCGACTCACGGCAGCCCAGCTCCAGGTTGAGCTGTTGTTCAGCATCTTAGCTGTGGAGGGCAGTGTCACTGGCCCTCATATGTGGGATCCGAACCGGGGCCCTCTGGCATCCCAAGCCAGTTCTTAACCATCGCGCCACTCAGCCAGCCCACTTTCTTGTCTTTTTGATAATAGTCATTCTAAAGGGTGTGAGGTGGAATCTTATTGTGATTTTGATTTGCTTTTCCCTAACAGCTAGTGATGTTGAACGTCTTTTCTTAAGTCTCTTGACCATCTGTATGTCTTCCTTGGAAAATATCTGTTCAGGTTCTCTGCCCCTTTTTTATTTATTTTTCATTTTATTTATTTATTTATTTTTAAATCACATTTTTTGTTGTTTATTTTTTTTAGTTGTGTGAGATCTTTATATATTTTGGATATTAGTTCCTTACTGGAGGTATCATTTGCAAATATCTTCTCCCATTTGGCTGTTTGCCTTTTTGTTTTATTTATTCTTTCTTTTGCTGTGCAGTAGGTACTTAGTTTGATGTAGGCCCTTCATTTATTTTTGCTTTCACTTCTCTTGCCTTTGAGGTCAAGTTTACAAAACCCCTGTGAGACTAAGGTCCATAAATATAGTGCCTATGTTTTCTTCTATGTACTGTGTTGTTTCAGGTCTTACATTCAAGTCTTTAATCCATTTTGGGCTAATTTTTGTATATGGCATTAGATAGTAGCCTAGTTTCATTCTTTTGCATGTGGCTGTCTGATTTTCCCAGCATTATTTATTGAAGAGACTTTCCTTTCTCCATTGAATATTCTTGGATCCTTTGTCAAAAATTAGTTCTCTATATATGTGTGGGTTTATATCTGGCTCTCAATTCTGTTCTGTTGGTCTGTGTGTCTGTTTTTCTGCCAAAACCATAAGGTTTTGATTATAGTAGCTTTGTAGTATAATTTGAAGTCAGGGAGTGTGATACTTATAGCTTTGTTCTTTCTTTTCAGGAATGCTTCAACTCTTTGGGGTCTTTTGTGGTTCCATACAAATTTAGAATTTTTTTCTTCTATTTCTGTAAAAAATGCCATTGAGATTTTGATAGGGATTGCATTAAATCTCTAGATTGCTTTGTGTAGCATGGACATTTTAACAGTGTTCATTTTTCTAATCCATGAACAGGGAATATCTTTTCATTTCTTTGTATCTTCTATTTCTTTTAAAAGTGTCTTGTGGTTTTCAGTTTACAGTTCCTTTACATCCTCTGTTAGGTTTATTCCTATATATTTTATTCTTTTGTTATGATGGACAGAGGAGTGCTTGAACAGAAGAAGGAGACTGTCGCCTCCTCTGGGAAGCACACCCATGCCTACAAGTGGCTCCAGATCCCACTTATTTCTGCCTTCCCTAAGCTCCCAATGCCTTTGGAGGTGTCTGCCTGCAGTGGAGCACCACACCTAGGTCCCTTTGTGACAGTCTTGTTCACACCTTGTCCCCATGGCACATCATTGCCCCGGGCACAGAAAAGATCCAATTCAGACTTACAGAGAGGACCCCATGGCCCTGGGAATAGCCCTGCAACTGATCAGAATAGGGCATGTTGTGTTGCATTTCATTAATGGGCTGAACTTGGCTTGGCAGGTCTCCTGGATAAAGGTAATGGGCTTGGCAGACACCATGGTGACTTGTCTCTTCGGGAGCTGCCTCCCTGTGAACTACGTGCAAAATGGTGAGTGTTTGTTTGTTTTCTGGGAAGGTTGTTCATTCCTTTAATCTGATTGTCAAAGGATCCCATGTTCTGACTAAAGGTCAAGTACTCCACCTTGTGAACCTTGGTGATCTCAGCAGAATGAATCTCTGGGCTCTTCCCTTCCCCTTGCCCTTTGCTGCCCTTAAATCTGGCAGTTCACCCAGCTACATAAGGGAGTAAATTATTGAATTTTTTTAGTGATTTTTAAACTCTTCACCCTGAGATCCACGAGCAGGATTTCAGACAAAAGGAAGTAATGATATTGGTCCCATTGACAGCAACAATAAGTTAATCAATGAGATTTTTTTTATTTAAGAAGCTGATTAATACTGAATGTCAACTATAATTTTATATATATATATATATATATATATATATATATGGTCACAGGTTGTGGAGTACAGCATAGGGAATAGAGTCAATGGAATTGACTATATATGATGTATATAATGTAACAGCTATATACGATGTCAGAGGGGTAGTAGATTGGGGGAGGGAGTTATCACTTTGTGAGGGGTGTAAATGTCTAACTATTACATTGTTTTGTATACCTGGAATTAATAAAAAAAGAAAAATTACTATTTTTGAAAAAGCTATATGTACACAAATGGTATAAGAGGATAACGCTTTTATATTATGAAGAATTATGTTTTCTTTAGGTTTTTTGGTAGATACTTTTATCAGATTAAGGAAATCCCAGCTATGAGTAGTTTAAGATTTTTTTAATATCATAAATAAAAGTTGAATATTATCAAATGCTTTTTCTGAAACTATTGGGATGATATGACTTTTCTCTTTTATTGGTTAATGTGATAACTGATATTTATATTTACCCATGTGCTGTGTACCTCATCTTCATTAGCAGTTTCATCCCTGGCTGTATGTTAGCATGGCTTGGAGGAGAAAGTAGTAAATTTTCATGCTGTTGATTTTTCTTTAGTGCTAATCCTTTTTTCCTACTTTCAAATATGTATTCTGGAGGGACTGAGCATCTTATTTTTAAAGCTCTTTATGCACATGGGATATAAAGAGAATCTTGGGTTGAGGGTCACTTCCTTGTTCCTCTGTAGGTGGAATGTGTAGAAGTGGGGTGCTCCCTACCACCCACCAGCTGAGGCAGTGGAATGATGCTTTGGCTGACTCCTGGAGGATGGCTAGGAATTTACCAGATGGAAAATGGGTTGGGCCCATCCCAGGTGGAAGAAGAGCTTGTGTGGGAACAAGGAGACACACACATGTCTTATTTGGCGAGCTTGAGGGAATGGTAAATCATACCATTTGCTTAAAACATGGTGCACACATGGGAAATGTACCAAGAGAAGACCGAAGAAGGCAGCCTTGGCCAGATGAACAAGGTCTTGCGTTGGTATGCTAAGGCATTTAGATCTTATTCTGTGCATGATGGGAGCTTGGGGGCATTTGAGCAATGGAGAAATGTTATAGGTCCGTGTTTTACCAGGCTCTGTCTGCGAGCCAAATAGCCAAGCAGGGGATTCCCTGGATGAGGCCAGCCTAGTGTCAGACAAAACACCTCAGGAAGTAACATCAGCAATTAGGTTAGACTGTGAAAGCTTTGCCCCTATTTTGCAACATAGCTTGAGTTGTTTCTCTTGTATTTCATCATACACTTCCTGTTTTATTAATTCCTATCCACTTAGTCTTTTGATATTTGCCTACCATTCTCCGCTTCTTCTTTCACTCATTGGTTTCATCACCTTTTACTTTCCGTTTTCCTCGAAACCTAAACGATTCTGATTGCGACATGTCAGAACTATTTGGAACACCCCTTTCTGCTTATGCCATGAGTTCAGTGAATACATGGTTTTGTAATGGGTAGAAGGATCTGCATATCGTTTTGGGGTCATAACCAGCTGTGTACTATTTTTGCAACTACAGTGGAAGTGTGCTGGGAGGTGTGAAAGGAAATGTTTATTCCATGTGAGGCTGACAGTCTGCCAGATTATTTCAGTAGGCCCCTTGGAATCTAAGCAAGCATGCCACTGGCACAATTTGGAATCACAAGATCTGGATCCATGCCCTGGATTCATGGTTAGTCGCTTGGACAAGACTCTTCTCCATCCTAAATTACATTTTCACATCTGTAAAGTGAAAATTAAAATGTTCCAGCACTGCTTATCTCTCAGGGTTGCCATGAGGATCAATTAAGAGATGTGAGAGAACTTCATAAACGTACATTAAGGGAGAGATGTGTTACTTTTCCAGGGATCATATTCCAGCATTTCATATCTGCCCTTTGTTGGTATTAAAGCTTGCAGCCCTCATTTTTAAAATTTATTTTTAATTTTTTCTCTTTTTAATTTTTCAATTATAGTTGATATTCAATATTATTCTATATTAATTTCAGTTGTACAGCATAGTGGTTAGATATTTGTATAATTTAAGAAGTGATCTCTTTGAATCGTGTAGTACCCACCTGGCACTATACATAGTTACTACATTATTATTGACTATATTCCCTATGCTGTACTTCACATCACCATCACTATTTTGTAACTGCCAATTTGTACTTCTTTATCCCTTCTCCTTTTTCACCCAGTCCCCCAAATCCTTTCACATTTAGCGATCATTAGTTTGTTCTCTGTATTTAGAGTCTGTTTCTCATTTTTTGTTGTTTATTTTGTTTAGTTTCCACATATAAGTGAAATCATATGGTATTTGTCTTTCTCTCTCTGACTTATTTCACTTAGCATAAAACCCTCTAGGTCTATCCATGTTGTTACAAATGGTAAGATTTCATTTTTTATGGCAGAGTAATATTTCATTTCATACATGTACCACCTCTTCTTTACCTAATCATCTATTGATGGGCACTAAGGTTGCTTCCATATCTTGGCTATTGTAAATAGCATTGCAGCCCATTCTTACTTACCTCCTTTCAGGACTCCATTATCCCACACCTTGCAGAGGTTACACCACTTTCTCAGCACGGTTATGTGTCTCTCTCCCTCTACTGGGAGGCTGCTCCCAAAGATGGGGACTGTATGGCTTATAGCCCACAGCCTGACATGATAACCACACATAACATTTACCCACTTGGCCTTGACTCAATGCATGTATTCATGCATCACATGTTCTAGTGACAGCTATGGAATGTAAAATGTGCCTTCTGGAGAAAACCTTAACCCAAAGTTGTCAAGCTGTGATAGTAGAAATTTCAGGCTGCATGAAGCTTCCAAGTAAATAAAAGGAAGTGGGTAAGATAGTTGGGACTTATTGCATTTACCAATGAGACATCAACCTGTCATTCCAGTGTCAGGCAGCCCTGGGGAGGGGACTTTCAGGTCAGAGGGACCTAAAGAATTGGTGACAGATGAACATCACTTTCTGCAAAAGGGCTGAGAGTGAGAAAGCATAAAGAGAGAAGGAAGTGCACAAATGTAATTTAAGTGTCTCTTGTTTCTTTGTGTATTAAGAACTTTTGACGTTTTTTGTTTTTACATAATCCTCAGTTTCTCAGGCCAAGCAGACACAGAACATGGATCTGGGTGATGATAGTGAGCTAGTGGAATTTCCAGATGTGCAGTTCTCAAATGTTTCCCATCAGGAATGTGGCGGTCAGGGGCGTGTGTGTCACAGGTGACACTGGTTGCTACTATAGGCCTTTCCTTACCAGCTTCCAACTGCCCTTAAAAAATCCCCCACAGGTCTAAAGCAGGAAGCCACCTCTTCTATGACCCCTTTTGCTCCAGAAATAAATCTCATGTCATCTTTCTGGAGTCCTGTATACTGTGTGTACTACTCATAGTGACATTTGCTATGTCAGCTGTGGCTTAGGTGTTCGGGGTCCACTGGATGATCCAGGATGCCGTTCTCCTCTTCAGATGCATTGTTCTTAGACTTGTGGTCTTTCCAGAGGGAAGGAGTCATTGTTAGGCCATGAGCCTCTCTGTCTGTCTACTGTAGGACCCTCTGAGGGCAGGAAAGGAAGCAGCATCAATTGATAAGCTTGGTGTAGCCATCACCATCTTGTCCATGTCCTGCCTTTCCTTCAGGGGCCCCTTGTCAACAAAATCCGGATGGATTGGCCTGAACTTGAAACGATGGTGGCTGAGGCACATCCAGGCCTTCTTGCTGTATTAACAATCCTGGAAGATGGTGTGGTCACCAAAGAGTCACAGGGAAAGAATTCACAGGGCACCCAGTAATCTCACCTCTCCTCCAATTGAACTCTACCAATTTTTCTCTGTCTTATTTTACACTTTATTTATTTATTTAGACATTCCATATTATTTTATATTAATTTAAGGTGTACAGCATAGTGGTAAGATATTTATATAATTAAAGAAATGATCCCTCCTGACTAGTCTAGTACCCACCTGACACTATACATAACTATTATCATATTATTGACTATATTCCCTATGCTTTACTTTACATCCCAATAACTGTTTTGTAACTACCAATTGGTACTTCTTAATCCCTTCACCTTTTTTATTCTTCCCCCAATCCCTCCCATGTATCACCCTGATAAACCTAGTATCTATCTGACACCATGCATAGTTATTACATATTATTGACTATATTCTATACCCTATATCCTCATGACAACTTTGTAACAACCAATTTGTACTTCTTACTCCTGCCCCTTTTTCATCCATTCCCACCCACCTCCTGTCTGGCAACCATCAAAATGTTTTCTGTATCTATGAGTTTGTTTCTGTTTTGTTTGTTTATTTTATTCTTTAGATTCCACATATAAGCAAAATCACATTGCATCTTTCTTTCTCTGTCTGACATACTCCACTCTGTACAATACCCTCCAGGTCTATCCATGCTGCCACAGATGGCAAGAACCCATTCCCATCCATGGCTGAGCAATGTTCTGTTATACATATGTACCACCTATTCTTTATCCATTCATCCATTGACAGATACCCAGGCTGCATCCACATCTTGGCCATCGTAAACAATACTGTAATGAACATATGGATGCACAGATCCCCTGGAAGTATTGTTTTGGGTTTCTTTGGATGAATACCCAGAAGTAGGATTACTGGGTTCTTGTCTGTCTCTTGGTATAGCCTTTGTTTTAAAGTCTGTTTTCTCTGATATAAGTATTGCTACTCCAGCTTTTTGTTTGTTTGTTTTCATTTTCATGAAATATCTTTTCCCTATCCCTTTATTTATATATATATATATATATATATATATATATATATATATATATATATATATATATGGGGTGACATTGATTAGTAAAACTATATAGGTTTCCAGTGTACATTTCTATAATAGTCATCTATGTATTGCTTTATGTGTTCACCACCCAGAGTCAGTTCTCCTTCCATCACCATATATTTGACCTCCTTTACCCTCTTCTACCACTACCCCTCCCCCCTTATCCTCTGCTAACTACTAAACTATTGTGTGTGTCTATGAGTTTTTGTTTTCTATTGTTTCTTTTGTTTGTATTGTTCCTTTCTTGCTTTCAGTTTTATATCCCACATATGAGTAAAGTCATATGGTTCTTGACTTTTTCTGTCTCACTTATTTTGCTTAGCATAATAATTTCAAAATACATCCATGTAGTCACAAATGGCAGTATTTCATCTTTTCTTATGGCCAAGTAGTATTCCAACCATCCCTTTGCTTTTAGTCTGTGTGTGTGATTAGATCTGAAGTCAGTCTGTTGTAGGCCGCATATGTATGGATTTTGTTTTCTTATCCATTCAGCCACTCTATCTTTTTTTTTTTCCATTGGGGAATTGGAGAAGGGGAACAGTGTTGGGAATTGGGGAAGGGGAACAGCCAAGTTGTTGTCCTTCAGTCTTAGTTGTGGAGGGCATAGCTAGCTCAGCTCCAAGTCTAGTCACAATCCAGCCGCCCATCAGTGCTTGCTGTAGCTCAGTTCATGGTGCCGTGTTCAATCTTAGGTGTGAGTGGGCATAGCCCACCATCCCATGAGGGAGTCAAACCGGTAACCCTGTTGTTAAGAGCACATGCTCTCACCAGCTGAGCCATCCTGCCTCCTAGTTGGCAGCACAGCAGCAGCTCAGCTTGGGCGCAGCTCACTGGCCCATGTGGGAATTGAACCAGTGACCCTGTTGCTCAGAGCTCGTGCTCTTAACCAACAGAGCCACTTGGCTGCTCAAGGCACTCTATATTTTGATTACAGCATTTAATCCATTTACACTTAAAGTAATTATTGATAGATATGTAGTTATTGCCATTTTATTATTCACATTTTTGATCTTCCTTGTTTTCTTCTTTTTAAACATTTCTTGTAATATTGGTTTTGTAGTGATGAAGTCCTTTAGTTTTTCTTGCCTGGAAAGCTCTTTATCTATTCTTTGGTTCTAAATGATAGCTTTTCAGGGTAGAGTAATCTTGGTTGTAGGTCCTTGCTTTTCATCAGTTTGAATATTTCCTGCCAATCCCTTCTGGCCTGCAGTTTCTGTTGAGAAATTGGCTGACAGTTATGGGAGCTCCCTTGTAGGTAACTAACTGCTTTTCTCTTGCTTTTAAAGATTCTCTCTTTGTCTTTAACTTTCCATTTTAATTATGATGTGTCTTAGTGTGGGCCTGTTTGGGTTTATTTTGTTTGGGACTCTGAATTTCTTGGGCTTGTATAATCTATTTTCTTAACCAGGTTAGGAAAGTTTTCCATCATTGTTTCTTCAAATAGATTTTCAGTTCCTTGCTGTCTTCTTCTCCATCTGGTACCCCTATAATGTGAATGTTGGTACACTTGATGTTGTCCCAGAGGCCCCTTAAACTATCCTCATTTTTTGGATTCTTTTTTTCTTTTTGCTGTTCTGTTTGGGTGTTTTCTGCTACTTTATTTTCTAAATCACTGATTCGATTCTTTGCTTCATCTAATCTACTGTTGATTCCCTGTGATGTATTCTTCATTTCTGTCATTGTATTCTTTATTTCTGACTTTATCTTTGTTATGTTTTCTATCTTCATTTTTATGTTTTCTATCTCTTTACTTAAGTTCTCTCTGAGATCATTGATATCCTTATAGTGTTTGGAACCCTGTGTATGGTAGATTGCTTGTCTCCATTTTTTTTAGTTCTGTCTCTGGAGCTTTGTTCTGTTCTTTTACTTGGGACATGTTGCTTTGTCTCCCCATTTTGGCTGCCTCCCTGTGTTTGTTTCTATTATTAGGTAGGGCTGCTATATCTCCCAGTGTTAATAGAGTGCTTATGTAGTAGGTATCCTATGGGACACAGTGGTGCAGTCTCCCTGGTCACCAGAGCTGGGTGCTCCAGGTGAGTCCCTTGTATGGGTTGTGTGTGCTCTCCTATTATAGTTGAGCCTTGGTGGCTGTTTGCACATCAACAGGAGGGATTGACCCTCAGGTTGATTGGTTGTGAGGACTGGCTTTGACTACAGTGGGGGAGTGTTGGTGCTGGGGCTGACCCTACAGAGCAGGGTTTGCTTTAGTGGGACTCTGGTGCCTACCTAGTCTTCCCTTTGAGTGTGTTGCCTTTGGAGGTAGCTGGATGATGATCTGGCTCTGTCTGAAGCTGGCCATTGGGCATGCCAGCCCCGGGGCCTCCTAAGAGGGAACCTGCAGCAGACCAAGTTAAGCTGCAGCCTGTGCCCTTTCTGGGGCCATCTAGCATGAGCCACAAGGCAACCCACAGATGACCACCACCTGTGCTGGGCTTGGAGGTACCTTGAAAGGCCAAGCCACAAACTGAAGCTGGCTGCCACTAGTGCTGAGATTAGGGCTGCTCAACAAGAGGTACAAAACATGTCAAAGCCCGGTGCTGCTTGTTTGGTATTTGTGAACCTTTAAGACATTTTTATGAAAGTTCGTAGCATGAGCCAAGCAGGAGGTTTGTATGGAAAAGTTACTGAAAGTGGCTTGGTTGTGTTTAAAAGTTGGGTGGGGTGGTGACTCCAGGAATTGCTAGAGTAGGGCAGACAAAAGGTGATAGCCAGTTTGATGGAGACTCAGAAATGGCATCAGCCTTGGTCTGCATACAGGGAGAGGGGAGGACTCAACACAGAAACAATGAATCCCGCCAGCTTCTCTAACCTGTAGAAAGCTGTCTGTCCAGCCTTGGCCATGAAGCCATACAATGCAGTTCCTGTCCATATGTCCCTGGCACCTTTTGAGCCTCTGCCTCAGCACTGGAGCTCAGAGCAGGTGAGTCTGTCAGCAAGTAGTTAAGGAGTGGTTCCTTTAAGAGGAAAAATGAGAGTGCAACCAGAAGTTTTGAAGACTTCTTTCCCTGGCACTGGAATCATGGGCTGGGGAGCCTGGCATGGGGCTGGGAGCCCTCGCTCCTACAAGGAGGTACCTCCAGAGTTGAGATATCCTTCACAATTTTTAATAGTCACATGTGGGTGTGGGACCAGCCTGTTCTGTGTCTCTACCCCTCCTACCAGGCTCAAGGTGGCTTCTTCTGTATATCCATAGTTGTAGGGCTTTGGTTCAGGTAGACTTCAGGTGATTCTCAATGATGGTCATTCTGTAGTTTAGTTGTAATTGATGTGGTCCTAAGAGGAGGTGAGCACAGCATTTACCTACTCTGCCATCTTGACTGGAAATCCTCCACCAATCTTTCTTGATGCCCATTGTGTCTTAAGTATTCTGCTAGGGACTAGGGACATAATGGTAACAAATACCCAGACTGTGCCCTTGAGAAGCCCTCAGTCTGGTAAGGTAACTTGATGTGGAGACCAACAGTGGTGCTGGAGGTTAGAGAAGACAGTAATAGAATTGTGTGAAAGGAATAGAAGTTGTCCAGAGGTGGAAAGGGTTATATGTTCGAGGAAGTCAGTTAAGAAAGACTCTAATGGGGGGAGGGGGGGTCTGTCTAAGCTGGGTTTTGAAGAATGAGTAGGAGCCTTCTAGGGCCCACACAGACATTTCTTGGCTGAGGAAACTGCATGGGTAAAGATCCGTAGACCTAGCTTGTCTGAAGGAATTCAAGTATTTTGTTTTAGTGCAGGCAGCCATGGAGTGAAGGGCAGATTAGAGATTTCAGGCCAGTTGCTTCACTTGAGTTTCTGTAATCTTTGGGCTTGCTGATAAAACTGAGTGAGTTGTTCATTGATTTCCCACAGAACATGAACTCAAGGGTGGTCAAAGTGGGAGTGTCCATGATGCTTTGCCAACTTCAAGGTGGAGAGGGCACCTGCAATTGGAGCACAGATGGCCCTTCTACTGGCTGCAGCTCAAGCCCCACCCCCTTTCCCAGCACATAAACACCCAGTGTAGCTGAGTCATAACTGGGTGGGAAGGGAAGCTTTGCACGCACAAGTTGGCAAAGACTAGCACACACTGCTGAAAGGGAGCCTCAGAGGAGAGGATCTTAGAAGAAGACAGCCATGGACCTAATCCCAAGCTTTTCCACAGAGACCTGGGTTCTCCTGGCTACCAGCCTGGTGCTCCTCTATCTGTGAGTAACTGTCAAATTTGTGTGTCCTCTGTAACCTTGGACCTGGGGAGTTAATCAGGCCCCCCTTTCCCTTTTCTGTTTTGAAGATCAAACATTTATTGAAGGGGAAGTTGCTTAAGTGTTGGGGCTACAAATATCAATGGAGTTATTACTGATCTTGTTTGAAGGAGTATTGCCTCCCTCCCACTCCAAATCCTAATTTCTGTAGCCTGGAGGGTTTAGTGACATTATTTACTCCTTGGGATGATATGATTGACTGACAGTTTGGATGGATCTTCTAGACTAACTAACTAGAATTTAGAAGAGGCAGATGAAAAACAACTGGCTTCTGTGCAGTGAGGGATCCCTGAGGCAGGAGGAGTGGCCTGGGGTTTTGTGTCATTACGTTCACTTTCCAAGTTCTGTGTCTACTGCAAGAGATGTGCAGAAGAATTGGCCCCTGTGTGACTAGGTTGGTTCCTGCTCCCCTCCCTCCCACTGCCTGGCATCATTTATGCAAAGCATCACAATGCACCCCAGATTTCATGGGGGTTGAAGACTGCCCCACCCTTCTCTTCAAAGTTGGCTCTTCCCTCTTTCCTGTGTCCCTCCCCTGGTACCACCTCCTAGGACTCATTCCCACACTATGTAATAGGCAGAAATATTTACCCCTAAATGAAAATCATCGAGTAGGGAAACTTGGCAGTAATCATGAAATTGTATTCTTTTCTTTCACCTTTTCCTTCCAGTCTTTGGGGAGGGTCAGCATCAGTGTAGATATTAATTTTTTCCCCTAATATGAAAGCAGCTAACAGCTTGCAAAGCCATGAAGCGACAAGCCAATTTGGATTTAATTCCC
>NW_017731371.1:7318608-7321520 GCF_001890085.2 Hipposideros armiger
CCCCGCTTAAGTTACAGTACACGCAGATGAATCACACCATTTAGCAGAAGAATTCCTTCAAGGGTGGGATTCCTGGCATCATGGAGCAGGTTGGGAGAGGAACTTTTTTGACGTATCCTATTTGACCTCTACTTCAATTTCAGTTTCATGAAGGGTAGAAAATCATGATGACATGTGTATAGAAAATATAAACTTTGCTTAAATTTTTTGAAAGAATTGTTACGAATTCAGGGTATTGTGGCAACATATTTTGTCTGGTGAATTTTTAAAATTAATCGACACAGATTAATTTCATTTTATTTAATACCAGATTTTTTTTTAAATAACAGATAAGACTGTTTTCAGCATGTTTTTTCTGAAGAAAAAAAAAAGGGCTGTTGGTTCAGAATTTGTGGCCACAAAGGTGTGTAAATAACCTTACCCTTCTAGAATAATGTCAGGAAATGAGTCTAGTGTATAAATATATACGTCTGTGACATAGATTGTATATGTGTTTTTAAATATACCTGCCCAGCCAGTTATTTTAATCTCACATTGCAGATGAGTAAGTGAGAGTGTGAACCAGTGATCATAAGAGAGCTTCCAGGCAGCAGTCTAAATGGGTATTTTTCCCAGTTACTTCCGGGCCTGGTTCCACAGTAGGTCACTCACAGGGCAATAGGGTAGGCATGTCATTTGCTTGAAGTCTGAGGACAGAGACACCATCTAAATCACAGTGTGTGTGGTCTGTCAGTAAGGCTGTCACTAGATACTGTAACCACTGGATAAACAATGCTGTAGCCTTAGAAGACACTGATACAGCCAAGAGTCAGAAGCTGCAGAGTAGACAGTATCCTCTCACGCCCACACAATGTAAATACACTAGAAATGATTGGTTTTATTGTTAGCCCCTTCATTTGCACCAAAAGCAGTATAACCCTACCAAAAAGAAGGAAGCTGGATAGAAACTGAAGGGTTCACTCAGCCCACCCTCTGCCTTGTTGTGGAACCATGTCAGTTTAGACATTAGATCTTCTCTTGGGATCAATGTTGCTGACACATTCAATCAATTGCTTAGTCTCACTTGAGAGTTTATGTAACAACTTGAAAGTTCAGAAGCAGAAGCTGGTTTAATTGATCTGCCATGGTTGCATGGCAAAGGAAGGAACTGGAATGGCATGAACCGAGAGCACACTGTTTTTGACAGTCAGTGCTCACATTTCTACCAACTTTCTGAAGGAATGATTCAAGCATCCAGCTGTGGTTGGCCGTACTGCCTCCATTGTGCCCTTCAGCACAAGTCCTTTCATGCAATTTTTTGGGTTTATTTCATCACGTATTATAAGATTTGCTGGAGTTGTACAAAATATTTTGAACCTGTATTGCCTTAAAAGCTAACCTCCAAAGAAGTGGAGACAAGGTCTTAATTAGACTCTGGAACATTTTATGGTTACTTAATTTATGTTGTATGATGTGTCTTTTGCTATCAACAGGAAGGTACCAAAGTTCGCAAGGCCACCCACCTTTCAGCTGGAAGCATTGTAGGGTATGTGGGATAATTATACAGAGCCTTATTTCAGCCATAATCCCCTAATTTGACTCTGTGGGGTTGGCCTTGTAGGTCTAGCAGCTTCACAGTTAAAATGGTTGCCAGCGGCCTCTTTCCACTCCCCCCTCTCTTCCTTCTCTACTCTACCATCCCTCAGTAACACCACAGGGGGAAGGCTTGCAAGGATCCAGAGCCCCGAGCTGTGGAACTCCACATATAACACATGAAAGATCAATTACAGGCAGGCTCACCATAGGAAGCAGCAGCCTTAATGGGATTTTGAGACAGCTGACACACAGAGCCAGTAAGCTAACTGCATGGTGACTGGCCATCTTGACAAACTGCGTGAGCCTGGCTCTGCATAGCAAGTGACCATCACAGGCTGGAGGACCAGATGCCACCAGGGGGAGAATGGTCTGGAAATGGATTATTAGTCATTGGTTCCTTTACAGAGTTTCATTCAAGGCACATATGGGACAATCATTCTTCTCTAGAGCACAAGTCACCAAAATGTCCTGAGAACATGGACTTGGGTGTAGCTGAAAGGCACTCACATTTCTATGAGGACAATAGAAGCCTTGAACACTGCTTTCATTCTGTAGAAATCAATACACTGTGGCTATTCCAAGGCCTCTGTGTGATGATATATTTAAGAAGAACCAGATCCTAAAACAGGGTCAGGCACTACAGGAAAGGACAAGCGTAGAAGTCACAGAGCGAACTGTAAGAACTATGTCTCGGTGGGCTCCCAGTAACTCTCAGTTATTGATGGATGCAGTTAAGCAAAATCTCATCATCAGAGCAGAAACACTTTTTTCCTTTTTCTACCTAGAATTAGAATTTCCAAAATCATGGAAGTGTCAACTTGTTAAATAAGCATGAGTGAATTTTCTGGAAGAAGTCCAGCCTGAACCTCTTGGGAGCCCTTTAATGTGGAAGCATTTCTCAAACATTAGCTCTAGGATTAGGGCCCTGAAGTCTTCATCTCCCTCTGGCTAATCATCATTACGTTTTTTTTAAAGATTTTTATTAGGGAATTGGGGGATGGGAACAGCGCTGGGGAATTGGGGGAAAGTGAACAGAAAAGTTGCTGTCATTTTGTTCTTCAGTCTAGTTGTGGAGGATGTTGTTTCACTGGCCCAAGTTGGCACCAACATTGCGCTCTTCCCGGGAGAGGCAGATCAGTCGCCGGCTTCTGGACGGCTGCTCATGATGCCTGCTGGCCGCTCATGCTGGCTGCTGGCTACACACGGTAGCCCATGGCAAACCACTGCAGCAGAGGTTGTAGCCTACACCATTGCCAGCGACTCATGGCAGCCCAGCTCCAGGTTGAGCTGTTGTTCAGCATCTTAGCTGTAGAGGGCAGTGTCACTGGCCCTCATAT
>NW_017731371.1:7323585-7326824 GCF_001890085.2 Hipposideros armiger
CAAAAGTATGGAAATATGTGGGGGTGAGTATACTGGAACTCTCCATTGGATAGACTTGCTGATGTACTGAGACTCCCCACATCATGGTGTTTAAGACAATGTCAGCCTATAGTCTTGTAAAGCTTTTGGAAGCTATTCCTCCAGGGATCTGATATGTCACCAGGTGTCCGGGTCTACATTCTGAATCAAGCTGGAGAGGTGCAGGTTATCACTACTCTCCAGCTTTGATGGCCCAGGGACTCCTGACATCACTCTCTGTCCAGTGGTTGATCATTGCCCTCTTCTCCATTCTTCCTTCCTTAGGTCACCTTTGATTGTATAAAATGCATTAATTCAGACTTTCTAATATGGTCATAAATGCATGTCATTTCTCCCTTCCCACATGATTTGCTGTTAACCAGATAAATTGGATTTGTTATGTCCTTTTGAAAAAGGGCTGTGGGTATAGGTACACAGAATGGGAAACCATTTCTGCTGAGCTGTTTTCATTTTCTTCATAAGTAATGAAGTTTGAATTTTTGAAATCATTTTAAACCAAGACTTTTCAATAGAAATTTAGTTTAGCAAGTATCGCTTTATCTACCCTATTCTCCTAACTTTGAAGAGATGTAGCATATTTCCAAACCACCTTCTTCCCTGGTGGGCTGATGGGCTTGAGGATTTTATGAGTGGCCTCAGCCAGTTACAGCAGCTGTTCCCCTTCGGAGCTGCTGGAGGTGTGGTGAGAGCAGCGGGAGGGGTGTAACGTGGTGCTTGTATGCTAGAAGCAAGTGGGGGAAGGCTTTATCTCTCTGTACTGGTCATTTTCTGAGTGCTATCTCATTAAATTATATCACTGCTTCAACACTAAATGTACTCCTCACCCACCTAAAGCTTCTGAGTTTTAGAAGAAATTTTGGAAATGGGCAACATCGAGTGCAATGGTTCTCATCCATTTTTTTTTTGTATTAGTTTCAGGTGTACAAAGTAATGTAACAGACATTTATACCCCTCACAAAGTGATAACCCCCTCCCCCAATCTACTATTCCTCTGAGATCATATATAGCTGCTATAGTTCCACTGAGTCTGTACTCCATATCCTCTGTGTGTGTGTGTGTGTATATATATATATATATATATAAACTTACATTTGACATTCATTATTATTCAGCTTCACTTCAGGTGGACACTCCAGTAATCAGGAATCTACACCATCCATGAAGTGGTCTCCCTAATAAGACAAGTGTCTATCTGATACCCTACAAAACTTTTACCAAACTATTGATTATATCCCCAAACTGGCTTTCATTCCCCATGGCAATCTTGCTGACTGTATTTTTTTTTTTTTTGTAAGCTGAGCCATCCTGCCACCTGTTGGCAGCTCAGCGGTTGCTCAGCTCAGGCTGAGAATCGAACCGCTGTTGCNAGCGACTCATGGCAGCCCAGCTCCAGGTTGAGCTGTTGTTCAGCATCTTAGCTGTAGAGGGCAGTGTCACTGGCCCTCATATGTGGGATCCGAACAAGGGACCTACGGTGTCCCAAGCCAGCTCTTAACCAATGCGCCACTCGGCCGGCCCTCATCATTACCTTTTGTGGGTCTCCCAGTGGAAGTGAGAAAGGAGATGATGAGTAAATGTAATTATTGCTGTTGGAATTGCTGATGTTACTTATCACCTACATGCTACCTCCCTAGCTTGGCTGTTCCAGTTCTGAGTCAGTGACTCGCCAGCCCCAGCACCTACTCTATAATCCCTGGTTTTCTCTTTTACTTTATAGATATGGGACCTCTACACATGGACTTTTTAAGAAGCTGGGAATCCCTGGGCCGACACCTCTGCCTTTTTTTGGAACTATTCTGGGCTACCGTAAGGTGAGTGGTATTTGGGCTTTTCATGGTTACAGATCCCAGCTGAGCTCCATCGTCAAATGACCTCCTCAGGAGGAAGTTCTGAGGTGTCACACTTTCCAGAAAGGGTATAATATGCCCCATGCAGCAGCGGGCCAGGTTTACCCCAGGGCTCTGTTGTCAGCTGTTAGGAGCCTCAGGTTTTGCCCCAATCGGACAGCAGAGCTCTCTGGCTGGTTCAGCACCGGACTTGCTGTTCCGACTTGGTGCATCATGAGAAGGATTTTCTTGCAGCCAGCTGCAGGTTCCCAGAAAGGCATAATCGTACTTAGTATTAGGTGAAAAGCATGAAGGGGGTGACTGGGAGTGCCTCATCACATTTATACGCTAGGGTCAAACTTCCTGTTCATAGCATAAGCTCCTGATACATTTTTTGTTTTCCTCCTCCTGGATACCTTTGAAACTTCAGTGTATTAGGCAGCCCAACTGTTCACCATCAGGTAATTTGTATACTTGAATTCTCTGAGAACTACAAAATCCCTGTAGTTATATCCGTGGCTCTAACTCACCCTTTGCTCCCCATGATGACTTTGGGGGACTTGAGAGCTGGAACAAGAGCTTTCTGCTTTACTTCTCTGCCCTCAGAGGAGGCACCCTATGGGTGAGTCTGAGCAGGGTGCGGGTGTAACTGAGACACGATAGGGGTTGTCTATCGACTTCAGATAGTTAACCTCTAAATAAGTTGTTTGGGTTTTTTTAAAACAAGAGAAGAATTACTTATATGAAATCACTAGAAAGGAGATTGACAAAATTATTAAACATTGAATTTAACTGAATGGAATATACTAGTTGACACGTGGACTGTGGATTTTGGTGCAGTCTTTGTGGTTGATCCGGTCCTTATCTACACCCATAAGGCCAGAAGCCTTGCATGCAGGCTGCTCTCTGCCCCAGATTTCCTTTCCCGCAGACCAGAGGCTTGTTTCTCAGATCCTAATTCTCCCAACTGAGGTCTTCAGTGCTTCTATTAGTCTAAGAACCTCCCATACGTTTTCCCTCTGAAAAAAACAATAATTTCCTTTCCACCATGCCCAGATCAACTCCTTATAGAGACTCCCCTAGACCCACATTTCTGGGACCTTCTTTTGCACAGTTATAACATCTAATATCACAGCTGAAACTTAGCAATGGGAAGATTTGTTTTTTAAGTGACAGAGATGAAAACTCAGAGCAAGTGTGTTAATTTGCTCTGTCCTGATGGAGTCGTGCCATCTCTCCATCTTTTCCTTGTTGAGCTGGAAAACTGGAAAGCAAATCCACTTAGTCATTCATGCATTCCCTCACTCAGTTTCTCTCTCAACAAACATGTCTTACATTTATTTAAATCTACTAGAATAAAAGAGGTCACTGGTG
>NW_017731371.1:7328604-7337896 GCF_001890085.2 Hipposideros armiger
ATCCTGCCACCTGTTGGCAGCTCAGCGGTTGCTCAGCTCAGGCTGAGAATCGAACCGCTGTTGCTCAGAGCTCACACTCTTGAGTGAGCTCTTAACCACTGAGCCACTCGGCCAGCCCTTGATTGTGCTTTTTAATCCCCTCACTTCTTCCTCATCCCCACTCCCCTCCCATCTAGCAACCCTCAGTTTTTTCTCTGTGTCTCTGGGACTGTTGATGATTAGTTTGTTCATTAATTTTGTTGCTTAGAGTCCACATATAAGTGAGATCATATGGTGTTTTTCTTTCTCCGTCTGACTTATTTCACTTAGCATAATGTTCTCTAGGTCCATCCATTTTTATTTGTGAACACAAAACCATTTGAAATCCTCTGTAAAGTCAAAGAGAGAATAGGTAAGTCTTGTGGAAAATCTTCCATTTTTTTTCTAGCTAATGCAACTGATTTATAGTTAAAAAAAAACAAAAACAAATTCCGGAGGGCAGTGTAATTATGGTAAACCAGGAGATCAGGCCAAATGGGATGTGTCACGAAGAAAGAGTCCCCATTGCAAGGTACATGTGTCAGAAGTGGGCTTGTCCTGCTGCTAACAGATGTCACTTACAAGGAGCCCAAGGCCCATGGGAGACCCACATATAGAATCAAAATAAACAAGAAAGAGAGAATTTTAAAATGAATTATACATTCTCCTCTTTATTTTATTTTTTTATTAAATTATTTTTTATTATGATATACACATTTTTTAGAATTAGTTTCAGCTGTACAACAGAGTGCAATAGTTATACTTTTTACCCCTCGATGTGACAACCCCCTCCCCCATCTCCTCTTTATTTTTAATTGCTTTGTCCTTTTCTTAAACATTTTTCTAACCTTGATTCTACCCAGAACTTCTCTTTAATAGTTAAAATAATATTTCCTTTAAGAAATTGTAAACTACTCAACAAACTTTAGAAAATAAAGCAAAGTAATCAATCATGTCCCTATTATATCTTTTTGGACATTCCCAGTCTGTTTCATTTGCAGATACATTTTTACATATTTGTGATCTATATATCTACAGTTTTCATCTATCTATTGATAATATGAAGTCATATGCTTTTTTCATGTTTTTGATATATCTTTAAAAGTATATATTTTAATGACTGAATGGGTGGACTTTCCTTATTTATTTTTTATTCTCAGATCATTTACTAGACTTTACCTATTTATTAACCTAACTTCATGTTTGATAATAAGGTATTTTAACATATAAAAATTATGGAGAATGATACAGGAAGTGCCCATGTACACACCACCCAGACTTAACAAATGCTCTAATGTTACTTCTGACCATGACCTCTAGGAATATGGATCATGTAACATCAAAGGAAAGTTTGGACTTCCAGAAGTGGCTCCATCTGCAGATATTGGCTTTTATATTTAATCAACTCTGTTTTTCCAACACAGGTTCTATGATGGTCGACAGCCTGTGTTGGCTGTCACAGATCCAGACATGATCAAAACAGTGCTTGTGAAAGAATGTTATTCTGTGTTCACAAACCGGCGGGTAAGCATCCATTCTTTTTTAATTTAAAATTTTATTTATTTTTAATTTTGAAATAATAATAGATTAACAGTAAGTTGCCAAAAAAAAAAATCCAGGAAGGTCCCATGTCATGTACCCTTCATTCTGTCTCCCCCAATGGTAATATCTTATATACCATTGGTAATATCTTATACACCAAAGTAGGAAACTAACATTGGTGCTATCCAAAGAACTTATTCAGATTTTATCAGTTTATGTGCACTCACGTGTGTGTGTGTGTCTCTATAAAATTTTGTGATATATGTAGCTTTGTGTAACTACCACCGCAATGAAGATACAGAGCTGTTTCATTATCATAAGGCTCTCACTATTCTTTTATAGTCATAGTGTGTACCTTATCTTTTCCTTTTATTAGGGTTTTTAGCAGAGCAAACCTTTTTTTTTGTTGTTGTTGTTGTTTTTTTTTTTTTAAAGATTTTTATTGGGGAATTGGGGGAAGGGGAACAGACAAGTTGCTATCCTTTTGTTCTTCAGTCCAGTTGTGGAGGACGTCGCTTCACTGGCCCAAGTTGGCACCATCATTGCGCTCTTCCCAGTCGAGGCAAATAAGTCGCCGACTTCTGGACGGCCGCTCATAGCGGCTGCTGGCCACACACGGTAGCCCATGGCAACCCACCTGCCATTGCCAGCAAATCAAGGCAGCCCAGCTCCAGGTCGAGCTGTTGTTCAGAATCTTAGCTGTAGAGGGCAGTGTCACTGGCCCTCATATGTGAGATCCGAACCAGGGCCCTGTGGCATCCCAAGCCAGCTCTTAACCAACGCGCCACTCGGCTGGCCCCAGAGCAAACATTTTTGACACCGATTTATCAATTCTTTTTATGGGTTGTGTCTTTAGTGCCAAATCTTTAAACTCTTCACCTAGCCCTGGGTCCTGAAGATTTTCTCCTATTTTTCTAAATGTTGTATAGTTTTATGTTTTACATTTAAGACTGAGATCCATTTTGTGTTAATATTTGTATAAGGTGTGAACTTTAGGTCAAGGTTTTTTTCATTTCTTTCTTTCTTTCTTTCTTTTTTTTGCCTATGATGTCTAATTGTTACAGCACCATTTGTGAAAAGGCTAGCCTTCCTCCTTGACTAGCTTTTGCATCATTGTCAAAAGTCATTGGGCCTATTTGTGGGGTTTATTTCTCATTTCCTGTTCTGTTCACTGATCTATGTATCTATCCTTCACCAATACCATGCAATCTTGATTACTGTAGCTATATATTAATAGTAAGTCTCAGCATGTAGAATGAGCCATCATTTTTTCATCTATCCTATATCCTTTGCCTTTCTATACAAAGTTAAAATAAGCTGATTTATGGTTATAAAAAGTTGCTGAGATTTTGATAAGAAAGAAAATTAATTATATAGATCATTTTGGAGAAAATATCTATATCATCATCAGACTAAGTGTTTCAATCTGTGAACACAGTATGTCTCTCCATTTATTTAGGTTTTCTTTGATGCCTTTTACCAATATTTTATAGTTTTCAGCATAAAAACCGTATATATATTTTGTTAAATTTACACCTATAGTATTTCATTTTCCTTGGAGTGATTGTAAATCATATTGTGTTTTCACATATTCATTATTATTGTATAGAAATGTGGTTGATTTTTATGTGTTAATCTTGTATCCTACAACCTTACTGAACTCATTTACTAGTTCTAGAGGTTTTCTTTTTATATCCTTTGAGATGTTCAACATTGACAATTATATCACTGAAAATAGGACACTTCTATTTTTTCCCTTTCAATCTGTATCACTTTTATTTCTTCTTCCTTTTTTATTTATTTTTTGTCTTCTTACTGCACTAACTAGGATTTCCAGTATCATGTTATATATGAGTGGTATCTGTGGAGATTTTGTCTTGTTCCTAATCTTAGGGGAAAGATTTCAGTCTTACTCTGTTTTAAAATTTTTATACATTTATTTTTGACAAATAAAAATGTATGTATATGTGAATAATGTGACATTTTGATGTATGGATACATTGTAAAATGATTCCCACAGATGAATTAACATATCCATCCCTTTCATAGTTACTTTTTTTCTTTCTGATTTGTGGTAAGAACACTTAAGATCCACTGTCTTAGCAAATTTCACATATACAATACAGTATTATTAATTATACTCACCATGCTGTATATTAGGTCTCCAGAACTTATTCATCTTATAACTAAAGGATTCCCTCTTACTATGGGTTTAACTATTTTTTTTTAGATTCCACATTTAAGTGAGATTATGTGATATTTGTTTTTCTCTGTCTGACTCAATTCACTTAACATGTTGTCATCCAGGTTCATTCATGTTGTTACAAATGTCAGGATTTCCTCCTTTTTTAAGGCTGAATAAAATTCCAGTACATAGACATAGACACACACACACACACACANCACACACAGACACACACACACACACACACACACACACACACACACACACACACACGAGGTGTGACAATTAAGTTTGTGAACTTGCCACCGTGTGCTTACATTGGCAGCACTGTACAAACAGCTTGGTAAGGTTTCATGATGTTGGTATATCAGTGTCTCACAGCTGTGTTTGTGTTGACATGTTTTGCTGAGTGGCATTGGTTATTGTTGTTGCGTGTTTTGTGTGCTACCACGTGAATGTCTGAGCTTGAATTAGAGCAATATACAAACATTAAATTTCTTAAACTTGACAAGAGTGGAAAGAAATCAGGGACATGTTAGTCCAAGTTTATGCAGATAATGCCATGAAGAAAACAGCAGTGTACAAATGGATTAAGTGTTTTTCTGAGGGCATAGAATGCATCACTGATGAAGAGAGGTCAGGGCGGCCAGTAATGAGTAGAACTGATGAAAATATTGCAAAACTTAATTGAATTGTGCGTCAAAATCATCGGCTGACTCTGAGAAGCATAGCAGACCAAGTAATCGATAGAGAAACAGTTAGGAAAATCTTAACTGAAAATCTTGGCATGAGAAAGGTATGTGCAAAAATGATCCCAAAGGAGCTCACCGAAGAACAAAAGTAAAGGAAGGTTGAAGTTTGCCAAGGCCTTTTGGAGACAAAAGATGATGTTTTGGGCCATGTTGTCACTGGTGATGAAACATGGCTGTACGACCCTGAAACAAAGCATCAAAGTGTACAATGGAATTCAGCAAATTCTCCACGACCAAAAAAGTTCCGTCAGTCTGAATAAAGAGTCTAAATGATGTTGCTAAACTTTTTTAATATCAGAGGGATTATTCATTATGAATTTGTACCAACTGTTAACCAAGTTTACAATTTGGAAGTGCTGAAAAGGCTGCATGAAAAAGTTAGACGAAAACAACCTGAACTTTTCACCAACAATTCATGGCTCTTGCATCACAACAATGCACCAGCTCACATGGCATTGTCTGTGAGGGAGTTTTTAGCCAGTAAACAAATGACTGTATTGGAACGCCCTTCCTACTTACCTGATCTGCCCCCCAATGACTTCTTTCTTTACCCAAAGATAAAGGAAATATTGAAAGGAAGATATTTGGATGACATTCAGGACATCAAGGGTAACATGACGACAGCTCTGATGACCATTCCCGAAAAAGTTTCAATATTGCTTTGAAGGGTGGACTAAGTGCTGGAGTCAGTGCATAGTTTCCTAAGGGGAGTACTTCAGGGGTGACTGTAGTGATACTCAGCAATGAGGTATGTAGCACTTTTTCTAGGATGAGCTTGTGAACTCAATTGTCAGAACTTTGTGTGTGTGTGTGTGTGTGTGTGTGTGTGTGTATACATTTACTACATTTTCTTTATCATTCATATGTCCACTTACATAGAAAGCTATTATTGATAGGTAACAATTTACTATTGCCATTTTGTTAATCCAGATATGTCATAGATCCTTTGTTCCATCTTCCTCTCTTCTTTATGTCTTTCTTTGGGGTTTGATTTTTTTATTGTAGTATGCTTTGATTTCTTCCTCGTCCTCTTTTCTATATCTACCATATGTTTTTGCTTTGTGGTTACCATGAAAATTATGATCAGGAAAAAGACAGGGATGCTGCTTCTCACCAATGTTATTCAACATAACAGTGAATTCAACATTGGAAGTTCTAGCCAGAGTAATCAGGCAAGAGGAAGAAATAAAAAGCATCTAAATTGGGAATGAAGAATGCAATTGTAACTTTTTGTGGATGACATGATTTATATACAGAACCCTAAAGACTTCACATAATAAACTATTAGAATAAATAAACAAATACTGTAAAGTTGCAGGATACACAATCAATGTATAAAAATCCATTGCATTCTTATATACTAAGGATGAAAGTTCAGAAAAAGAAATTAAAAAACACAAAACAATTCTTTTTGCAATTGCAACAAAAAGAATAAAATACCTAGGAATAAACTTAAAGGGTATGAAGGGCCTATACACTGAAAATTATAAGACATTATTAAACGAAATTGAAGAAGACACAAAAAAATGAAAGATATTCCATCTTCATGGATTGGAAGAATTAGTGTAGTTAAAATGGTCACTGACTCTTCTTCTACTTGACTGGGTCAGATCTTATACCTCTCTGTTGCTGGGTTTTTTTTGTTTTGTTTTGTTTTAGCTGAGCCATCCTGCCACCTTTTGGCAGCTCAGCTCAGGCCAGGCATTGAACTGCTGTTGCTCAGAGCTCAAACTCTTGAGCGAGCTCTTAACCAACTGAGCCACTGAGCCGGCCGGGCCCTCTGTTGCATTTTTTAGTTCAGTCATTGTATTATCCAGCTTCAAAATCTATTCTGTTCTTTTTTATGTTTTACATCTCTTTGTTGAGCTCTTTTTTTTCTGATTTTGTTAAATTTAAAAGAAACTAAATTTATTGAGGTAAAATTGGTTAATAACAGTACACAGATACCATACCATGTAGGACTATAGGGATCATGAAGAATCAGGGAACATGATACCAAATGATCTTGTTGAATTTTTTATCTGTGTTTCATTAGCTCTCTGAGCTTCTTTAGAACAAGTATTTTGAATGCCTTGTCAGGGCAATTTGTTGTCTTCTTTTCTGTGGGGTCTGTTACTAGAAGTTTATTGTGTTCCTTTGATAGTGTCATGTCTCCCTGATTCTTTGTGATTACTGTAGTCTTGCCATGGTGTCTGTGCATTTGAAGAAGCAGTCATGCCTTGCAGACTTTATCAACTAACTTCAGTAAAGAAAGACCTTTACATTTGAGGTGGAGCACACTGGATTATGCTGTGGCCCTTGGCCTAGGGTGCCAACGTGGGGATGTGTGGTCGCTCCAGGTCTGGGTGGCAATGTTGGTCAGGTAACTGGGTTTATCACATCACCAACTGCATGATCCTTGGCAGCAAGAGCTGTGGAGGGTCCACGGGGGCTGTAAGGACTGTTGGTGTATTTAACATCTCAACAAGGCCAGTGGTGAGGGACTGGGGCAGGCAGAAGTGGTGGCCAAAATTAATGGTATGCAAATTGTGGGAGCTAACTGCAGGCACACATGTGCAGTGGTAAAAGCAGGGGCCAATAGCAAGGATTGGGGCCAACTATGGGCACAACAGGTAGCTCAGATATCACAGGCTGTCAGTGTGCACTCACGTGGCTACAGTGGCTACCTACTGGCACATGCACAGCAGTGGGAGCTGGTGAATGGAGTTTAGGCTGAAAGCATACAGATGTGTGGCTGCAGGGGTTAGGTGTGGGCATAGGTGTCAGTGTAGTCCACTGATAAGAGTCAGGGCTGGCTCCAGGCACCTGAGCAGCAGCATGAGCCTCGGCTGGTGCTATGTCCATGGCCAGCCACACAGGCTGGCTGTTGGCACGGATCCTGAGGCTAAGGATGTTAGTAGTGGCACTAGTTTGGGCAGCTCTGGTGGGAATGGAGTGTGGTGGAGCAGGAGTCAGGCCCCTGGAGTCTGCAAATGAAAAAACCTGTGGGGCTATCAACAGCAAAGTCTGCAGGAGATTCACAGCAGCTGTGCTGGTTGTTGGCGTCTTCTGTAGAGCAAGTCACAGATAATCATGGTCACGCTGGCCTCATGGCTGATATTGGTAGTTACTGCTCTTCTTCTTTGTTCTGAGCTGTCTCTCAACTTATCTTCTACGCCATAGAGTGGGTGTAGTGAAATCAAAGCAGGTCATTTGTGCACTGCCTTGGAATGCCGGGGGAAATTGTCACTCACCCCTGTTTTTTTCTCAGCAAGGGGAAGTCTTTCAGGCTGGGGAGTTTCCTCTTGGCACTGAGCTGTGCTGGTCTGGGGGATGAGATGATGTCGGCACAGTAAAACTATGCTCTTTATTCATTTTATATATTTATTCTCAGGATTTTTGCTTCACTCTGTTTCTGGTCTTGTTAAGTGAACTCCTGAGGTCTCCCAGACCTATATTTGTTTCTGAATAGCTGTCTAATTGTTGTTCTCTGTGAGGGTGATGGAAGCTGCAGTCTCCTACTCCACGATCTTGGTGATGTCATTCCAGGAAATTATCATTAAATGTGACGTTAGCTGTAGTTTGTTTTGTAAATGCTCTGTATCAAATTGAGGAAGTATCCCTTTTTTTTAAGTTGGTGGGTTTTTATCATGAATATGTATTGGAGATACTCACTTTAAAGCAAAATATTGTGTTGGAAAATGGAAGAAAGTCTCAAGCAGGCTGACTTCATAGGCTGGTTCCAAGATGAGAAATAGAATGACCTCTTTTTTTCCTTCTATCCCTGGTAGAAAATGTAAGGAAAAAGGATTTTCATGTAATTGTATTATTTTTTTCAGAATAACAAATATTCTTATATGTAAAGTTTAACTACTATTTTATAAAAAGTTACCATATTAACACATCACTTTTTCAAGTTGCTACTGCTATAGAGATAAGTAAAGATAGAACTGGTCTAAAGCAACATAGAGTTTGCCTTGGCTATCTGGCTATCTGCCAACAATCCCTTTCTAGTCTACTCAGCCCTGGAGGATATACTAGAACTTACTCCTTTCTATTCTTCTGGACGAGCAGTTTCCTTACCATATTGATGATTTGCATTGAAAAAGAGATTGGAATACAATTGCCTAATACCATATCAGGTGGCTGGATATCTCCTCTGCCCTCACAAGACACTAGACGTTAGGGATAAGTATTTATTGAGTATCTAGCATAGATCCTGCTACTAAGTAGACGCTCACTAAATATTTGTTGAACAACTGTTGCCCATTTAACAAATATTCTACAACTGTTGAGACCTTCAAAATTTATATAGAGCAAAATGTCTTTTGCTTTCAACCCTAGTCTACTGGCCCAGTCGGCTTTATGAAAAATGCCATCTCTCTGTCTGAGGATGAAACTTGGAAGAGAATACGAACATTGCTGTCGCCAACCTTCACCAGTGGAAAGCTCAAAGAGGTAAGAAAATAAGAGGACTTTTAATTAGAAACTTAAAGAATGCATCTGGGAATAGACTCAGAGATATAGAAAAAAAACCTGTTGGTTGTTAGATGGGAGAGGGGAGGGCATGGGGGAGAAGGCGAAGTGATTAGAAAGTGCAAATTCATAGACACAATATAGTCATGGGGGTATGAAATACAAAATGTGGAATATAATCAACCATGTTGTAAAGATTATGTAGTGTGCCAGATGGGCACTGGGCTTATCAAGGGGATCACTTCATAGACTGTGTAGATACTTGACCAATGCACTGTACAACTGAAGCTGAAGTAGAATAATATTGTATGTCAACTATAAGAAATTATATATATGTATT
>NW_017731371.1:7337981-7346075 GCF_001890085.2 Hipposideros armiger
AGTCATGATGCATTTTTGCAACAAAAACATAAAAAAAATACATCATGACTTTTCCGACAACCCAATATATAATCATGGGATGTGGAGTATAGCATAAGGAAGATAGTCAATGATATTGTAACAGTTATATAAGATGTCAGAGGGGTGGTAGCTTGGGGGAGAGGGGCTATCACTTTGTGAGGGGTGACTATTATGTTGCTTTGTACACCTAAAACTAATAAAATAAAAAAATAATAAGAAAAGAATGCATCTGGGGAAAGGTAGAAAATAAGGTAGTTTCTTTCCAACGAGTAGTAGCCTGCTGAATTTGAGCTTCCAAATATGGTCTTTTACCATAGTGCTAGAAGTGACATTAGAAAGTGTCACTTACTGTTCCATCGTCTTGAAAGCCAGGCCCTTCTAGGACTTGAGTAGTTGCATTTAACTTCGAGTGTTGTACTTTGTGTCTAGATGTTACCCATTATTGACCAGTATGCAGATGTGCTGGTGAAAAACCTGAGAAATGAAGCAGAGAAAGGGAAGTCCATCAACTTAAAAGAGTAAGTAGCAGTGCAGCTGCTGGGATTCTTAGCTCTGACATGGAGTTGAAATTCCCACTGTTGATTAACTCTAGCAGCCTGGAGAGAAATCTCTTCTATGTACATGAGCCAAGATGAATATGTCTGCTTAAGTGTCCTTGTATACTCTGGAAGACAAAAGTTTAGAAAGAAAAAAACATGATCTTACCCAAGTTTTGAGTGTAGACGTTATGGAATAGTGGCAGGGGAAGACACTTGGTACATACATGCGTATTGGCAGGCAGTGGGGAGGGTAGGAAACTTACAATGTGGAACTTGCAACAACTTAAAAACCGCTTCATGATTTTCTGAGTATACCAGCAAAATACTACATTTTAAATCTTATCACCACTTCTCCTTGCTTCAGTCTCAAAAAAGAGAAGGTCCATGCTGGCTGAGTGGCTCAGTTGGTTAAGAGCTCCCTCAAGAGCTTGAGCTCTGAGCAACAGTGGTTCAAGTCCTGGCCCAAGCTGAGCAGCCACTGAGCTGCCAATAGGTGGCAGGATGGCTCAGCTAAAAAAAAAGAAGGTTCTGTACACACCATGGGTAGGATGACCATATCATTTCTTGTCTAAACTAAGATATTTTTTAATTATGCAAGAATAATAGGTGTAAACTGGGAAAACTGGGGACATGTGATCAGTTACCTATGGGATTTCCCCAAACTGATTTAGGAGAGATTTATTATACATTTTTTTTAAACAAGGAACATTCTTAATTCTTACAGTTTTACAGAAATGAGTCTGCCCTCAGGGGAATCTCAGATCACTGGAGGTGAGAGTGGGTCTTTCAAGAGCCTTAGCAGGGGTGTAGAGAAGGAAGGATGGCATTCTTGGCAACTCAGACCAGGGTGCCATTGCTCTGTAATGTGCTGAAGAGGGATCAGCTCAGTATAGACACTGTGGTGACATAAGACCCAGATCAATGTTGCCTTTTTTACTCCACTAGGAAGAATTAATTTTTGTACCCTTTGTCCTGCTCACAGTACAGCTACTATTGCCCATACTCAGAACACACTACTGTAATTTGTCAGATTATGGGTCTCCACCCCTATGCGACTGATCTTCCTGAGGTCGCAGGTGGGTCTAACTTGTTATAGTGTCCACAACACCCCCAGCACAGGGCCATCTATATCAGTAGCACCTGATAAACACTTCATGCATGAGTGTGACAAGACCATAGACTCAGATGATCCAGCAGATGGTTGTGGCAGCGTGTAGCTCTTTACCTGTCTTTGCCTGAGCGTAGGAATTTACATGCTCTTCTTTCTGCAGCTGTTGGATAAGGATGGCAAAGAGGTGCTGATTCTAATTTTCCATGTCTGCCTTTCTCTACTCAGTGTCTTTGGGGCCTACAGCATGGATGTGATTACCAGCACATCATTTGGAGTGAACATCGATTCCCTCCACAACCCACAAGATCCCTTTGTGGAAAATATCAAGAAGCTGTTAAAATTTAATTTCTTGGATCCATTCATTCTTTTAATAAGTATGTGGGCTACTATATATTTTTTTCTTTCTTTCTCCCTCCATTTCCCCCTCCCTCCCTTCATCTCTCTCTTTCATTCTTTAAAAGCTTAATTGAGATATATGAGGTGTGATCACAAAATATGGTGACTGCTTAAATTTTTAAAAATTTATTACAATAAAAGACACATTGCCCTTAGTCTCTCTCAAAATACTCTCTCTCACTTTGAACACACTTATTCCATCATTTTGCCACTCTCTGAAGCAGTTCTGGAAGTCCTCTTTCTTGGATGTCTTTATTTGCACTGTTGTGGCTGCCTCAATGTCGTGAATCATTTTGATTTGGGGAAGAGCCAGAAATCTCATGGTCCCAGATCCGGTGAATGAAGACACACCATGATGTTTTTGTTGGACAAAAATTGCCACACCAGAAGCGATGTGTGACCTGGAGCCTTTCTGTTGTGATCACAAAATGGGGTGAATGCTGCTGCCTAGAGCCACCCAACAGAAGGGCAGGGATCTTCAATATGGAAAGTGGTGCATCCAACTTTAGTAACAGCGTGTGACAAGTTTCAACTTGTTCGGTGCAGTCAGTTGGGTGTGAGCTATGCTTGAGAAAAGATCTGTGTGGTATTATTTATTTATTTATTTATTCATTCATTATAGTTTCAGGTGTACAAAGCAATGTAATAACATTTACACCCCTCACTAAGTGATAACTGTCCCCCAAATCCACTGCCCCTCTGGTATCGTATATAGCTGTTACAATACCATTGACTATATTTGTTATGCTGTACTTTACATGCCGTGACCATATATATATATATAGTATATATATATATATATACTATATATATATATATATAGTATATATATATATATTATATATATTTAATTATAGTGGACATTCAATATTATTCTACTTCAGCTTCAGATGTATAGTGCAGCATCTACACAGTCTATGAAATGATTCCTTTGATAAGTACAGTACCCATCTGGCACCCTACATAGTCTTTACAACATTATTGATTATTCCCCATACTGTATTTTGTATCCCCGTGACTATATTGTGACTACTACTTGATAGAAGGTTGATTTACAGTGTGCTGTAAATCATCCTCCATCAAGACAACACTCCATGTCACACATCACTTCTGGTATACGACAATTTCTGTCAAATAAAAACATGATGGTGTGTCCTCATCTACTTTATTCACTGGATCTAGCACCATGTGACTTCTGGCTCTTCCCCAAAGTCAAAATGATTCAGGACATCGAGGTAGCCACGACAGTGCAGCTAAAGACTCATGAAAGAGGACTTCCCGAACTGCTTCAGAAAGTGGCAAGAATGATGGGATAAGTGAGTTCAAAGTGAGGTGGAGTATTTTGAGGGGGTTTAATGGCAGTGTGTCTTTTACTGTAATAATTTTTAAAATTGAAACATTCGCTGTATTGTTTGATCACACCTTGTAATTCACACAGTACATAATTCATTCATTCAAAGTGTACAATTTAATCACTTTTACAACCTAGTGTCCATTGACAGGTAAATGGGTAAAGACAATATGAATAGGAAGAGGACTTCTTGCTTCCAGTGGCAGGAGTGGGTAGTGAGGTTACTCAGACTAACCTTTCCATTGTAAAAAACCTGAAAAAATATTTTTAAAAAATATGACACACTCACACACACACACACACACACACACACACACACACACAATGGAATACTCTTCAGCTATAAAGAGAAAGAAAATTCTACCACTTGGGTGAAAACAGTGATGGACCTTGAGAGCATTATGATAAGTGAAATAAGTCAGACAGAGAAAAACAAATATTGTATGATCTCACTTATATGTGGAACCTAAAAATATACCCAAACTCGGAAAAACGAGAAATGATTTGTGGCTCTTGAGGTAGGGCTTGAAGGTGGTGAAATATACAAACTTTCAGTTATAAAATAAATAACAGTTGTAGTTTCCAAAAGTTCTTATTACAAGCGAGAAAAAAATTTTTTGTAGCTATATGAGGTGATTGATGTTAACTAAACTTACTGTGGTAATTATTTTGCAATATATGCATGTCAAGTCATTATGCTGTACACCTTAAACTTATATACTAATATGTTTCAATTATAACTCAATAAAACTGAAAAAATAGTTTTAGTACAATCAAAGATACATGTGATCATCATGATATCAATTGTTAGAACAATTCTGTGTACTTAGAAACCCTGTAAATTTTAACTTTCACCTCCCACTCCCCTTAGCCTTAAGAAACCACTAATCTACTTTATGTCTTTATAGATTTGCCTGTGATAGACACTTCATATAGATGGAATCACATAATATGTGGTCTTTGTGGCTTGCTTCTTTCATTTAGCATAATGTTTTCAAGGCTCATTCATGTTTGCATGTATCAGTACTTCATTTTTTATTATGGCCAAATAATATTCTACTGTATGGACATTCTGCATTTTGTTTATCCATTCACCAGTTGATAGACATTTGGGTTGTTCTATCTTTTGGCTATTGTGAATAGTGCTGCTATGCATATTCATGTACAAATTTAATTTGAATACTTGTTTCAATTCTTATTTTAAAAATTAATTTTATTGGGGTGACAGTGGTTAGTAAAGTTACATAGGTTTCAATTGTACAATTCTGTAATACATCATCTATATATCATATTGTGTGTTCACCACCCAGAGTCAGTTCATCTATCAACAAATATTTGATCCCATTTACCCTCATCTACCACCAGCCTCCCCACTTACCCTCTGTTAACCTCTAAACTGTTGTCTATAAGTTTTTCTTTTTTGTCTTGTTCCTTTGTTGCTTTCAGTTTTATATCCCACAACCAGTGAAATCATGTGGTTCTTGACATTTTCTGTCTGACTTATTTATAAAACTTGGATATTAATGCCTTCTCAGATGTATCATTGGTAAATGTCTTCTCCCATTCAGTAGGCTGTATTTTTGTTTTGTTGATGGTTTCTTTTGCTGTGCAAAAACTTTTTAGTTTCATGTAGTCCCATTTGTGTTTTTTTTTTTGTTTCCTTGTCTGAGGAGATATATTAGAAAAAAGTATTACTAAAAGCAATATCAGAAAATTTACTGCCTATTTTTTCTTTAGAGGAGTTGTATGGTTTTGGCTCTTATATTTAAGTCTTTAATCCATTTTGAATTTACTCTTAATACGGTGTAATATATAGTCTAGTTTCATTCTTTTGCATGTATCTGTCTAGTGTTCCCACCATCATTTATTGAATAGACTGTGTTTACCCCATTGTACAGTCTTCATCCTTTATCATGACCATATAGGTGGGCTTTCTATTCTGTGTTTGTTTGTATGCCTGTACAATTGCTGTTTTTAAGAACTATAGACTTGTAATAAATTTAGTTTCATATCAGGCAGCATGATACTCCAGATTTATTCTTCTTTCTCAAGATTGCCATGGCTATTTGGGGTCTTTTATGGTTCCATATAAATTTTAGGATTATTTGTTCTAGAGTTCTGTTTAAAATGTCATCAATATTTTGATAAGGATTGCATTGAATTTGTAGGTTGTTTTGAGTAGTATTGATACTTTAATGATGGTAATTCTTCCTATCCATAAGCACAGTGTATGTTTCCATTTATTTGTATCTTTTTAATTTCTTTCTTCAATGTCCTATAACTTTCTGAGTACAAGTCTTTTATTTCCTTGGTTAAATTTATTTCGAGGTATTTTATTATTTATTTATTTATTTTTAAATTTTATTGGGGACTATCCATGGTCATTGGTTACACATTGCTTTCATGCTACAGTGGCACAGTTGAGTCTTTTAAGGAGGGCACAGCTCACAGTGGCCCATGCGGGGATCGAACTGGCAACCTTGATGTCATCAGCACTATGCTCTAATCAACTGAGCTAACCGGTCACCCCCTGTAGTATTATTTTTTGATGCAATTGTAAATTGGATTGTTTTCTTAATTTTTATTTCTGATAGTTCATTATTGGTGTATAAAATGCAACCGATTTCTGCATATTAATTTTGTATGCTGCTACTTTACTGAATTCATTTATCAATTCTAATAGTTTCATGATGGACTATTTAGGGTTCTCTATATGTAGTATCATGTCATCTTCAATTAATGACAGTTTTACTTCTTATTTTCCAATTTGGATGCCTTTTATATTTTTTTCTTGTCTGACTGCTGTGGCTAGGACTTCCAATACTATGTTGAATACAAGTGGTGAAAGTGGACATCCTTATCTTGTTTCTGATCTGAAGAAAAATACTTTTAGTTTCTCCATGTTAAGTATGATATTAGCTGTGTTTTGTCATATATAGCCTTTATTATGTTGAGGTATGTTCCCTCTATTTCCACTTTGCACAGAGTTTTTATCATAAATGATGCTGGATTTTGTCAAATGTGTTTTCTGCATCTATTGATATCATATGGTTTTTATCACTCATTTTATGTAGTGTATCATATTTTTGATTTGCAGATATCGAACCAACCTGGCACCCTAAGAATAAATCCCACTTCATCATGGTGTATTATCTTTTTTTAAAAAAGATTTTATTGGGGAATCGGGGGAAGGGGAACAGACAAGTTGCTGTTGTTTTGTTCTTCAGTCTAGTTGTGGAGGACGTTGCTTCACTGGCCCAAGTTGGCACCATCATTGCGCTCTTCCTGAGCGAGGCAGATTAGTCGCCGGTTTCTGGCTCACGGCAGCTGCTGGCTGCTCACGCTGGCTGCTGGCTACACACGGTAGCTAATGGCAACCCACTGCAGCGGGGGCTGCAGCCTACCCATCACCGGTGACCCATGGCAGCCCAGCTCCAAGTTGACCTGTTGTTCAGCATCTTAGCTGTAGAGGGCAGTGTCACTGGCCCTCATATGTGGGATCCGAACAGGGGCCCTCTGGCATCCCAAGCCATTTCTTAACCAACGCGCCACTCGGCCGGCCCTGGTGTATGATCTTTTTTAATGCATTGTTGAATTTGGTTTGCTAATATTTTGTTGAGGATTTTTGCATTTATGTTCATCAGGGATATAGGCCTATAATTTTCTATTCTGTAATGTCTTTGTCTAGTTTTGTTATCAGGGTAATGGTGGCCTCATAAGATGAGCTTGGTAGCCTTCCCTCCTCTTGAATTTTTTGGAATAGTTTGAGAAGAACAGATGTTCATTCTTCTTTGAATGTTTGATAAAATTCACCTGTGAAGCCATGTAGTCCAGGATTTTTGTTTCTTGAGAATTTCTTTTTTTTTCACTAGTAGAGTTTTGTTAGTAGGAAATGGGCTGTTTAGATTTTCTGTTTCTTCTTAATTCAGTCTTGGAAGATTGCATACTTCTAGAAATTTATCCATTTCCTCCAAATAGTCCTACTTATTGGCATATAATTGCTCATAGTATTTTCTTATAATGCTTTGTATTTCTGTGGTGTCAGTTGTCACTTCTTTTTCAATTCTGATTTTATTTATTTGGGTCCTGTATCTTTTTTCTTGATGAGTCTGGTTAAAGGTTTATCAATTTTGGTTATCTTTCAAGAGCCAGCTCTTTGTTTCATTGATCATTTGTATTATTTTAGACTCTATTTCGTTTATTTCTGGTCTGATCTTTATTATTTCCTTTTGTCTTCTCGCTTTGGGCTTTGTTTGCTATTCTTTTTCTAGTTCCTTTAAGAGTAAGCCTAGATTGTTATTTGAGATTTTTGTTTGTTTGTTTCTTAAGGTAGGCCTGTATTGATATGAATTTCCCTCTTAGAACTACTTTCACTGTGTTCCATAGATTTTAGGTCATTGTGTTTTCATTTTCACTTGTCTCAAGATATCTTTTGATTTCTTCCTTGATCTCATTGTTGACCCATTTATTATTTAGTACCATGTTATTTACTTTCCACATGTTTGTGTGTTTTTCAGTTTTTTTCTTGTAATTGATTTCTAGTTTCATACCACTGTGATCAGAGAAGATGCTTGATATGATTTCTTTTTTTAAATTATTTTTTATTGTGAAATACACATTTTTTAGAAGTAGTTTCAGCTGTACAACACAGTGTAATAGTTATACTTTTTACCCCT
>NW_017731371.1:7349860-7350759 GCF_001890085.2 Hipposideros armiger
GTCTATTTTGTCTGAATAAATATTGCTACTCCTACTTTTTTCTCATTTCCATTTGCATGAAATATCTTATTCCATCCCTTTACTTTCAGTCTGTGTGTGTCTTTTGATCTGAGATGAGTCCTTGTAACCAGCATATACATGGGTCCTATTTTCTTATCCATTCAGCCACTCTATGTCTTTTGTTTGGAGCATTTAATCCATTCACCTTTAAAGTGATTCTTGATAGGTGCATATTTATTGCCATTTTGTTATTTGTATTTCTGGTCTTCCTGGGTTAGCTTGTTTCCCCCTTTCTTCTGTTTAAAAAAAACCTTTTAACATTTTCTGCAATGCTGGCTTGGTGGTAATGAATTCCTTAAGCTTATCCTTTTCTGAGAAGCTCTTTATCTCTTCTTCAATGTTAAGTGATAGCCGTGCTGGGTAGAGCAATCTTGGTTGTAGGCCTTTATTTTGCATCACCTTGAAGATTTCCTGCCACTCCCTTCTGGCCTGCAGAGTTACTGTAGAAAACTCAGCTGTTAGTGTTATAGGAGTTCCTTTGTATGTAACCTGCTGTCTTTCTCTTGCTGGTTTTAGGATTCTGTGTTTGTCTTTAACCTTTGCCGTTTTAACTATGATGTGTCTTGGTGTGGACCTGTTTGGGTTCAGCTTGTTTGGAACTCTCTGCACTTCCTGGGATTGTATGTCGATGTCCTTCACCAGGGTAGGGATGTTCTCAGTCATTATTTCTTCAAATACATTCTCGATCCCTTGCTTCTTCTCTTCTCCTGCTGATATTCCTATGATGTGAATGTTGTTGTGCTTGATGCTGTTCCACAGGTCTCTTAAACTATTTTCATTGTTTTTTATTCTTTTTTCTTTTTGTTGTTCCAACTGGGTGATTTCTGCTATTTTGTCTT
>NW_017731371.1:7355831-7358198 GCF_001890085.2 Hipposideros armiger
CTACATTTATGCATTGATGTTCCATTGTAAGGGAGAGCTCTTCATTCTTCCTCGTTTATTTTTTGTGTACTTATTTATATTAGTATTATCTCATATATTACCAATTACTCTCTTCCAGCATTCTTTTTTTTTTTATGGTAAAATTCTCTCAGCTTTGTCCACTTAGAGACCTTTCAAGTAGGCTTTGCAGTCCTTTTTTCTTTTTTTAAAATTTTTCAATAGACTTTATTTTTTAGATTAGTTTAAAGTTCACAGCAAAATTGCAGAGAAGAGACACAGGTTTCCCATGTAACCCCCACTCCACCTATACTCAGCCTCCCTGACTATCAAAATCCCTCATAGGTATGGATCAATTGTTATAACCAGAGAACTTACATTGACACATGATTACCGTCCAAAGTCCATTGTTTACATTAGGGTTCACTCTTGGTGTTGTACATTCTATGGGTTTTGACAAATGTATAATGACATATGGCCACCATTATAGTATACAGAGTGTCCTGTATCCTTTTCACCTATCATTTTGTGAACACTCCCTTGCTTTCTCATTTGAGGCATTCTAGGTTTCTCTATATTTCCCCTGATCAGCCCTAGAATCAGCCATTTCACCAAGGAGCTCTGGTTAATTTTAGTGAGATATAGTATTTGGTATCAAAATCTTGATTTCGGAATCCCCGTTACTACTAAGGTTTCTTTGTGTCTAGATCCTCTCAGTGAACAAAGTTAAGAATATCAAATATATTTTCATAGCTCTGATAAACATATACTCTCTCTCTCTCAAAAAAAGAAAAATCCATGCATTACAGTTTATTTCCATGTTATAAATACTCCCATTATGGTTAATTTCAAACTACCAATGGCTAGACACCATCTCACAAAATTCCTGAATATTTCATAGTTGGTTACAGAGAGCAGGTATAGATGACTCTAGTACACCAGTATAAATATATTTATATCTCAACTTTTCTCTCTCCCTCTCTTCTTTCTTTCTTTCTTTCTTTCTTTCTTTCTTTCTTTCTTTCTTTCTTTTTTCTTTCTTTCTTTCTTTCCTTCTGTTTTATCTATCTATCTATCTATCTATCTATCTATCTATCTATCTATCTATCTATCTATCATCTATCTACATGGTCCAATACAACCTTCCATGATGAAGGGAAAAGTCTATATCTGCATTGTTTAATATAGTAACCACTAGACACATGTGTCTGTTGAGCACTTGACATGTGACCAGTGCAATTGAAAACTTAATCTTAAATTGTATTAATTTTAATGAATTAAATTTTAAATTTCATAGCCACATGTAGCTAGTGGTTACCATATTGAACAGCACAGCTCTAAACTTTGAATATCATGGGCTNATTGGGTGCATAGGTGTTTACTTGGGTTATGTCCTCTTGTTGGACTGATTCCTTTATTATTATGTAATGTCCTTATTTGTCTCTTATTACAGTCTTTGTTTTAAAGTCTATTTTATCTGATATAAGTTTTGATACCCTATCTGTTTTTGTGTTTCCATTTGTATGTAATAGCTTTTTCCATCTCTTTATTTTCAGTCTGTATGTGTCTTTTGATCTGAGGTGGGCCTCTTATAGACAGCATATGCATGGGTCTTGTTTTCTTTTCCACTCAGCTACCCTATGTCTTTTGATTGGAACATTTAATCCGTTTACATTTAAAATGATTATTGCAAGGTTTGTAGTTATTGCCATTTTATTATTCATATTTTTTATCTTCATTAATTTGTTTATTCTCTCCTTTCTTGGGCTTTAAGAAGTTCTTTTAACATTTCTGTAATACTGGCTTGGTATAATGAATTCCTTTAACTTTTTCTTACCTGGGAAGCTCTTTATCTCTCCTTCAATTTTAAATGATAACCTTGCTGGGCAGAGTAGTCCTGGTTATAGGCCCTTGGTTTTCATCACTTTGCATATTTCCTTCCACTTCCTTCTGGCCAGCAAAGTTTCTGTTGAGAAATAAGCTGATAGTCTTATGGGAGCTCCCTTGTGAGTAACTACTTGTCTTTCTCTTGTGGAGTATCCTGGTGTCTTTTACTCTTCTGATAGGTAGACAAAATTATAATTGCTCCAGGTACATTTTGTATTTTCATTGTGATTTCCTTTTTTCTCTACAGCACTCTTTCCATTCTTTACCCCAGTTTTTGAAGCATTGAATATATCTCTGTTTCCAAAGAGTGTTACTGAGTTTTTCAAAAAATCTGTAAAAAGGATGAAAGAAAATCGTCTTCAAGATAAACAAAAGGTAAAATCTGGTGATGGTTACATGAGTGTGTTTACTTTTGATAATTTATTGAGCTGCATACATATGACTTGTGCACTTCTCTTTCTTTCTTTTTTTAAAGTAAGTAGA
>NW_017731371.1:7358763-7361146 GCF_001890085.2 Hipposideros armiger
TTGTGATTCAATAGTTCTAGTGTGGAGTTCGAGATTTTGTATTTCTAATAACCTCTCAGATGTGGCTGATGCTGCATGGACCATACTTTGAGTCACAAGAGTTTATCTGTAGCCCAATGTTGTTTTCTTAAGTTCCTGCAAACATGTTTAGATACAAGATCCTTTAATTTTCCCCTGCATAAGCCTTAGTATTGCAAATTCTTTCAAAGTTTTCCAAGTGTATTTTAGCCAGAAAAATTTAAATTTTCCTGAGGAAGAAGGGCACTCCATATCACTTGTAGCTAAACTACTTTTTGGGTTCTTCAAGGAACATACTGATCACACTGTGTGTTGCACAAAAATGCTATGTCTGAAATTACACATCTGTGTTAGTAGTGAGAATGGCATAACCCAGAGCAGATAGCCAAGAATAGTATAGCCCTTGGGAAAAGCTAGATTAAGATAATTTTGCCTTTTTCTGGCTCTGTAAGATGCACATCAGTGTGCAAACCACTCCCAGTTTGACTCTGAATTGCTTTTCCAATTTTCCCCCTAAGCTTTGGGAGTTTCATTTAGATTTTTCATTATTGAAACTGTGATAATGTACATTGACCTGCTTTATGTAAAGTGTCTTTCCTCTCCGTTTAGGTTTGTCTGATCTGGAGCTCGTGGCCCAATCTATTATCTTTATTTTTGCTGGTTATGAGACCACTAGTACTTCTCTTTCCTTCCTTATGTATATTTTGGCCACTCACCCTGATGTGCAGCAGAAACTACAGGAGGAGATTGATACAACTTTCCCAAATAAGGTGAGTAGATGATACCTGGAGAGGGAGGGAGGAAGAGAAGCCTTAGCAAGAATGCCTCTTAACTGTTTCCTAGAATTTTTGCAAAGGGTGTAAGCATCAATTCTTTCCATGGCACTATTTAAGAAGGATCTAAAAAGACAAAAAAAAGGGGGGTGGGGAACATAGGTATGTATGCTTTTCACATATATATAAGACCTTTAAAAAAACTGCTTGTTATGGCATATCAGTTATCTGTTACCATAATAATGCCAAGTAAAAATAAAAAAGCCTCAGTGAATATTAACAATAAGCATTTATTGCACATGTCTCTNAAAAAAAGAAAGAAAGTAAAGGTTTAGGAAGGAAATAAGAAAATGAGTCAGAGAGATAGTATTTATAATGTAATAATAGACCCAACAATTAGTATGTCACTGCATGAATGTTATTGAGATAAAAAATATACTACTTCCCTTCAATAAATTGTTAAAGGAAAGAATTACTGTTTAAAAATTATTTCTCTGGTATTATAATTTCCCCAAGTATTACAGTGGCAAAGAATCACATCAACACTAAACCTTAGTTTACACATTGTGCAATGGAAAGTCCCATGAATTTCCACCTGATGGAATACAATTTATGTTAAATTTGAGCCTGCTAGAGACTGGAAAAGGCAGTAGTCTTCCCTGGGCATTGAAGCTTTGCCTTAATGGGCCTGGAGGCCAGCACTAGAATGTCTGCAGTTCAGGGGGACAGGGCTGGGTACTCAAGGATGTCACTGAAGTTTGTTCAGAGTTCTGGGAGGGTGGGGCATTTGAAGCTGCTCATGGAAAAGCTGCCAATGAACTCTGCAAGTGTCAGAGTTTTAATCTATGTGGCCATTCATTAAAGATTAAGGCTGGAGGAAAAAAAAGGATTGAAGTCAGTGACTTTTTTTTCTGAGCAAGCAGACATGATAGGAGAGGGAGCAGGCAAGTCTTCTGTGAGAAAGCTGTGTTTAAAACCAGAGAAGTTGAAGATCAGAGACAGTGAAAACCAAATAGCAGTTGGACATGATGGCTGGATTTCATTTGCAGATAGATGTTTTTATTTACTGATGACTCAGGCAGCACTAGTCAAACTTCTGGACAGGCCATACTCTCAGGGAAGAGGTTAAGTGCTGCACTCATGATTTTTTCTGACTTCACTAGTGACTTTCTGTCATTGAAATTTCCCCTTCTGCTTCCAGCACCGTGTGGATTTTCTTCAGCTGATGATTAACTCCCAGAATTCCAAAGAAATGGACACCCATAAAGGTAACCAAAGCAAGCTTTAGAGGGCCAGTGACGGGGAAGCTCAGAGGTAGGGAGTTGGTTCTGAAAATGTGCAGGAAGATTCCCAGGCAGATAAGAATTTCTGCCCAATTGAAGAGAGGCATTGCCTACATTCAGAGATAGAACGTAGGCAATGGCACTTTCTAGAAGTATGCAGACATGACTTTGTTCAAAGCTCAACTGGCAACCATAAATATATTACGCCCAAAAGTCAGTCAGTGGCCTGTAGATCACCTACATCAGAACCTCTGGGGAGCTTGTTTGCAATGTCCATTCTCCCTCCTCATAAACCCCACTGAATCAGAG
>NW_017731371.1:7367321-7374297 GCF_001890085.2 Hipposideros armiger
AGTTTTTCTGTGCTGTTCTCTTTAGCTCTCTGAATTTAACACCAATGTTCCCCCATTCTATTGTTTTACACATTGGCCGTCGTTCCTCTAGCATTATTGTGAGAGTGCAGGCGGCTGACAGGTCCTCATCCCTCATGGTTTAAGCAGCCTCATCGAGGTTGGAGGCGAACAGGGCCCCCAGTACCCCTGTGGGTGCAGTCCTGCGGCAGCTCCCTCCTAACCTCAGTATTTGGTGTCTCTCCCAAAGCGAAGTCATCTGTTCTCTATACGTCTGAGACACTCCTTCTTGGGAGGGCATGGGGAGTCTTTAGCAGGCTCTTCTGGGAAATCAGAGCCAAGGTCTGGATTCGGGCAGAGCTTGAACTCTGGAAAGAGGTGATATTTTCCATTTATTGTATTGGTGAGCAAAATTGGAATGAACTATTTGGGGCACCTAGGCTTTTATCAGCTCGACTTTAAGATCTGTAATGGCAGGGGCCTTATCTCATTTTCCATCATGTCCTTAGCTCCAGTGTAGTGTCTACACATAATACTTGTTGAAAGAAGAAGCTACAGTTGACCAAGTCCTCTGTTTCCTGGAGCAGGGGAACTCTGTGGTTCCTCCAAGTCAGCAGTTTCTCCCACTGTTGCTTCACGAACATGAAACAAGAGATCCTTTACAGTACATCTCTTTTTTTATTAAATTTATTGGGCTAATATTGGATAATGATATTATATAAATTTCAGGTATACATCATTTTTTAATAATTTATTAGTTTCAGATGTACAAAACAATGCAATAGTTATACTTTTCACCCCTTACAAAGTGACAACCCTCCACCCCCAATCCACCCCCCCACCCCTGATATCATACATATCTATTACAATTCCATTGACTCCACTCCCTAAACTACTATACTCCACATCCTGTAACTACATATATATATAATAAATTATAGTTGACATACACTATTATTCAACGTCAGCTTCAGGTGTACAGTGCAGTGGTTAAGCTCTACACTGTCCATGAAGTGTACTCTCTAACAAGGCATGTGTCCATCTGACAGGTGTACATCTTTACAATACATCTGTATACCCTTTTGTGTGCTCTCTATCAAAATTTGTATTTTGCACTCTTTACCCTTCTTCTCCCTCCCCTCCCACTCTCCTTCTGTTATCTGTATCTTTTTGTTTGTCTTGTTTGTTGCTCTTTGTTTGACATCCCACATATGAGTGATATCATGCTGTTGTCCCTTTCTGTCTCAGTTATTTCACTTAGCCTAATACACTAAAGATCCATCCATGTTGTCACAAATGGCAATATTTCATCTTTTTTATGGCTGAGTAGTATTCCATTGTATGTATATCACATATTCTTTATCCAATCATCTATCAAAGGGTACTTAGGTTGTTTCAATGTCTTTGCTATTGTAAATAATGCGGCAATGAATATAGGGGTACACATGATTTTATGAATAAGTGTTTACAAATTATTCAGGTAGATACCCAGATGAGAGATTGCTGGGTCATATGGTAACTCTAGTCTTAATGTTTTGAGGCGCCTCCATATTGTTTTCCATAGTGGCTGCACAAGTTTATATTCACACCAGCAGTGTACGAGGGTTCCCTTTTCTTCACATCTTCTCCAGTATTTCTTACTTTTTGTACTAGCTATGTGTGTGTGTGTGTGTGTGTGTTTGTGTGTGTGTGTGTGTGTGCGCGCGCGTGTATTCCATTTATTTATTTATTTATTTATTTTTGGTTTTAACTTTTTTCTTTTAAATTAAAGTTTTTTGGGGTGACAATGGTTAGAAAAGTTACATAGGTTTCTAGTGTACAATTCTGTAATATAGCATCTATATATCACATTGTGTGTTCACCATCCAGAGTCAGTTCTCTTTCCATCACCATATATTTGACCCCTTTTACCCTCATCTATCACCCCCCTCCTCCCACCCTCTGGTAACCACTAAACTATTGTCTATTCCTATGAGTTTTTGTTTCTTTGTTTGTTTGTCTTGTTCCTTTGTTGCTTTCAATTATATAGCTACATTTCCGTGAAATCATACGGTTCTTGACTTTTTCTGTGTGACTTATTTTGCTTAGCATAATAATCTCAAGATCTATCCATGTTGTCACAAATGGCACTATTTCATCTCTTCTTATGGCAGATTTGTCCTATTGATAGTAGCCTTCTAACTGGAGTGAGGTAGTACATCATTATAGTTTTGATTTGCATTTCTCTTATAGCTGGCGATGTTGAGCATTTTTTCATATATCTGTTGGCAATATTGTACCTCTGTTTGATTGATTCATTCATCATAAAGAGAATAAGTGCTTACCATGTGTCAGGAAGTAAGCCAGGCAGTGAAAAATCCAAGTGTTAAAATAATGGCCATATAGAATATTTTTTACATGTACACAAGTATATGTGTATTTGACATATACACGAGCATTTTCTATAGACATGAAGAATGTGTCTATAGAATACTATGGAATACTTTTAATGCATCTATGTGTGCCAATCACCTGCCTTAGAGACATCAGCCCATGTCCACTGTCCCATCCACACACCACTACTGCCCTTTTCCTGATTTCCATATTATTTTAAGGCACATCATCTGTAAATAGCCAATGTTCTCCAAAATATATGGAGTCTTAAAAAATACATAACAAAAATGCCATTATAACTTTCCCCAGTATCAGATTTTTTTTCTTAATAAAATCAAATATTGAGGTATCAAATTTGAATAGAACATAGGTTCAACTGTCAAGAAATTTCTAGCCCCGTGGAACAGACATACAAGGAAATCAGTGATTAGAGTAGAGTAGCATCATATGCCTGAGAAAATATCTCATTTATGCTATTCTATGGGAGAGAGAGGGACAGAAGCTGATAAGCCAGGGGAGGGGATGGGAAGGAAGTGAAGAAAAAGGAATGAAAGGGAAGGGAAGGGAAAGAAAAAATAACAATTTAACATGTTATTTGACTTGTAATGGGAGGCATTATTCCTGCTTCCTTCCTCCATGAGCACGTGACCAACATGAGTTTGAGTGGAAGCGGGAACCCACTTTTTCTTCAGTCAGTCTAATTTCCTCCTTGTGGTTCAGACTGTGAACTTCTCACCACCCTGAATGTAATTTTAGTGTTTAAAGATAAATTTTCCTTTAAACAGCCTTCATCTCATGTCATCAATGAAACTGAAAGCTCCTATAGCATAAGGAGACTGGACAGGATCTGTAGCTTACAATTCTCACAGCAAGATAACCATAGCAGCATCTCAATGACTAGCCCACAGAAGGATCCTGTATATTCCTCGTTGAGGAGTGTGAGTGAGAACCCCAAACATGTAAGTCTTGTGGTGTTTATGTTTCATTAACTTGTTTTCATTTATGTTGTGAAACCAGGTTCAGTAAGCAGAACAAGGACAGCATAAATCCTTATATATACCTGCCCTTTGGAACTGGACCCCGAAACTGCATTGGCATGAGGTTTGCTCTCATGAACATGAAAGTTGCTGTCATCAGAGTCCTGCAGAATTTCTCCTTCAAACCTTGCAAAGAAACACAGGTCAGACAGTTAACTTTCTGCATACATAATATAGTAACACCTCGGTTTGCAATTTGTTCCCGAAACAAACTACTAGTATTGCAAGACATTGCTCATTTACCAAGTTAAAATGTATTTGTAATGGCAAAAACTGCTATTACTTTTGCACCAACCTAGTTGAAATGTTTGCTCGTCTTGTAGAACACTCGCAAACCAAGTTACTCGCAATCCGAGGTTTTACTGTACTTTATTGGGAGACTTTTCTTACTGGGGGATATACAGTAATACCTGGTTTGCGAGGATAATTCTTTCCGGAAACAAACTACTCGTATTAAGACATTGTTCGTTTACCACGTTAAAATGTATTAGAAATGTTTGCTCGTCTTGCAGAACACTCACAAACCACGTTACTCGCAATCCAAGGTTTTACTGTATATACGTATATATTATGAATGTGCTCATTCACTGTTTAGTAATTTGTTCTACAGGCCAGAGAATCTGTTTGAAGTCATTTGTGACCATTAAAATCCTGTTATCTCTGGAGTGCTAAGTCAGTGGCTTTATAAAAACCCAGCTATAAAGGTCATCGAGATCAACACAGTTAGTGGGACATGATGCTGAGTGGTCCTTTGATCAAACTTTTAAATTTGGTTTCAAGTCCACTGGAAGGGAGGGGAAGTGTTGTGTACAGTCGTGAAGTGCAATGATAATAACCACGTTGTGACTTTTGAACGATGCTCTTCCCCAGAACTTACAGAAACTCTTCTGGCCGTGGTTCTCAATCACTGGCTATACAAAGAAATCAGTGGGGAGTTTTAAAAATTCCTGTTGCCTAGGTCATCTCATATTCTAAAATAATTCATCCTGTGTGACTTTAACAGTGCTTCTTTTGATTTTTCATATGCAACCAAGTTGAGAATCACTGATTAAAGCATTTCTGCCAGATGTGAAGGACTCCCACAGTCCAAGGCTGTCCTGGTTACTGGACCCCACCTCCCTGGAGCCCTGCTACACTCAAACTGGGCTCCTTTTACGTCTGAATAAGAACTCTGATATTCTTTCTCTCCTCCCCATTCTGCTCTCATCCTTCAAGTCCTAGTTCAAATCCTCAGGCCCCTCCAGGAGCCACCCCGATCTAGTCCAGAGCCAGTTCTCTCCTCTGCTCTGTTATTGCTTACTGCAGGCTGGTATCATTGGTTGTACCACCTCACCTAATATTGTGTCGTTAAATCATTCAGTCTGGTTCTCCATGTTTTATTTGTGCCTAAGAAAGGTACAAGGCACCTCATTTTGTTCCTTTCATAAATTCCCTTGCACTCATGCAGGAAATGCTTCAGGAGTTATTTGCAGTTGATTTAGAGGCTTGGATATAAATTTTAAGCAAACAATTTGAAAACTTAACAAATAACATTTGCGATGTGCATTCTGTATCAGTGTTGGTGTTTTTACAGAGGAAGAATATACATGCGATTTTAAATTGTAAAATAGAAAGGTTTTACCTTCATAGAAATATCTGGAATCTCTCCACTGAAGAACATAGAGAAAACTTTCCATTGATTCATATAAAGCAAGGCATAATAAGACTTATCTTATTTCTAGGCCTCATGCACTTAATATTCATCTACTCCCTTAAGTAGGCTTTCTCAGGGAAGAGGAGGAGGGTAGAGATTGTTCTCATCTTATTTGTGTCTTTGGGTAGCTTTGTAGCAGTCCTGTAAATGTGTACAAACAGGGGACTCATCCCTGAGAGGAAGTGGGCCTCTGGCACGACTGGGTGAGCCAGACATTACCTGCAAATTCCCAGTCATCCATGGCTGGTGCTTCTCACCCTCCATGACAATTAGCTTGCCCTTCTCTCAACTGAGATCAGAAGGTTATTATGTTCATGGCTCTTCTAACACTAAATGAGTGACTGGGTGAGAATGGAGCTAAAAGTATCAGTTAACTCACTACATAGGCCTTCAGAAGTTCACCATTTATACTACACATGGGAGCCAGGAGATGTTACAATACAGGTATAATGCTTCCCGTCATGAAACTGGAAGGGTTCCACTGGGAGTGGTGGCTGGACTCTCGAAGTTGAGGATAGTGCACACTATTAAAATGTGTAATAGGTACTCAGGATTACCTTGCAAGTTTCAACATGCACAAAATTAACTCTATATAGTTTTTCAAAATAGTTTGCCTTAATGCCTAAGAATCTGGTTTAAATTTTAAAAATTCATCCTTTTTATTTAAAATTTAAACTAAAAAACTCCCACAAAAAACTGAAACCAACATGATTTTGTCTCTGGCCTGGTATATAATAGGTCCTGTATAGGTATTTTGTTGAATGGATGGATGCATGCTTTCACTATCCAGTCTTCACACAGCATATTGAATAATTATTAGGGATCAAAGATATATGATGCTAAAAGTAATTTTTATATGCTTGTAAAGCACTACTGTCTTTAATGTATCTTGTCTACTTTGCTTCTGTTGTTGTTGTTGTTGTTGCTTCATTAATCAGTGCTCATATATTTGTTTAACCTTTGCAGATCCCTCTGGAAATACAATCTCAAGGACTTATTCAACCACAGAAACCAATTGTTCTAAAGGCTGAGTTGAGAGATGGGACTGTAAGTGGAGCCTGACTTTCCCTAAGGACTTATGCTTTGTTCTTCAAGGGACCTGTATACCACAACATCCCAGACCTCAATTTACTTTGTAAATAAATTTGATGGATGACTAAGAAGTCTGTACATTCATTTAGCTCTCAGTGTCTACACAGAGTATTCTACACTGTGAAATATAAAAGAGGTGACTAAGTAAGTGCCAGATATGTAGACCCAGCTTATTTGGTTCTCATAGTACTATCTCCATCCACCCCCACTTAGTACCATCTACTCTTCCTGAGCATTGATCAAGAATACAAATTTCCAAACAATTTTACCAACAAACTTTAATAAAAACAAGAATTATTGAGGGCCGGCTGAGTGGCTCAGTAGGTTAAGAGCTCAGTCAAGAGTTTGAGCTCTGAGCAACAGTGGTTCGATTCCCAGCCCGAGCTGAGCAGCCGCTGAGCTGCCAACAGGTGGAAGGATGGCTCAGTTTAAACAAACAAACAAACAAACAAACAAACAAACAAACAAAAAAACCCCAAGAATTATTATGGTAATTGCAGTAGTGACATTTATGTCAAGTTTTATTTTGAATAGTCTGTGTTGTATATCATATCAAGCAAGTCAAGATACATCTCTTCACAATAGTATTATATGCTGCCTTCATGCACAAGAGGGGGAATCTATACAATCAAATCAAGGAGAGCCAGTGACTAAATGTTTTTTTGTTTTTAAATTTTTTGTTGTTGTTAGTTTCAGGTGTACAGAACAATGCAATAGTTAGTCCTTTCACCCTCACAAAGTAACAACCCCCTCTCCTCATCTGTTGCCCTTCCCCCCCCCCCCC
>NW_017731371.1:7379764-7382334 GCF_001890085.2 Hipposideros armiger
TAAAATTTTTTCCCTTTTTACTCACTAACCGCTTTTTTTTTGCTTCTGTATCCAGCCTAAGCTATATATTTCCCCACTAGCCAAGACTCAGGGTCCGCTCTCTTTCTCTCTCTCCCCAATGAGACGGACCCCCGAGCTCGGGAATAAAGTCTTTGAAATGAAGACCCTTTGTCTCGGTTTTTGTTAATTACCTGAACCCCAACAGTGAGAAGTGTCTGATAGAGCCGCGAATATAACAGTGGATTCTCTAGGAGCTTCTGCAGAACCACGGCAGGAAGGAGACATGGCCTGCAAGGCCCAGGGCAGGGTGAGGGTCTGAGGCTCACTTTCCCATTTCCATAGTTCATACCCCTAAATATCCTGACCTCATCCTGGGAGGAGCAGGGAAAGGAGGGGGTTGGTGGGTCCAAACTCAGAAATGCTCCTTACCCAAATTAGACTGCAAAATTGTTTTACGGTAACAAAAAAATTCACCCTTCCCAATCCTGTCACAGGTAGGGTCTCATGGGGATGATGATCTCATTCATGAAAAGTTAAAAGGTACATTTTCTTTGAGTATCTGTGTACATTTTCAAAAGTGCTATATCTCTCATTTCTACATTTGGCACAATAACATAGTTGATAGATGGACAAAGATGAAATGAAAGAATCAGACAGTTAGAAGTCATCTCAGAAGTCAATCCTAGGCTTAAATTTTACATATTTCTCACTTATTCCTCCTGATAGCCCTCAGAGGAAACAGAGGCACAGAGAGATTAATGACTTGCCCAAGGTGAGAGAGCTGGAAAAGGCAGAGCCTTCCAGACCTGTGGCTTTAACCATATGCTCTGCTGTTACCTAACAACCTCATGAGCCTCACTGCTGGGATGAACCCTAAGAGGCCCCAAAGGCCTGGGGTGGCTTTAAGGCCAATCTGGCCCCACTTATGTCCTGTTTGGGCCTAGCACATTGCTGAGCACTTAGTAATGCTTCAATAAAAACATCTTGTGGCTGTTTGTGACACACAAATTGGAAACAGCATGTGGACCCCCACCAGCACCACTCATCTTTATGACATTTGGAAATTTCCCAAAACCTACTATCAGGAGGTTCATCTGAACCTCAAACATGCTTGGAGGTCAGCAAGAAGGTTCCTGTCAGAGCCTCTGTTTGGATCCACAAACATTTCCCGAGTCCCACTCTGAGCAGACATGAGACACCCCCAATTTGATGGGGAAAGGTAGACTCATGAACCGATCAGTTCAATATGGCAGAAAGTCAGCCTGGTGCTTTAAGAGTACAAAGAAGGGCAATTAGTCCCAGAGGAGGTTTGGAGGAGGTGACATCTGATCTGAGGCTTTTAAAAATTCATTAAAAAAAACAAAATTTAGGGCCGGCCAAGTGGCGCGATGGTTAAGAACTGGCTTGGGACGCAAGAGGGCCACGGTTCGGATCCCACATATGAGGGCCAGTGACACTGCCCTCCACAGCTAAGATGCTGAACAACAGCTCAACCTGGAGCTGGGCTGCTGTGAGTCGCTGGNGCTTGGATGATCTCTGCTATCTTGTCTTCTAAGTCACTGATTCGATCCTCTGCTTCATCCAATCTACTAGTAATTCCATCGAGTTTGTTATTTAATTCAGTAATTGAATTCTTTATTTCTACCTGGTTGTTTTTCATGATTTCTCTATCATTCTTTTCATTTGCATTAATTTCTTTGAGCATTCTAATAATCAGTGTTCTGAACTCTGCCTCTGATAGGTTGTTTACCTCTATTGCCTCTAATTCCATAGATTCAAGAGGTTTCTTCTGATCTTTTATTTGGGATGTGTTTCTTTGTTTTCCCATTCTGGTTTACTCTTTGTATTTACTTTGATGAAATAGGTAGATCCCCTAGGTCTCTCAGTGTTTTCTGGGTAGACTTATGTGGTATATGTCCTTTATATTTGAATTGCTCAGACTCCTTTTTCTCCCATGTGTGAATACCAGAGGTGTTCCTTGTGTTATGTGCCTTCTCCTGTTGAGGTCTAATTTTTATTGGTTTCGGTTTGTCAGTAGGTGGGCTTGACTCCCAAGCTGACTAGCTGTGAGGATTAGCTGTGTCCAAAGTTTATAAACTGATGTGTGAGGGTTGACCCCTCTGATGAGGCTTTTCCTCAAGGGGCTCTTGTGCCTGTAGTAATTTCCCGTTGAGTTTGAATCTTGTAGGTCAGACCCTGTAATGCTCTGGTTTTATCTAAAGTTGGTCTCTGGGTGTGGTGATTCTTGTGCTTCTTTGGCTGGGCCCCACTGCAGAGCATGTTTTAGGGCAAAACAGATCAACGAGCACCACCACAAGAGAAACCAAAGGTAACCAGATACTCTCTGATGTACAGAACAACCCTCACCCTACACTCCACATGTATAGAAATATCAATCAAACACAAGGAGAAAAGAAACGAGCAGAAACAAAACAATCGCAATGAGAAAAGAAGAAAAAAAACCTGCAGAAAAAATGGAAAGGAGGAAGTACATCAAGCTATGACAAGGAAGCAGGAAAGAAGGGAGAGAGAGAGGTTAGAAGAAAAGGAAAGAAAGAGAGAATACAGAG